>NC_047509.1:23610148-24210148 GCF_902827115.2 Pseudochaenichthys georgianus
TGTGTGGATAGTGCACTTTTATATTAGCTGACCACGATGATTACATGATGACTCATAAGCATATTTAAAAATATTTTTGTTACCATTTGCATCTTTGCATTACAATTTCGTTTTGTTGTGTTGTTAGTCAGAAGCATATCGATCTGTGAGCAGGCGAGGTCGTGATTAAACGGCAGGAGAGCCAGGATGTGGGGGGGGGGCCGGGGGGGGGGGGGGGGTCGGACTGACCACAGGAAAAGATGAGTCACTCAGATGGCAGAGCGAGGGGAGTGTGTTTTATGTTGAAATTTGACAGACCGAAAATGTCTCAGCGGCATTGTTTCCATTCACTTCGGCTGTGGTTGAGCTCCTGTTCCTGTTGTCACGGTTTTTATTTAATATTTATGTGACCTTCCAATGAGAAATTTTAGGGTGTTAATGCACTTTTTAGGTTCAATTTTTACCGTCTGAAAAAAAATGATATATATCTTTTAACAGGGAATTTTGCTTTAAAGATGTTGTTTTAGTTCACTTTTGCTTTAATGCACAAATAGATGTTAGTGTGACAAAGAACTGTTGTTCTGTGATTATTTAAAGACTGGCTTTTCTTTTTTTGCTTCTGTGATCCGACAGTTTTAAAGAAAAAAAAGGAAATGGGTGCATCAGAAAGAAGGTGCCCTGACGAGAAACACTAATACGGACTGCGATTTGAAATGAACTCTTAAGAAGTTCATGGCGATGCTCACTTACTGTAGAACTAAATTATAAATATGTCAAAGCCATCCTCTGGTTTATATTGAGCGAATATGTTCGACCAAGAAGTGGACACACTGATTCAGAATGATCTCCTGAGCTTGGCATTGGAAAGAACCATCATAATATAGGGAATAAATATGTGTGTAGATGATGATGTTCCTCCAGATATTGTTTTGAGAAGAAAAAAAAAGGTTGTACAGTATTTTCCTCTGTAAAAAAATAACTATATATGAACAAAATGCTCTTTGATGAACAGCTTCCTTTCAAAAGAAAACCGTTAAGAGGAGAAATGAATAATAAAAAAGTAAAGAAATTCAAATAGCCTCATCATAGTTTGCTTGTGTGCGTGACCTTTTTTAATTACCCCAGACTTTTGGGGGGAAAGCTGTGCATACTGTAGCATTGGCAGATTTCGTTATGTTTGCAGTATTTATTGTTTTCTTTTTCCAAACTATGTCAGAAGCTCAAACTAAAATACACTGATTTGAATTGATTATCGATGTTTCTGTTTTATTTATCAAACACTTTTTAGTCACTGTCATTTTTCCATGTGTGCGCTTTTGTTCTTCCTCATGAATTGAAATCCTTGGTTTATATTGACTTTGCTGTGGGCCTCGTTCTCAGACTGATTGTCTCCGGGGATCCAGAGCGGAGCGGAGGCGTCGCCACGTTTGTTTTAGTTTCTCATCAGATAACTGTAGGGGCTGGGAGACGTGTGTGTGTGTGTGTGTGTGTGTGTGTGTGTGTGTGTGTGTGTGTGTGTGTGTGTGTGTGTGTGTGTGTGTGTGTGTGTGTGTGTGTGTGTGTGTGTGTGTGTGTGTGTGTGTGTGTGTGTGTGTGTGTGTGTGTGTGTGTGTGTGTGTGTGTGTGTGTGTGTGTGTGTGTGTGTGTGTGTGTGTGTGTGTGTGTGTGTGTGTGTGTGTGTGTGAAATAGCAGGATTTATAAAAAGTGAAAATAAAGAAACTATAATTATATAACAATACATGTGTAGTGATTGATAGTGCTTCAGCCTGAGGACATTGTGTGTGTGGACGACAGCAGGGCAAAGGTCACAGCAGCGATCTCTGTTTCTCTATCTGTCAGTGACACTCCTGAAGTGTGTGTGTGTGTGTGTGTGTGTGTGTGTGTGTGTGTGTGGTGGTGTGTGTGTGTGTTGTGTGTGTGGTGTGTGTGTGTGGTGTGTGTGTGTGTGTGTGTGTGTTGTGTGTGTGTGTGTGTGTGTGTGTGTGTGTGTGTGTGTGTGTGTGTGTGTGTGTGTGTGTGTGTGTGTGTGTGTGTGTGTGTCTCCCCCCCCTGAGAGAGACAGATAGGCCGCGGCTGTAAGAACACAGACCTGTGGCTCCGTCCCAGCTGCTCAGAGCCTCATGTTTCATGACCTTGTGCGCCTTTCCCCGCTTTGTTCAACTTTCAATCCAACTGGGACACTTTCTGCCACAGAATTTGAGGAAAAACAAATGAAAACAAACATCTGCATCCATGCAGGTAGAGGAATCAACAATATTTGTTGTTGTGGTCGCCCATTGTTCACGCTTGACATTCTGGTGCGGGAACAAGATCAGAGCCTCGGACCATTAGGGAGAGTTAGAGTCCTGCTACTGCTAACAAGATGGCTCTCTGTGTCTTGTTCACCGTTAACAGGGCACATTTATTTAGTTCTTTTTTTTCTTTGCTTTGAGCCACGTGCTGGGTTCTCCTCCCACTCCTCATGTCACCCAGCGGCCAGTGTGCCGGCTCTCTGTCCCTTCGTCTACAGCTGTTCCTGTCCTTCCTCCTTCACTTCCTTGTGATGTTTTTTTTAATAAAAAAAAGAGAAAAAATGTGGGGTAAAGGCTCATCACCATCTGTCAGCCAGCTGGCATCCTGTATATAATCTACTAGAAGAAAAAAAAGAATAACATGAAAATTATATTACACAAAAAACCAGACGGAACGACCTCCAAATCCTGCATAGGCTGCTGCCGAAACGACAGATCATGTTACTGTTTTAATTAACGGAGCAAAAAGGATGGTATAAAAAAGTGGGGGGGAAAATAAACTGAGATGTATTTCCACTGCTGCGAAAAATGTAATATGAAAGCCCTCCTGCTTACTGCAGCGTACTGGGGTAAACAGCAACATTTTAGACTTTGTAAAATATATTGCACTTTTGGACTAAAAGCCATCTCCCGTTAGCATTCAATTTGGCTAGACTCATGAGACATTTTATATGAAAAGCAGACAATGAAGCAATTTTTTTAAAAGTCTACTTGAATTTGTTGCCCTCAGCACTACTATTCATTCTTGTCGTATTGCTTATTTACACTTGGATAACAGTGCTGTTCATCTTCATTGTGCTATATTTATGTTTTTTCTTCTGTTTCTGCATGTCTTATGCAAGATTGAGATTTTTATTCAGTGAAATAAAAACATACTGAACGACTGTAGGCCTGTTTTTCACTGTTCATGTCTTGTTGAATGTCAAAGACAGAGTATGACAAATCTTTCAACTGATGCATACCTTTTCACAAAACACAACACCAGATCGTGTATATTACGTGTGCCAACAATTTTGTGCTGTGTGCCGACCATCGCTGACACGCAGTGGGTTGATGTGCCAGGAACAGGTTGAGTGAGAGAGAGAGGCGACAGTCGGGGCTGGGACATACACGACAGGTGTGCACTGCATATGTGGTCACATGACGCCTATAAGGCAGATTAGGGCCCCAAACAGATGAAGCGCTGCTAATGGCAGCTTTTATTAAGTTCACAAAGCGTGGAGGGGGGGGGGGGCAGAGGAAAAGCAGGTGGCTGGGCCCGGGCACTCTGAGATGAAGACAGATATTGTACAGTGGAGTCAGTGGAGTGGCCACTGTGGAAGGATTATGAAGATTGTCCGCTGTGGACTCACCGAGTCCTGCGTAATACAGCCAGAGAGGGAGAGCTGGAGAAGCTCAGAGAGAACAATGTGCCAGCCAAGAAGCCAGAGAGTGCTATGAAACTATTATAATACCTGTGGGGAGAGTCCGTCACTGCTGCAACAACATTAAAAGAACGCACAGAAATAATGACAAACGTAATATAATATGGAGGAACATGTTAGGTGTACATGAAAGTTAAAAAAAAACAGATTATAAAAGATCAGCTGATTGTGAGACATTTGACATGTATTATTAAAGAAATGCACACATTAAGAAAAACAATGCACTTCTAATGACGAAAAACCAACTACCATATAACTATCAAACATATCAACACGTGGTACTGGTTTTGAAGACATTAAGACTGTACTATTATAATATATAAATAGTGAATATTTACCTACAAATATATAAAGAGAAAAATACATAATCATGAACATTTTTCTTAACCTCAATGTGAGAAAGGAAGGATAAGGTGATATTGTGTGTAATCACTATCTCATGAGCATATTTGAGCGTAAAGGTGTCATATCAGCAGAAACTACAAATGGCTCAAGATCACTAAAGGGAGGCATCTGAGTCTGTGTGTACTGTGTGTACTGTGTGTACTGTGTGTACTGTGTGTTCGGGCCTCAGACAGAGACACTTGAGTGAGATGTGATGTCAGTTTAGTCTCCATCTCTCTGCAGAGCTGCCTCCAGGCACACACCATTTAAACAGACAGACTGTTCACTGGTTGTTAATCTGCCATGTCCCTCATTCTGGGTCATGCTTAGACTCTCGTGATTTTGGCTTTATTTTTATTTTGAAAGTTAAATTGTTTTCATTTTTTTCAACAGAAACTATTTCACTCATATTTGGATGGAGTCGAACTAGATTAAAGATATTCATTTATGAAAAATAACCTCATCAGGCATCAGAGCAGGGGTGTTCAAGTGGGAGGGTGGGGCAATTGCCCCCTTTCAAACTATATTAAAAACCGACATAGTTTAGTATGTTGAAAAATAAAAAAAGGGACAACAATTTCTCGAAGATATCATAAAAAGAAAGGAAAAAAACGACATATTTAGAAAATACGAGTATAGTATGACGAAATACATCAGAATAAAATGACATATTCTAGTATGTTAAAATTAATAAAAAGTCATAGTAAAGTATGTTTTAAAAGCATATTCAATTACTATTATTGGATGTCATAGTCTAATGCCATACCTTTAAATAAAGTTATCTCATAGTGTGTTTAAAAAGTCATAAAAAAGTCAAGTTACTCTTTGTCAAATAGACACAAGCTTTATAGTATGGCATTAATATGTCACAAATTTAAAATCAATATAAATAACAGAAATCACAATGTACTGAGCTATTAGAGAGCAGAGACAGTTTTTTCAATTGCAAGGAATCAATTGGCCTTATTGTGGTATGAACACTCGCTCCATCCTAGTTCTGGCAATCAAAAGTCCCAGGCTACTTCAACAACACAACATACAATTTACTTAACGTACAAATCAATTAGACATAAAATAGTGCAATAACCTGTTTAGCCCGAGATCCCCCTGTGGAGGGGGCTGCAGGGTTTTTTTCACGAAACTGTGTCTCAGGCCTTCTTAATATTTAAAAACCTATTAATGTGTAGCACCAGATTAATGGGAAGAAACTCAGCTAACTGACGATATGAACCATTTTTACCAAAACAAAACACAAGTTTCATAAGAAGCGTCTAAATGACCCCTGAGCAAAAAAATGCTAACGCACTTGGCACAGAACTCAAGGTAAAGATACCCTTATTACTTATTGTAAATGCACATACAAGATATCCGATTAAAACTGAGATTCCACAGATTATATAGTATCATCACTGAGCAACACATCCTCACTCCCAGGTCGGCCTATGTTGACGTTATGTCAAGTCCCCTGTGTCGGCTTTTTCCAACGCAAGGGGGGGGCCCCTTAGCGTACATTTTCAACTTTCCGGGATGTCCATAGTCTAGACCCTCCAGAAAAACGCGATTCTGCGATCGCAGAAATTACCGCATAATCAGCAAAATGGCGCATATTTTTAAAAAGCCGCATATTTATCAAAAGGCCGCATAATCCCCGCATTTTTCCACACAAAGTTGAAAAAAAAGAAGTGAACTCGTCTTGACGTGAAGCGATGCGCGACGTCATCAGCTCGCGCATCACAGAAGGTAAACAACACCGTAGAGTGAACGTGTGGAGCTCAGACGAGAGTTTCTCTTCACCAAGATGAAAAAATCTAATCCATCTCATTTACCGACGAACATTTCTGCTAAAGACCGGGCAAAGCAGTACCCCGATGTCTGGGGGGAAACTATTCTGCACCCCGTGCAACTGTGTTGGAGCATAAGAGAACATCGACGGTGACGACCCACTTTGATTCATTGAAACATTCGCTTTCTGCTGCTGCGGACAAGAAAGCCAAACAACTCACGTTCACCGAGACATCGACCTCCAAAACCCTTTCGAGGGCTACACGAAACGAAGTGAGTAGCCTACAAGACTGAAGCTGGTCAGATAACGAACGAGTAAATGAAAACAGAATGAGGCGGAGAAGTGTGTGTGAGAGAGAGAGTGTGATTAAAATAGCCCAATTGCTTTTACAATAAATAAACATTGAATGTGTTTAATTGAATAGTAAAGGGGTTTAACGTTAGTGGCAGGTTGTGTGTGAGAGAGAATAAATAAATAAGACAGCCCAATATTTATTTTTTCCGCATATTTCGCAACTTTCCGCATATTTCGCAACTCCCCGCAATTTCACCGCATAAAATCACATAAAACCCCGCATGTTTGATCGCATAATCAAAGATTTTAGCCCGCATAATCAAGGATTTTAGCTCGCATAATCAAGGATTTTAGCCCGCATAATCAAGGATTTTAGCCCGCGTTTTTCTGGAGGGTCTAATTGATACTGCAAGGAGACATATTGTGTGAAGAGAAATGTAAGATGTTGTTTGATTGCTGATACATTTATGATCCACGTCACATATTCAATTTCGGCAGCAGTTCTTCCTGTTGTCTAGAAGTCTTCTCAGCAGAGCTCTATAAATAGCGAACTACGGCAGATATGTAATATTTAATGCAGCCGAACCGTGTATTACAATGCCGTTATGTGATGAGCTCCTAAGAGAAAAGCAAGCACAGCAATAATAAAGTATTATTTTATTTTAAAAATTTATTTCGTATTTCACATCAACAGGAAGTCCGGTTAACTGAAATGTCCGTGCGCAACAATACCCCAACCCATAGATCCGTGGGTGAATAATGTTTACATTTTAATTTACGTTAAAGTATTTCGTGAGGCCTTCTAAAATGTTTTAAAATATAATTAGGGTTGTAGTTGAAGAGTTTGTAAATTATTGCGCATTCACTTAATCGCACAATGGCACGTCCATTAATGCAGATACAGATACAGATTTCAGTATTCTGAGCCCCTACTCTCCCCATAACTGACGGCAACAAAAGTCCTACATTATTCAATTAAAATGAAGAAGTAAAAACAATAAGTGTGGCTTGATATTGAGTAAGAAAAAGGTTGATAAACGCTGTGAGAATGGATCTGCGGGAAGCATTCGCTCGCGATCTCAAGTCGTCTACAACATACGTTTAGGGAGCTATATAGAGGACTATGGACATCCCGGAAAGTTGAAAATGTACGCTAAGGGCCCCCCCCCCTTGCGTTGGAAAAAGCCGACACAGGGGACTTGACATAACGTCAACATAGGCCGACCTGGGAGTGAGGATGTGTTGCACTGAGCGATCAGAACTTGCAACAGGGGAAGAAAATACAGACAACACACGACGTAGCTTTAGGTAGCAAAACACGGAGATATGCTCACCTTTAGTTGTTATTCTGATCAAAAGTTGGGTTCAATGGCATTAAAACGATAAAAACGCGGCTGAAGGTTAATCCATAGGTTAATCCAATGTGTCTGTCACTTTAAAAAAAGTATTGATAATCCATAATTCCATTTTTATGTAAAAATCGGAGAATAAATATTAGCTGCTAATGGTAGCCACCAGAGTTATCGCAGCTTCCGGTTTTGGCTACGCGTCACTCTCACTCCTTATTTGGTAACGTGTGTGTATGTGGAACCTCCCCTCGATTCCATTGGCTCTAGCGGTTAAAAAGAGATGTCAATCATCAAAATCGACCAAGGGGGGCCAGAGATATGGAAAATCCACCAAAATGACCCTAGAAGTGGGTTTCTTTTGCTAAATCTCTCTAAAAAGGTCATATTTCACTTGTTTTGCATCAATCTTGAAACAGGGTACTTATTATATGTTATAGTTTGGATTCCTAAAGCTTTTAGTCTACCATCCCATCATTCAAGGGTGGTTTTCACTGAGTAATTTTCTTTTTTTGGACGGACACTACAAAATAAAATGTTTTACTGTGTTCAATCTGAATTTACTTTAAAATAAAAACATCTATATTGATTCTGACACTTCTACATCCAACTCACAGATGTAACCTTGCTTTGAGAAAAAAGATTATTAATGTTCCCCTTTTAGAAGGGAAGATATGGTCATTTGTTCTGGGAATGTCATTTTCGAGCCTGAGACCTGAAAAACAGGCTCAGGGCTTAACAGGATAATCATCATGGTGCAAGGTTTCAGGAGTAATACAAATAAATACATAGAAAATAGAAAATAAAACATAATATACTATTAAATACTGTAAATCCCAAACATACTGTATACAGTTTAATGTATAAATAAATATATATGAATATGTGATATAAACATCTGAAGTAGCATTTGTCAGACTGCAGCAGACAGAACAGTTTGTTGCTGGGTAATGGAGGCTTCTGGGTAATGGAGGCTTCTGGGTGATGGAGGCTTCTGGGTAATGGAGGCTGCTGGGTGATGGAGGCTTCTGGGTGATGGAGGCTGCTGGGTGATGGAGGCTGCTGGGTGATGGCGGCTTCTGGGTGATGGAGGCTGCTGGGTGATGGAGGCTGCTGGGTGATGGCGGCTTCTGGGTGATGGAGGCTTCTGGGTAATGGAGGCTGCTGGGTGATGGAGGCTGCTGGGTGATGGAGGCTTCTGGGTAATGGAGGCTGCTGGGTAATGGAGGCTGCTGGGTAATGGAGGCCTTGATGATCTTGTGAGCCTTCTTTTCACAGGCTGGGTGGAGAAGTCCTCGATGGTTGGCAGATACCAGATAAGATACCATATAACCTTTTGCATAAACAATAAAGTTGTAATTTGAGTTGCAACTCTGATTTTATCAAAGCTTTTTTCTGTTAAACCAAAAACGACACTGCTAAAGTCCATAGTTTGAGTTGAATGAACCAACATTTACAAGTTATTGTGCTATACTATCAATTCACAGTGTGCTCAAACATCCTTTATCATCCACCCATAAGCAATGCAGCTAAAGTAATTGCATTAAAGAAATGCTAAAGTTGTGTTTTAGATAACTGTTCATGTCCAATTTACTACATACTATACTGATGACCACTCTTTAAAAACAAAATGTAAGATTAACATAATCTCAGTACCACAACAAATAGAAACGCTTTTTGCATCAAACGAATGAGTGACATGCTGTCCCCTATCTTTGTCATCAGACACAGTCCAGTGTGTTGTTTATAAACCCCACAGGTACACACAATGTTACATTTCCTGTGCATATGGCTGGCCCACTCATTTTACAGCTTCATTGGCCCATTTATAGTTGACGTTTTTGGATGAGATGTTTCCCCTTCATCTCTTTCAGCACTCAGCCCGAGTTAGACCTCTCTTTAAATCCGATGCCCTTTGCAATAGATGTCCATTTATCTATTTTTGCATGTGTATGGGCTTATTTTTGGAAAGACCTCGGTCACACGGCGGAAAAGGGGGCTGTGTGAAAAAAGCTGCTTTGCCATTGGTAGCAGCTGCTGCAGCTGAGACACCTCTGAGGAAATGGAGAATTGGACACACATTCATCCAATTTACCATTAACAAGACCTTATTGGATGCAGGGCCATAGGAACATGTGGCTTTGCCTTATGTGGCTCTGTTTAGATATGCTGCTGTTCCACCTGTGGTACTGGGTCGCAGATAGACTGGGGGTCTGTGTCTGGGGATCTTAGTGTGGTGTAACAGTGATCAGTCTGCTACAGGCAAGGTGTATTGTGACATATATTTACAAAAATAAATAAATAAAAAAGCATTTATTACCATTTATATTAAATTACAGCACCTACAAATGTTGCCATTAAAGTATATTAATAGCGCAAAAAAAGATACAACAACGTATCAGGGACTCAAATTACAAGAATTTCCATTTCCTCACAGTAAAAACCATCTGTAGGAAAGTCTGAGCTGAAACATGAGATAGTTTCAAACATCAAACACCAGAACTGGTCTACAAAGATCTGTGAAAACGAGAGATTTCCATGCGTTTTAAATGTTCCACATTTAAAACCCAACCACACTGAGAAACTAGGTTGTTGTTAAGCTTTTCAACATAGCAACCACCGGTCAGTCGAGTGTTGACTTCATCCTCCTTTAAATATACAAATATATAATTATCCTTTAAAGATCAGTACAGATCCACTTCTGTGTGTGCTCAGCAGGTTTTTGGATCAGATATTTTTCTCTTGTGCAACACCTGTGTGTTTTGTTTCTGGCTGGGTAACTTCTTTTTTTCCATAAACGGTGTGTTCTTTGGAAGGTGGCGTATCTCGAAATCTTTGTCTTTCAACACATTTTTCTTCTGTGGAAACATAAAGATAACAAAGCATTTTTCTCACAGTTTTGCTGAAACATTCAACATTCAACATTTGTGAAAACAAACAACAGTAGTGTGGTTATTAACTTTAAAAACCAGTAATACTGGATTCAACTCTCCGACCAGTTCACAGGAAAACAAGTGGTCCGGATACTGCTGATCAGATCGTCATGATTAACTCTTTGTCTTCAAAACATTCATTTAGAGTTCAGGGTTAGTAGGAAGGCAGGAATTATTGCAAAACAGTAGAAATGGCTAATGGGAACAGTATGAATCTATGCAACTTATGAATGTAATGTGTACATTTTAGTACTTTTTATTATGAATTTTGCCCCTAAAATTATAATTATTCCCCTCATCAGATTTGACAATCAGGCACTATTTTTGAATACTGATGAATGCTTGATTCTAAATAAAACTGTAGTGTTTATGAGCACACAGCAATTTGCTGAGCAATTTGCTGCCCTATGCAAGACTTTTAGCCCCCCCCCCAACATGCAGACACTCACTATGACTCGCGCATGCATGTTCACGGTTGTGGCATGACCACCAAAACAGAAAGATATGGACACAAGATGTGTGCAGATATATTTAGTATCCTATCTATTTGAACATGATTTAAGTGGGGGGTGGACCTAACATCCTCTAGGGGGGAGGGGTGGCATGCTCCCCCTGGATTTTAATTTATTTATAATATTGAAGTTAAATCCATCAATCTGGTACACTTTGAGAGCTCTATGGATACATCTCTCAACATCCATATGAAACAGAACTGTAAGCAGATTTTATTTTTCCTTTATGGATATTTTACAAAGCACCTTTTAAACTGTATTCTTGTTTATTAATAACAACTTTTACTGTCATATAGTATTTTATACCTGTTTTTCATCTATTCTCTATTCTCTTTTATAACTATAATGATAAAGGTGTGCCTTTACCTCACTGAGCTGAGGTTATCAGAGCCGCTCAGTCTTTCAGGAGAGAGCTCTCTAAAGCTCCCCCCCACATTTTCTAAAAGGGGGGGGGGGGGGGTGTTATGTTACACGGGAGATGTTATTTGGTAAACACACAGTTGTCATCTTACAAACACAAACAGAATCCAGTGGAAAGATTAGTGTTGAGGCCCTTTAAACAGCTTGTGAAAAATGAGCCTCCTGTCAACTCTGTTACATAAATGTTTACTAAGAAATACCAAACATTGTGTTCTATTTGTTTTACTTGCCTCTAGTTTGCCCATTGCCACAGATTAGTCATCCCCAGAGTTAAACACGACATTGCCAGCAGAACAAACAACTAGTAGCAGACAGCGACCAGAAACAAGTGCAGAAACGGTTGATCCGGCTGGCTCGTAGCCATGCAGCCATTACCCTTCAAGTAGTTTGCTTCAGAATTGGACCAGAGGTCTCCAGAGTTGAGTTGGAGTGTTTCATCACTTTATAAGTCTTATCCAAAAGGGCAGAGCCTGCAGCAAAAAAAAACTAATGGCCCGGCGCTCTCTCAGAGGCCAGAGTAATTCTCATTTCACTCCAATTGCCACAGCGCAGCGCGGCTAACTGGCAAGTGAGGCCCGCTGCTTATTTCTTGGCAAACAGAGAATTCTTAAGTGCTAAGCTGTAAATTTGCTTAATATGACATGAGTCCGAGGGGAATGGGATCATTTTCTTTCAGGAAAAAGCCTGGCATATTGGCTGACAATAAGCTGGAACGGCCCGACATGGTGTTTCTGCCTGGCGATGATGGCTGGAACACACAACGGACAGCGTTTGACAGAGCTGTAAAACCGCGTGACTCTGACACCGGCGCTGTGTGACTCATTCTAATGTTAATACTGGGAAAGCCTTGTAACTGTAATTTCTGTGCAAGAAAATTATGGTTTTCTCCTTAAGCAGCTTAGAGTGGTTTGTCTGTTTGCACAAGGAATTTGTTAATTACTGAACGTGAGAATGCGCAACATACACAAACCTTTCAGTAGGTTTACTTAATAATTTGCTTATATTGTAAAACATGGCAAATGGAGTCTCATTTACATAAAGAAACAACACAAGTTTGAGTTAATAAATGCATCTCTGACTCCTAACTGGGAGCAGTCAAGGGTCAAATAAAAACAACATGTGCTGGCCATTCTCAAACTTAAAAGATAATTAAAAGTTAAATCTCAAGGCTTAAAAGTGATCACTAGCAATGTTTTCAATCACTACTCAGACTAGCTTTAGAAACTAAGTGCAGATGGTGAATGATTACCATAAGACTGGTGGACAGTAGTTAATAAATAATGTCCTACTCTGACACAGGCTGGGTGTGTTTGTTCCATACAAATTCCTCACCTTATAATTATGTTGCAATACATCATCTGATCTTTTGAGACCTTCCTTGGGGGTTCATAAGTATTTTTGGTACGTACCCATAGTAAAAAGATTGTAGGCTGCCAAAATGTCTCCAGGTTAGAATCCTGCTTGCAGAATTGCAGGCAATGTCATCCTCCCCCCTTTCAACAATGCATATTTCAATAAAAGGCGCTTTCTGGCCCAAAAAATATCTTAAAACTAAAAAAATATTGTCACTGCTCCCATGTGTCGACATTCTCTGGGTGGGAAAGAGGATACAGTTGAAATAGCGTGGGGATTTTAATAGAAATGTGACAACTGTGGCTTTAAAAAGGCAGCATGTGGTTCTACTTGTCTACTTGTCAACAACTGTTACAATACATTTAGAATTAAAGCATTACTATCAGCCTTTTTTCTGTTGAATGACACTTGAATATCAGCAGCCCCCTCCCACATGAATATAAAAAGCCCGGTTTCAGTATCACAGCTGTGACCTTCATAAAACAGAGCTGGGCAACAGGTGGGCATCATGTGTGTGCTAATCTTCCATATTATGGTTGTTGATAACAGACACTGCACAGCCCCGCTCAGTTAAAACTCAGTAATTTAATATGGAATACATCAGCAATGTGATATTTGCAGTATGGAAGAAGCAAAGGTTGGGGAGATTCTGCTGAGGCTAAGAATAGAAAATGTCCATCATTCACTGTGGGTTTCTGTTACCAGAAGAATCTGAGGGTACCGCAGACCCTCCAAAATAAGACATTGGGTGTCCACAGAGGGATTTTAGGATTATTTGTTTTCACTCGCTCTCCTCCTCACTGAGAGCATGAACATGTGGATTGTATTTCGCTGTGACAATCCATGCCAATGTTGGAGGACGGGGTTGTTGAATGTGTAGCCTTTCCCCTATTTTCACAGGACCATCCTACTTAAGCTATACATTCTCTCACAAAGCTTCTGTTGGATGAAAGTTTGGGCATCTAGGCAGCCGTTGATTCAATAATGACTACCATAAGAAAGCTATAGGTCTGGTCCATCCTATGATCATTTATAATGTACGTTCAGGATATAAGACTAACACTGCAGTCAGAGAAAGAGTATGTTTCAAAGTCATCCATGACATTTGTTACAAGCATTCATGTCCCCCTTAGGATGGATCTTAATTTATTCAGTGATATCTTATTCTTTGACTTTACATCTAGCGCCATTATCAGGTCAATTCATGATGACTGAATCACTAGAGGAACTAATGCCATTCCAATCAGCCTAAGCTGTAAGCAACTTTAAAGACCTAATGTGAACGTGCTTGACAACGTACGCTAATGTTAGCATTATCAATACATGTATGTAAACGTCCCAACGTTAGCATTTAACCCAAGCACCGCTATGTCTAGTGCAGCCTCGCTTCTCAACTTGAACTCAACAGAACATGAGCCCCATTGTAAATGCAAAAAGCCATGAAGAAGACAGTGGCCCCCCTCCCCTCCTCCTGTTCGCCTGGCCAGCCTGCTTCAGGTGTTCCCCAGTCGGGCCCTGTGATTAGTCTAATTTGCAGAAACGCTGGCGAGCCCGCACCTGTTGCCCCTGCAGCCTGCAGCCGCGGCCCCTCAGCCACTGACAGGCCTTCCCTTGGATAATCCAATCTCCTCTCATCGGCGTGGCTGCTCTCCCAGTGCAGGACAAGGGCGATCATTTTTTCTAACACTTGTCTTCCTTCGTTTTCTCATGGCCACCATGCTCCTGATGGCTCATTATTGGACCATTCATAAATACTGCCAGTTCCCACCTCGCTGTTTTTTTACACCTGGCCGCTCTTTCCTCTCACCAACGCCTTGCTCTGCATGCCAATAAGGTGGGTAAAGCTTTCCTTGAGGTCCCGGAAAAGGCCCAGCAGTCTTCCACATGACAGCCTTCCAGTATTCGCCATTTGGATTTGAAACGGCGCCAGGAGAAAATCAAGTGACACAGGCCACACAGAGTGGAAGGGAGGGAGGGAGGGAGGGAATGTGATCCCACTTGATTGTTGAGAGTTTATATAGCGAGTGATGACAAAGTGCTTTATGACTTTGCAGTGTTCGCTGGGCCCTGCGATTGAGGCCTTATACAGGCAAAGCCCCCTGGTGACCTTGGCTTGTCAAATGTTCTCATTTTCACCAGGAAGGAGCCAGTGCTCAGCGGCTGCTCAGAGCTGGTAAGCTGCTTTTAGAGAGACAGCCGCTGAGAGCTTTTGGAGGTGACCCAAGCTTCCTTACTTTCACAGCTGAAAACACTCTTTAGGAAACGCATCAGTCACAGTTTAGGCCTACAAACCAAGTGAATTTTTATCCAATGAAGATTATAAATCCATGAATATTTTTGACAATGCTAAGAGTCTGTAGTCACGCTAGCAGCTATGAGAATCTTTACTTGAGCTAAATGCTAACGTCAGAGTGCTAACAATCTTACAATGACAATGTCACATTCTGAAGTTGCATGTATATTTACCAAGGTCACATTTGCAATTGTTGCTTATACTGTAAGCATGCTTACATTGTTAATTAGCACTTAACAAGAAAAACCTGAAGCTAAAGTGATCACCAAAGTTATTTACATTTTCCTGGGGGAAAGTGTCACTTGGTGGTGCATAAAGGGAAAGTTAGGATCACCAAAGGCAAAAACATGCATCATCTGAAAAATGTCAGCACATCTGTACCAAGTAACTTTTGTAGCAATCCATGAATTAGATTAGATTGAAATATTCCCCATATAAATGAATTATTTGACTTTATGTTGGGGTTCTTAAATAAGAAGTCAGGGGAATCCCTAATCCAGAATTCCTCCTCTGGGCACTCGGTACAACTTCTGACTATCTTTTAAAAAGTTGTAGAAATAAGACAGTCAGAAGTAGTGGAACAATCAATGGACCAACGATAACATTCCTAAAGCCAGTTCTATTATATTCTTTATTTTCCAATAATAAAGAACATAAAAGGAAATGTTGTTGTGGGACTAGAAAGATAAGAACATCTTGAAAGACGTTTTAGTTTTCACTGCAGACGTTGATAACATCAGACCAAACAAGGATTCCTGAGGAGTAAGAGGATATTTCCAGAGGGGTAAGCGACCGGAGGAGTTCCACAGGGCTCGTCACAAATCAAAAATTACTTCAGATTTCTCCCAGGTGTATGCCACGTGCATCTTATCTCACAGGGAAGAGGAAGAACAAGTATTTGATCATCAGGCCCCCCCGTTCCTGCATTGCCAATGACCTTTCCTATGCAAATCTTTACAGGATACTTCCCCTTGGAGAGAGATGTTAGGAAGCCGTGTGAGGCGGGGCTTGAATAACTGGACCTACGCTGCTAGGTGGTGAACTAAATCGATGTGTAATGAGAAAACAAAAGCTGGACCAAGATCAACGCTCAAGGACTCAAGAAGGAGTTTTAAACAAGTAGAGCTGGTGCGTGTCTGCGTGGAGCAGGCGGAGGCACGTTAGCCCTCTGACTGGCTGCTCTGGGCTAACAACCCTTGCATTGATCCGAGGAGACACTCAGCCCTCTAACCTGCTGAGTGCTCAGTTCCAGTGAACAATGGAGTTCAGAGCGCGTCGATACACTACCCTATTGAGTGCTCTCCGTTTAGCAGCAAGATTGATGAGGTTAAGGCTCCCAACCGGGGAGCCAAATGGTGTCAAAACCAAGGTGTTGCTTTGAACAAACAATCCTTCACTGGACCACCACACTGAAAGGCGCTGGTTACTGGCTCACACTCCAGCTCTACCCAGGAAATGTACTCACATAGGCACAGGGTTTCTGAAAGGGGTTGCAGACTGTGGTGGATGTTGTTAGGACTTATAAAATGCAGATGAGAATATGAAGGTAGGATAGATGGCGCTTTCTGGACAGGAATGTGCTGCAAATCCCCTAAGACACTAAATGATGTACAAGTGGATTTATTACAGTCGGTCCCTATAAATCTAAGGTTGGCCTGAACTCCAGGGAGAGGTTAATGGATTACAAAGGGATGTGGTATCGAACCTCAGAGAAGTTTATACACCTCATCAATATGTGAAACGCTATTGATTATTTAGACCCTGATAAATTAAATTCATACACTTGATGGCAATATTCAGAATGCCCCGGATGAGGGAAAATTCAGCTCAGTTTCTGTTTGTTGGATGGGGACAGTGGGATCTTGTTTCGGGAACACGGTAAATAATTGCATATTAAGAAAACTTAGGGTGGCAGTCAGTGATTTGAGCTCCGAGGACTTTGTTGGAATTATCACCTTACAGTACAGCAGTGGTTCTCAAACTTTTTCTGTCAGGCCCCCTTTGGAGAAAAAAAAAAGTCGGGCCGCCCCAACACAAATAGTCAGAGATTTCTTTTAAAAATATTGAAGTTAAAAGCATCAATCAGGTGCACTTTTAGAGCAAAATGAAGATATCTATGGATACATCTCTCAACACCCATATGAAACAGAACTGTAAACAGATTTAATTTTTCTTTATGGATATTTTACAAATCACCCTTTTAAACTGTATTCTTTTTTTACTGTCATATAGTATTTCATAGCTGTTTTTCATTTATTCTCTTATTTTTTTATAACTATATAATGATCATATAAACGTGTGCCTCGGAAATAATTGTTTACATTAATGGTGACCAAAACATTTGAGACCCACTGAGATAACACTGAGAGAGTCCTTTAGCTCACTGAGTCTCTCAGTCTGACAGGAGAGGACTCTCCTCCACTTTGTTGTTGAAAAAACTCCTATCTGTTAGCGTAGCTCGCTAGCACCAGAAGCTAACAACAACGATCTCCAGTACCGGTGCGCTCTCTCGCTCACGCACACAAAATGGCTCGTTCACATTATCTGTCACTCAGCTAGGCAGTCAACTTACACACACACACACACACACACACACACACACACACACACACACACACACACACACACACACACACACACACACACACACACACACACACACACACACACACACACACACACACACACACACACACACACACACACACACACACACACACACACACACACACACACACACACACGAGCTTTAATGAAACACAGAGACCCAGACGTAATAGTACTGTACTGCATCATATTATTTTCGAATCAATAATTTTTCTAATTATGATCTTTTTTTATAACCATTTTTCCTCCTGGTCACTCGCGCCCCCCCTGGCATGCCCCCACTTTGAGAACAACTGCAGTACAGTATACAACAGCCACACTTCTTTTTGCTCTAATGTAAATCACAATAACTTATTGAAGCTGAGATTCTGATTGTTACTCAATATGAAATGTGCATCAGATCATACAACTTTATGTTGATATACAGTAGATATAGTTATAAGCAACAGTTATTAATTATAAAATGTTGCAGTTATTTAAAAATATCCTGGATATCTTGAAGCTCCTCAATGTATTCATAATAGTAATAGAATAGGAAACCCTTTATGAGAAGGCTCTACTCCCACAACAGAAACCAAAAGACACAGACGATACACATACAAATAAACAACTCTTCACACATTTAATGTGAAACTATGTCACTTACTCATTTCCAGAAAGAAAGCAAAACAAGGCTAAAAGTCCCCACCATGTCATGCTCTCTGAAAAGTACTGTACTATTCTCCTCTGTATCTGGTCGTACAGTAGAGCTGGTTTGGAGAATGAGACAAAAAGCTAATCTCAGTAAATATAAATGAAATCATAAAGTTGACCAGAAATGATTTTAGATTTCAAAGAGTTAGTGTATTTCTCTCCACTGTTAAAATGTTAGTGTGGTAACTAAATATGTAATGTTTATACTTGGGACACACATACGATGAAACATTGTTCTACACAATGGAAAGTCAAATGTTTCAGATTTGAGTAATACCTAACATTTTCTCTTAAAGAAACTACCCTCATATTGTTACTTGTTATGAGAAAACCTTCCTGTATCTGAACATAAACTACCACATTCACACATTAAAATGATAACTGCAACCCACTTCTTGCCTTTAAATGTTAATTGAATAGAAGGAAATACATAATAGGTATATTAAACTCAACTATTATTTAAAAAAGGCACCCTGAAAGTCATGCATTTTGCAATGTATCTACTAAAATATAAACTTGTGTATTGAAGGAAAGATATAAACATAAAATGCTCATAATACTAGGTTAAGTAGTAGAGTACAGTTGATTTAAAATGAACATAACAGAGATTTTACTTGAGTTAAGCAGATTTATTTCACATATGTACACCTGTGGCTGACATCCAGACAGTGATCAGTTACAGAGGACCAATCACAGGTTCTACAGGGGCTAAAAGCAAACGTTACATTTCTTGATTAAGTGCTTCTTTTAGCCAACCTTATTCATCCATACATAGTCATCTCTTCTGAATTCAAATATATAGTTTACATCATTCTGCATCGTCTCATCATTTAAGAGTTTAACAGAAACTCAAACAACATCACTTGTAGGTCATGATGGGTGTCACACGGATACGTGCAGAGCCCCTCTACCTCTCTGTGTTCCTATAGGCCATGTGACGGATGTGGAAATGGCACCAGAGCTGATATCCCTTCTTCTCACTCAGGGACTCTTCTTGTTAGCTGGAGACAGAGTGAGTAATTCAATAAGTCAAGTATTCATTTATTACTTTCCTTTTCAATCATGGGGCAATTTTTTCTTCTAACTTCCCCCAGCCACCTCCACACTGAGAATAAAAAAAAAGTGATTCAAGTTCTGCAACTTCCATCCGTGGCAGCCCTCGTTGTCTTACTGCAGCTTAATTACAAAATATTGACGCCGTTTTCTGTAAAGATTACTCACTGTAGGAGGCCCTCCGTAATTTGGACCGCAGGGTTTGTCACGGGAAATAATACAATGGAACTGGGCTTTCTGTATTAGATTTTCTCTTTTAGCCTCCTTGACATTTCAAGCTGCATGAACTAATACATCTGTTATTTGTTGATCATTTGATTATTAACATACTTCACAAACCAAATCAGCGGCCCTGCTGGAGACACAGACACAGCTCAGCAGACAGTCTGGGTTTTCTCTCGCCTGCCACGCGCAAACGCACTCGCTAAAGATGCACAATTCAGCCCTCGGTAAAAAGGAAAGCTGGGGAAAAAAACCATTTATCTTCCCCTCCTTTGAGCGTATGAGCACTCTGACACCGGCATGGAACAAAGCCCGTCATCACATTCTAATCTCGAATTTCAGGGCTTTTATTTCACCCAAATGCCACCCTGCTGGCCTTGTAAATTATTGACAGACTGACACCAATGCGAAAGGACACATAAAAGAGGCTAAAAGCTCCGGCCCTGGAAGAGCTTGTCCTCTCCTATTGCCATCAACAGGAGAGCGACTCTGCTAATGTTCCCTGGAAGCTCACGGTAACTTTGAGGCTGAAGTGTCAACATGCGACTCCTGACCTCCAGCTGCATCACACAGGAGAGATATTGGACCCTTGGTCTGTATGAAAGCCCTAGTACAATCACAAGGAAATGAAGTGAATTATCTGACCAAATGATGAAAATGTAAAAGCAGTCAGTCACACATGGTTAGTATTGCATCCAGCCTTTTAAAGTCATTCTGATTTGACTATTTCTTGACATTTCTCTTTTAAAAAAAACAGCATGGTAGGTGGCTCGGCGTGCACTCATTTAGTTTGTGTGATGAAAAGTCAACCGTGGTGTGTCAACTAGAAATCCAATATTTGTCAGTGTTACGTCTCCTCACGCCTACTCCTCATTTAGCTCAAGAATAAGATGTTACAGACACAAATAGGAGAAGACAGTTAGGATGAATAAAATAACTAAAAAACAAACAAATAAGTGAGAGCAGAGAGGATGAGAGAGAGTGGGCAGAGATGAGAAGCGGTGTTAGGAGAGGGTTTTAGTTTTCTACTGCTATTTAATCCACCTCGCTTTCAGTGCTGGCACCCTCGGGGCGCCTCAGTTTGTCCACCTGTTCATTCATCTGTCCATCCCCACGCCGGCCCACTGAGTGCATGCTTACACCGTCATCGTCTTTCTCTTCCACCTCTACGTGGCTGACCACCTGCTCCTCTTCCTCCTTCTCTTCCTCCTTCTCTTCCTCCTTCTCCCCCTGCACCTCCATGCGGACCTGGTCCTTCAGGTCGAGGAGCATCGTTGCAGCGGTGCCGTTGTCTCCATTGATAACATGAACTACATCAGGCTCTCCCATTGCATCCTGGGAGCTGTGGGGTCCATCTTTGATTGGGGACGAGTTGGCGGACTCGTTACTGACGGGGGAGATGTCGCTGCTGCTGGTGGTGTGGCTGACTGGCGGAGAGCCGGGTACCGATGGAGGCTTCAGAGGAATCTGCCAGGAGGGGATTTTAGGTATAGTGGGAGTGGAAGGGAATTGTTTCCTGTGGAAAAGCGGGAAAGAAAAGAGAAAAGCATGATCACAATGTTATTAAAAAACCTCACTGTGATCATAAGAGCTTTCCCACAATGTAATCAGGCATTCTGCAACCACAACATACATATAGCTTTCTAAGCCAACAAAGTGTTGACTGACAGCATATCCTCAACACTAGTTTACATTTGAGCATGCAGCAACACACGAAGCACACTATGTCTTTCTCATCATTACAGCAGAGAAAATGGCTTTTCCCCCCAAAGAACCAGATGTTTGTCACACCTGGTAGAGATGCTCTAAGATTTTTTTAATTACATCCACTGCAGCTTTTAAGATCAAAAAGACAACGCTGAATCGTAATGGGATAAGCACTTCTGGGTGTTTAAAAAAAAGAGAAAAACAGTTTGGAGATGATTTGGATCATTTGAACAGGAAGGGAACACATTTGGAGACAGATGGTGATTCAGAGCCTTTAGTTTGTGATTCAAGCCTTCGCCAGAAAACTCATTGCGAGAGTCAGGATGAAGTCAAGAAAGCAAATGACAAAGGGATTATTGCTGATTAGAATGTACGAGGGGAACAAAACACGCTCAGCCGGGTTTCTGATGTACACTTTTACTTCAGGCTTCATTATAGACGCTGATACATAATCATGCATGCTAATGGCCTGACTGAGCTGGGTTGGGCCTAACTAGAGTGAGGAACAAAGAAAGAGAGAATGAGGGGATGTCTGGCAGTATACAAAGAGACCTTTGACAAAACCAAATGTTGTACACCTTGTATTCAAATGTAGCAGGTAGGATGACAATTTCTCCTGACTACAAAAAAACCAAGCCAAGGTAAGGAGGAAGGAAATATGGAAGAAAGAGAGAAAAGGAGAAGGACGGAAGGAAGGTAAGGAATAATAAATGATGGAAGAAAGGAAGAAAAGAAAAAAGGAAAGTAAGGAGGAAAGAAGGAAGGAACGTAGGTAAAGAGGAAGGCAGTTAGGAAGTAAAGAAGGAAGGGAAGTGAGTAGAAACAAATAAAGGAAAACACAAGAAAGGATGGATTTAATATGAAAAGTAGGACAAAATGAAGATAGAAACCAAAGGAAAGAAAAAAGAAAGGAAGGAAAGAAAGAAGGTAAGGAGGAAGAAAGAAAGGAGAGTAGGACAGAAGACAGAGAAGAAGGAAAGAAAGAAGGTAAGGAGGAAGAAAGAAAGGAGAGTAGGACAGAAGACAGAGAAGAAGGAAAGGAAGAAAAAAGAAAGGAAGAGAGGATAAGGCAGGGATAGAAGGAAGGAAAGTAGGATAGGAAGAAAAAGGTAGAGGAAAGGAAGGAAGGAAGGAAGGAAGGAAGGAAGGAAGGAAGGAAGGAAGGAAGGAAGGAAGGAAGGAAGGAGGATGAAAAGAAAGAAGGAAGTAAGGAAGGAGGAAGACAGGTAGGAACTGAGGAGCTAACCTGAACCCTAACCTCGCTGGGGGAGATACGAATGATAAACAAGTACCTGTATTTGATCAGGAACCATTTTCATATGACCTCTCTCTTGGTCTGCGGTGTCAGTTTGCATCCATAACATGACTGAAGATGCATAAGAGCAATTATGCAAGTGTGGTTATCTTGCTTACCAATAAAAGCATTAATACAAAGAAGACCAGCTGATGCCTGCAGTATGCTAATCGACCAAGGCAAGGAAAGAAATGGTGTAATCAGTATTATAACCTCTAGCGCCTACATATTCAAGATGAATGATTTTGCTTTAAGTGTGCGAGTCATTTGGAAGAGCAATGTGACATTATGTGTTCTTTCATTTGATTTATTCAGTCACAAACTCAAACTTTCAGACCATAAACCACAGAAGTGTACCGTGGAAGTGGGTATGCAGATATAGATGTATAATAGGGGTTTTGTAGTATGTTGCTTCTTAGATTTTATAAAGGTATAAATAATGAATCTTAACTAAATGTAACAACTCACAGTCTTCATCAGTACATGGGACTTTCATGCTCATGTGCAACATGTAATAGTACACAGACAGTATTTCCTACATGAAACTGCTCCCACAACGTCTGCCAATAAGAGGCCAAAGACACATTTTCACTGAGTTGGACAGTAAATTCAATATATACCTTTTAAAAAGATTTTCAAGTTCATTATAAATTATTTCCAAGAAGAGCCACACAACAACCTGTCTGGTTTTTCTGGCCCTTCTGACGCCACAAATATAATCATTATAATTAATCTTCATTTGTGTCCTTATCTGTCATGTGCAAACCAAAAATAAATAGAATAAATGTCATTTCAAAGTGGCAACGTCAGATTATGTGGATAGGTGAAACATATTTAAATGTTATGTACACATGAAATATGGCCTAAGTGAACAATGGTTCAAAAGAAGTGCATCCAGGAACATTGAGTGGTTGTCCATTTTCTCACACACACACACACACACACACACACACACACACACACACACACACACACACACACACACACACACACACACACACACACACACACACACACACACACACACACACACACACACACACACACACACACACACACACACACACACACACACACACACACACACACACACACACACACACACACACACACACACACACACGACGGGGTCTGGATAACTTTGTTACCTGCTGAGCAGTAAGCCCTTCAAAGAGACGATCTCGGCCTTCAGCTCTCCAACGGTTTGGTTGTCCAGGACACGGTGTGTTGAAGACGAGGTCTAGAGGAAACACACAAGACACACACAACACATGTCACAGACACACACACACACACAAAACTGTTCAGGTCACATGTAGGGTCAACACACAAAGTCAATACACAACTTTCAACAACTCCTCTGTGCTCAGTCTCAACAACATGAAATCATAAAAAAAGCTTTGTATGAAAAAAAGGACAAAGGGTTCAAGGTAAACAAATATGGCAAATGCAAATGCTAAAAGCCACATGTGTTTGTGTGGTCAGGTCATTCGTCGCCATAACAACTTCACAACGGCTTACGGCTGGTGATGACACAATGGAGGACTAACAACCCGACTACAGCCACTTTTATGGCGTTGACTGCTCAGAACGTCCAGTGAGTGTGAATCATGCTGTTTTTACATAATTTTCATTACTATCTAGAAAAAGATTAGGCCAGTGTCCTGTGTTTTGGATAATGACTTGATCTTGAACAATGGTCACATTCATGAAGGTAGACCATAGTTTGTTCTTTTATCAAAGGCATGTGTTATCACACACGCTGGGATGGCATGAGATGCTTCAGGCTATAAAGGCAAGTATTTGAATGGCAAATTGCTGCAGAAAATCTGTCTCTGCAGCACATTTTTAGGATTGGGCATGACCTTACAGAGCTATGAAATGACAGGTTTTCACGGCAGCTGTCAATTGGGATGATAAAACAGAACTGGTGCAACGTTTTGTGACTCCTGTGTCACCACAAAATAAATGGAAATCTTACTCAATTAGGCCAAGAGTGGAGGTCAAAGTCAATCTTAGTGTGAGATGATGACCAAGTTCAGACACAATAGGAACATTATTACCATCCAAAATCATTGCATTTTTCTTTTGAAGTACTGAAGAGTTGCTGCTTCTAGCCACATGAAACCTGTCATGGGGCACCATGAGAAGGCATTGCTTGGCTTAAGTCTCAACCCAAAAAAGATTGGGAACCAGTGATGGAGATAATTGTTCCCCATCCGCGATGCATTGCTGAATAAAAAAAGAAATATAACAAACATGTGCGAGAACAGGGGGAATAGACTGATGAGACCAGAGGGAGGAGAGGGAGAAGACATGGGAGAAAGTGGGAGAAAAGAAAAGTAAAAACTGTAATTAAGACTCTCCTGACTCACTGGAGGATGCTTGTTAGGAAGCCTGGACCCCCTATCGAGGGGAGAGGGATAACTTGGACTCTTTGGCTTGTAATTAAATCTAAGAGAAATTAATTGAATCACATCTGAAAGGGATCAGACTCATTTACAGTGGAAGGAGGGAGGCAGAGGAGGAGAAGTGAAGGGAGACAGAAAAGGAGGCTTTTTTTGGCTCTTATCGACTCCTAAACCTCGCTGATAAGCAGCCCTGCTTTAGAGGTGGAGGCCTGCTGAAGACACTCTTATTACAGCCGTCACCTCATTAGAACCATCTTAATCCCTCGCCTCCCCAAGGCACCCGTATAATAAGGCTGGATTCTGCTTCTCTCTCATTTTACATCGGAAAAAATTAATTGCCGTATGGGCTGAGCTAAAAGACTTCCAAGGCAGAGAATCGACTTAAGAAGTATGCAAATTGCTCCAAATAACTAGAAATTATTTCTATATCACTTCACATTAGAAGAAAAGGCTTTAGAGAAGGATTGTTAACCGCCAGCTCCATAATGTGCATTATCTTCCAAGCAGCACTATACAATATCACACATCAAGCCTTGTCACACAACACTTCCACTGACATATGTCTTATTAAGTCTGAAGAAACCTAATTAAATGTTGGGCCAGGACTGGATTTCAGCTTTGAGATACATTATGAGAGTGTGTACACACATTGTGTAAGAATCTTGTGTTAAGTGCACTAGCTGCTTAGGTGGAGCTGAGTGGAGGGGTATCAGTGACTGGAGAGATAGAAAAAAACACAGCTGACTTAAAAAGCCCCTCCTGAAGAGCTGACACATATCCCATAGACCGCACTGTGTATATGATGTCTTTTAACAAAATGATGACCAAAATATTTAACCTCTGCAGTTATTTTTGCAGCTTTCTTGCAAAAGAATACCCGTCATCAAGAAGATATTTACAGGTCGTATGTTTTTGTTACCAATTCTATTTAAAAAATACTCAAAGAAAATTATTATTTTTAAAGGTTGAATGCTGCATATGTGACTTAAATGTAATGTGTATCATTTCTAAGACTTACATGTTAAACTTAGCAGTTCTCCTGCTGGTTTCTAGGATTTAAGCTTGTAGCTTTGAAAAGGTCTGTCTGCGTATATTTATGACTTTATACACCATTCAATTATTCTACGCAAATGTCGTTATTCATTGACCCACCTGATCTCATTGACTGAATAAATGAAAGCAACACAACTGCTTAATTAAATAAAAAAATATGAAAGGTTCAGAGTTGAGTGGAAATGTCTCTGCTGCTCTTTCCTCTGGGGTTTGACTTCTATCATACTTCCTGGTGTGCAGGTGCAGGGCTCTGAGAGCTCTGTTTGGCCTAAACAGAGGAGAACAAAACTCTCAGCTTGCCACTGCACATCCCAACAATCATCATGCATGAACAAACAACCAACAACCAAATGAACCCACCAGCCACAACCAACAACAGGACTAAGCCCTGATGAGAGGAGCCACCCAGTATCAGCTGGATGCGATTTTGTCGTGTAAATAGTGTACATAGTAAAGATTTGCTGGTTTAAAAGCCTTGTAGCTAATGACTCGGATGGGTGCCTGGGTGTGAAAAGGGTTGGCCTCTTTCTGCTGGTTAAGTAAGTGGTTCAAGAAAAAAAGAACGAAAATGTATCACCAGCAAAGAAAAAAAAAGACTATCAAGTCTAGCAGCACCCAAGGACGGCAACGCATCTGGCTAAATGAAGATAAATGCCTGTGGACCATTAGCAACAAGATAAGATCTTTAACAAGGCTTGTTTAAGAGTGTCTGAAGGCAAATTAATTCACAGTTACTCTGCCGGCAGACAGTGTGTTTTCGTGTAACGCATGTATATTTATGATGGAATTAGTTTCAAAGGAAGTCCCCAGAGGAGTGTTTTTGAGTGGAAACACTGATACAGTGCAATTGATTTTACTCTATTTATGCACTTTCCCACTGGCAGTTCATCTCCCGCATACAAGGCGGCGGTTTCTAATCTTCTATGTAGTATCCACTAATAAAGAGAACGATCAGTGAGTTGAGACAGCAGGGAAACACAGTTAACAGGCAGATTTGTAATGATAATGGAGCACAAATAGACTGGGCTGTTTAACATCAGAGCTGAATCATCTCATCCTTGGACACATCTATCCTGAACACCACTGGAAGAACACAGCTGCGTGACCTTGAGGAGTCATGATAACTGAGACAATTGTGAAAAAGAGAGGAACTGTCTCCGGCTCTAAAATATGGAAATGTGTACCGTCAGCGTGTGCTGCGTGTGTGCACATGAGTCATCTGTCTGAGCTCACTTCCATAATGAGGTCCCCAGTTTAGGGACAGTAAACGCACTCCGCAATTGAGCGGTTTCCAAACTACGAGAAATGTTTACTTAGCCGCTGAGGAAACAGAAGTCTCCATATGTTTCGGGTTAAAGGCACATTTCCGCGTTGAGAGGTATAATTGCTAAGCGTGGAGCACTTTGAGCGGCGTGGTGAAGCAAACCCTGAAAGCCGCAAACGGTGAATGATAAGTAGCTCGCCAGCTCCAACATGTGTTTCACATCAAACATCCCGGACCTGAAAACAATTTCCCAATTTCCCCCGTGGCCTGAGACAACAGAGGGCCTTGTGCCGACTCGCAGGGAAAATTTAAGATCAACACTATAGCTATAAAGCAGAGTTTATGATTTGTTTAAAAATGTATCTGTCACATTCATTTATTTCTAGGGTAGTTGGTTTGGTAGTTGGCTTGGCTTTGAATTATACTTTTTATACACTACTGCTGTCCAACAAGGCACTTATAGCAAATGAAGTAGACACTTTTTAATCCAATCTGTGATTCGGAGATGACAAATGAAAAGAAAAAAGCATTCCACGTCCCTTTATGCTGGAGAGAACTCATTGTTTGAAGTGTTCCTACAGCTGATAGGAAACTTTAGATAGATTTTAAACCAGCTGACTTGGGCCTCTTCTGCTTTGTACTCGCTCAGAGGGACTGTGCGGCTTAGATCTTGAAACAGCCAAAAATGAGCTATGAATCGTCGGTTTTTGATGAACCTCGTCCAGGGAAGAGATTCATTTTTTTTCTTTTCTCGTTTTGTGCCAAAGCAGATGTGTCCGCATATGTTTTCCTGCGATTTCCAGATGCTACAGTGAAACACCCATGCGCTTAACAAGCTGTGGACATAAAACATTGTCTAAGATTGTCTCTTCCAAGGCACTTTTTTTTAAAGCCCAGAGATCATAAAGCAATTTATGAGCGGTGTTATAAAAAGCAAGCAACATTTCATCTCAGCACATACGTTTTTAGACCAATCACTCACACCGTTTCACCTAAACACTTACAATTCTGAGTAGATTATGAACACTGTCTATAAAAATCAAGGCGAAGAGGAACGACAATATGGTTAAAGATTATGGTCCAATGATGAGATGCACCATACCTTTTTGCAGCTTGTGTTCTGATGATATACAGTATAATAAGGCTGTCCATCTAAGGTGGTTATGACTCGGGAAGCACTGGAGGTTTTAGTACACAGAGGCCTCGAGAAACCTTTTCTCTCCTCATCAATCTGCAGATTTCAACCTGCAACTTTACGTTTACGGAGCTCTTCTGCAATTTCAGAGTTAATGCCTGTCTAGCTCTCCTCAAAAACATTAATCATACGTAACAAACCTTGAAGGTGCAGTCCATAACTTTCATGCTCAAACTACAGTTAAGATGCACTTCTTGCCAGTGAGGTGTAAAGTTGTTTCAGCTCATTGCGGTTAGTTTGGCGAAAATATATATATATATTAAATAAGATGGTACTGTACTTGTGGATTCAAACTTGCATCCGACAGACCTTCAAAGGCACCTCTGCTTCAAATGTGCCAATTTCTGCTGTAACTAAATTAAAGTAAAAACTACTACAACTCTGGAGAACGATACTGTGATGTGAAGGTAGATGTTCAGATGTTTAACTGAAATTGCTGACATTATAGCAAACTGATTGTGCCGGTAAGAGAAGAGCACAGAGTTGCTGACGAGGTGATTTAGCTACCTGTGATGAAGTCAGCTCTTGAGAAAGCTCCTGGATTTTCTGCTGCTGCTGGATCAGGAGCTCCTGGACGGAGACCAGAGTGTGCTGCAGCTGGCTCACTGTGAAAGCAAGACGGTAAATTCATCAAACTTTAAAAAAAGAGAGAGATTATGTTGTTTTGGTACCTCAGAAGTTAAAATGTTCTTTCAAGCGTCGTCGACAGAACAGATGAGACTCAACTTGTGTCAATGATCAAAGCCGTCCTCTAAGAATTGTAATCAAAGTTAATACCCGGTAACTTAAGTCGCAGCTTTTTGGTCCGAGGCGCTGAGAGTAGAGGGGGGGGGGGCACATAGGATGGAGATATTAATCTCTAGTGCCTGAACTTAAATCAAATAACAGTCTCTAACCTTCCATTATCCACCCAGACACTGCCTTCTAATGCATCTTAAATCCTCAAACGATCAACAAAGGAAAAAACAAGGCTCTCATTTGGGAGGAGGCTGCCAGACAAAATGTCCCCCCTAATCCTAATAAATATTGTTCTTTTTCCATTGACTTTGAAGATTGAATTAGTTCAAGTGTTGGTGTTGGACGAGGGTGTATGATTTCAAATAACACCGAGCACAGTTTGTTGCCCCCTGCTTCCAGTCACGCGTGTATTACCAAACAATGCATTAAGTTTCCCCGAGCTGATTATATTACAGAAAACCAATAAACATTCATATAAATCATGGGCGTGTAAAGTGTTAAATCAAGCCTAATAGGATTAACATCAACAGATATTGTGGCGGTCCACTGCTGAGGTTGTCAGGCCAATGGTTAAAAGCCTGAGCTGCAGCCGGCTGGACGGGATGTAAAGAACCCTCCTCTCACATTAACCCGGGACAAAAGACAGAGCTCGGCTGTGTTTCTTTTGAAAAACCAACACACACAATGATATGATATTTGATCTTAAAAAAAGCTAATATCTTGTAGTAACACCTGTGTTTAAATGGGTGGAGTAGTATCAATATAGGTGGGGTGCTGAACGTTTGATATTTTCATGCGCGCAGAATCCTTTGGAACACGTGTTTGAGCAGGATCGTTGGTTGGAGCCAAAAAACTCATTGTGCAAACAGTTTGAGTTTGTGCTCCAGAGTGTGACCAGCCTTTCTGAAGACGGTAGTAAAACTAAAACACTGCGGCCATCCCTGCTTAAAAAGGTGTTGCTATGACAGGGTGTGCACGCTAAACCAAGAGCAGCCCTATTAGTCTCTGATTCCACCTCACCACAGAACAGCTTATCCAGATGTGTGTGTCAGTCTGCCAGCCTGGAATACTGTGCCTCCTGAATTACCACTGGCAGCGCTTTTTCAGCCACTTCAGCCAAACGCACCAAACCTTTTCATGTCCCTCCACAGAGTTAACTCCTGGACCCTTCGGACACTTGACAAAAATGCATAACTTCTCATCTTCGGTTATCACAGATATGAAGCCAAGAATAATGAAGTCAATGACTTTGGCCAGGCATGAATCAGAAGGAGGCTGTAGCCGGGGGGGGGGGGGTGTGTGTGTGTGTGTGTGTGTGTGTGTGTGTGTGTGTGTGTGTGTGTGTGGAATCGGAGACAAGATGTGTGAGGCTTGCAGCTGCTGCGAGGACGGTGCACATTGTGTATTCAGTAAATTATTCAGTAAATACCTCGATATAATGTACACTACATATGTCCAGGCCTGTCTCTGTCTTTAATGGCCAGCTGGTCACCAATATGGCTCCCACCGACAAAGAGTGCCCAAACAGCCGCACAATTCCATTACAGCCTGGGTGCGCTGAAGTAGTTCCAAGATCCATTCATTAATTGTCTGTGTGAAGTTGTAGGCAAATCATAATGGGAGTCAAGGCCTCCTTACTCTCGAGTTGGGGCTGGCGAGAGAGACTAATGTGGTCCCCATTCAAAAGGATACATCACCTCATTGCGCCCGGCACTAGAGAAATACATGAACTTTAACAAAAGGGGGTTCAAGCAATTGGCAGCAGCGAGGCAGTCGGTCGCTATTACTCAGTGCAGCGAAGAGAGAGGGAGCAATAGGGAGAGGAAGACAAAGGGAAAGCAGAGGGAGAAAACTCTCAGTGTAATTGCAACCCCTCTCCCCAACTGTTAACTACAACAGTCATTAACTACAATAGCAGCTTGGCTACTGCAGTCATAGCAAATTAGTTCCCCACACTGGCTGAAGAAAAAGACTCATGTTTTGTTTTTTTCCACTGGAGTCTCACCTACGCGGTGTAAAGCACAGGAGGACTCTCACTGTGAAATCCTGTCTGAACCGACAAACAAAACAGGGTTTGTAAGTTGGCAAATCTCCAGAAAGTGATAAGTACACGAAGAACAGGCAGTGAAATAGACAGAGGAAATGTGTTTGCATAGTTGGGAGAAAATGACCATAAAAGAGCGTGTCTTTGTTAATCAGATTCAGGGTGGCACACCTTGCACGCGATCGCACACAATTGCTGCCCTACATCTACATTAACCGACCAGAAAACAAAAGCCTGGGTGTGACTGGAAACAATGATAACAGCACTATTCTCGTCCTCACTATGTCGGTCCGTCACAGGAGCAGTATAGTCAAAAAGGTAATTTGTTTTAATTTAGAGATGAAGGGGGAAAAGTGACAAAGGATGGTGGTATTAGTCTCGCTGCAGCTCAAAACCCAGTAAACACATGCATGATGGTAATTCATACCGTTTTTAAACAAAGATACAATCACTTTAGTAATGCAATCTTTAGCCAATAAACTTGTGAGGTTATTGCAAAACACCTTTAGGATTCAACATCTCATAAATCAAAAATACCTACTTTAAGGAAAATGCCATCAAAGAGTTAGTAATTCATTCACAAATTCTATATTTTCAGAAATGCCTTAAATGTTTGATCTTATTTCCAATTACCTAATGCCTTTCAGTTATTTTACTTAAAGCAGGCTTTTAACAAACAACGCTGCATATTGTAAGCTTTACAAAAAATGTATATCACTTTTTATCTTTTTAAATACAGTAAACTCCCTGCGGGCATAGGTCGACAGTGTTTATTTAGTTACTCTCACTGACAGTGGGCGACAATTTCTTCAACCCAGCTTTTACTTTTTGTGTGAACCGTCTTGAGTATCCTGAACAAATATATTCATATTTCACTTTCAAAACTCTAGTTTCAACTGTCATTATTTCTAACCGACTAGCTATCTCAAATGGGAATTGATACCTTTCCGGGGAAAACATACTCCAGTTCAACAGGTCTGCTAACGAGACCAAACTTTCTCAGAGTGCCTCTCTCATTTACGCCTCCCTAGATTTTTAATTATACTGACGAAGAGCAAGAAAGCATCTTTCTCCCGGCTTCACTCTCTCTCCATGTCTGACAGCGAGGTTGAGATTCCTCACCTGTCCAACACAGGAGCCGCACCTGTCACCGTGCACTTAATCACACTAGGGCCAGTGCCGAGCCCAGACGCTACACAGTGGCATGCCGCACGCACATCCTGCACGCAAAAGCACTCACACATACACACACACACACAAACACAAATACACATACGCACAGAAAATTAAAATGAACTTTCTCGCAACCTACAGGGAAGAGGGTGGATGACGATGATGGTGGTGGAGGTTTGGATGGGGGTGATGTTGGTGCAGGGGGAGACGGATGGAGGGGGGGGTGAGAGAGGATGGGTGGTGGGGGGGGAAAAGTTGTCATTTCCCAACTCCTCATTAATATTCCGAGGTTAAGAGCTTTTCAGCGAAACGTAATTAATTGAGCCCGAGCCTGACAGTAAACAAGCAATTTCAAATTAAAGCGAAATGACAGCGGTGTCATTTGTTAAAAACGTGCGGGGGCCCCAGATTTTGGCGACAGATAAATGAGGGAAAATGTTAAGGAGGGAGAAAGTGATGAAGATATTAATCTTCACCTGTCTGTGTCAGCGTGCCACTCATTGCCGCAATGTTGCTCTCCATCCTCTGCAGATGCTTCTTGTCCTCTCGGCGGCCCATAATGAGGGGAAGGATGTATTTCTGCAATTAAAAGCATGGCACAATATTATAATTCGCTCTGGTGGGATGGGGCAGAAGATGAGGAAAAGACAGGGCCACCTAGACTTGGCAGCATAGGGTCAAAAGCATTGTTTTATTGGACAAGTGCCTCATTGTCTAAACTGCCTGATTATGTGCATGTTATTTTTTTGAGTGCCCAAGCAACTGATAAAGACATGTCCACACATCTAGTGTTTAAACCATTAGTTGATTACAAAATCAACCAACCTTTTGATTAACCATTAATTGTTCAAGTTACTTATCAAGCATTTATGTCAAATAGTTGCTGGTTCAAGATTTGCTGCCACTATGTCATACCATTGTTAATTAAATATCTGCTGGGTTTTTAGACTTTGGTCAGAAAAAAAAAAACACTTTTAAATGTTGTTCACAGGTTTCTATATATAAATAGACAAACACATAAAACAAATATATTTATACTAATCTACAATGAATCTGTTAGTTGAACCACTTCAAACATATTTCGAGCAATATACATGAATAAAACCCAGGAAGGGACAGTGAAAATAAGACAGGCCTCATGGGGAAAAACATGGCGATGAACCCTGAAAATAGTCTAACAAAACCCCAACAATATCATGTTGTTTATCGGCTCTCTGCCGCTAAATAAACAGAACTCCACCAAAATGATATGTTTGTCTGACAGGCAAATTAGGACGTTTGCTATCCAGTGTGAGTGTCAACCAGATGAGCCGCTGGTGAGTGTCTCACTGAGCAGAGGTCCAAGCTCACCAAATAACATCAGAGTTTATGTGGTCCTCGAGGGCCGCACTGAACTGCAAACGTTTGTTTAAAAGCTGAATAAAGGTGACTTAATACCTCAGAGCCGGTTTGCAGCCCTCAGCTGCCCGAGCCGGGTTTTCCCTCCAACTCAGGTGGCAAGCCGCAACACCAGTGAAAGTAATAAACACTTTTTAGAGAAAAGGATTAAATGAGTGTCAACACGTAGTAATTAATAAGTGGGTTGCTGGGAGTGTGATGTTTACAAGGTGCGCCATAACATAAATAAAGTATGGGCAGAAGCCTGGACATATGGTGCGACTGGCGCTACGCTCCAGTGACATGACAGCAACCTGTGCCGTCCCGCCGGGGTATCCCACCTCATAGGGGACCAGTAGCTGGCAAACCCTTTGGCACGTAGGAAACAGTGTGTGTTTTCCTCAGTGGAACAACACAGAGACATGGGCATGTGCATCCTTATAAAAAAGCTGCGTAAAATGGATGAAATAATAGGACATAACAGGATCTATAGAGAAGTCAATATGTCCGACAGGGTCAGGTAGGCATATGCAAGTACATGATACGCGCTCCTATTCTCTCTCGTGCACACACAGAGGGAACGGCCTGCCATCCAGGCGGAGAGCTACTGCTAGAGCTCCTGTCCTCCTCTAAAACGAGAGTAATGGCTTCCACATGCCACTCAGACTACTACTAACAACCACTATGGGATTAATGTCACCGGGGACAAGGGGCCTCATGAGCTCATGTTCAAGGGCTGCTAAACCCGATAAAAAACCAGGGTGATTATTTTTAGACGGTAAGACGTCAAAAAAATGGTTGTGTGCTGTGTTAGCAACTATATTTTTTAAAGGAAAAAAAAAGTATATGGAGAGGAGGAGGGACGGGGAAGTTAAAAAGAAGGGCTTCAAATGAGATCATGCTTTGACGTAAAGCAGGGTGGCTTTAATAACAAGACCAGAGTGATGTTACATACTGCAGAGGCGCCTTCTATTCTAGCACCATCATTCATCATGAACTGATGTACTTGCAAAGCCCACCAATTTTAATGTAATATCAGGGAGGCAGTACTGACAGATCTTAGGATGCAAAGGATAATTTGTAAAAACTAATTTTAGAAATATTACCTGTGAAAAAAGTCAGTGAGGAAACATAAAGAGCAGGAGAAGCAGGGTGTAACTTACTTTGTAAAGCTGATGAAAGCCAAAGGCGATGCCAACCATAATGATGGTGAGGGCACCATAGTCTCTCCATCTGTAGCCTGTGGGACCTGAAGGGGAGGATAAATTGTTTGAGGTTAATGGGAAGTTGAATTTTAGTTTATATCATACAGGCCTACATTAAAGTTTTTAATAAACATTTGTTAATGCATATTAGATTTCGTTATACTTTTTATGTCCCTCAATGTTACATAATCATTGCATGGTTGTAGTCTTTAGATGCTGATTGATTGAAAAAAGTTGTGCTGCATCACATTACTGTGACAATGTCATTTATACTTGCTCTAATTATTGTAATGTTATTTGTAGTAGATTAGACAACAAAAGCACGTTTGGAACATCTCCTAAATAATTCATTTTAGACTAAGAAATAAATGGAAGCTAATGGATGCCTTGAACTACATTAATAAATAGATTTATCATCTTTTCAAAAGCACAGCCATCTAGTTTGTTGAATGAAAATGAAATGTTTAGTTTAGACAATTTGTACTTAATGCAAACCAATGATGTGTTCCTTTAAAATAAAGATATCGTAAAAATAAATTCATAAATGAGCTCAATGCAGTACAAATGTTGTTCTTTTCATTACAATCAATCATCTATTTATCCATCAAGCTGTTTACATTCAACTCTGACCTATACAGGGTTAGGTCAACAAAGCATCACGCACTCTATCCTGCTCTTCTAGAAAGGACACCATTGTCTTCCACTTATTTTGGGGTTGGGCCTAATACAGTGTTTGCAAATAAATCACTAAAATGGACAGGAAGGTAAGTCTTTGTGTGTGTGGCTGCGTGCGTGCGTGCGTGCGTGCGTGCGTGCGTGTGTGTGTGTGTAGAAGTTGACTGCCTAGCTGAGTGACAGATAATGTGAAAGTGTGTCATTGTGCAAGCTGTCATCTGGGTAGGCCAACTGTCTGTCAAAGTGGAAATTCCCCACATAAGAGAGGCATTCAACTGAAAATGTCACTAAACAACAAACAGGTCTGCAGGAAATATACTGTGAGCTTTTTCTTTTAGACACTCTGGTTGTGCCCAAATGAATATGAAATTATTAGCTGCTAAGCCACTAAAGTACGCCACTGATATTCTATTACAGGTCTGATTTCACCTAATGGGTTATGTGGTACGTGTTTACTGGCTTGAAGTGAGTAAACCAGATTGATCTTGTGCCTTAACACTTGTGTGATTTGACATGCAAATAAAATGAAACCCACTGTCATGTTGGACTATATGGTATTTCTCAAGGTGAATGCCATTTTATTCTTCTTACTCAAGGGCACATTTCATTGCTGATGCAGCATTCAGGGATGAACCTCTAACCTTTCCAATCGAGAATTTTGAGTCATTCTCCAGCATCCATATGGTAACCACATAAATTTGGGTCTTCATCAACATTATAGCTGCGATAGACTGTCACCTATCCCAGAATACCTTGCTTCTGAAAGGCCTGGGAGTCCTTGGGATAGGTGGTTGACCCTGAACAAGCCTCACTGCATCACACGGTGTCTTCACCTGCTCTTTCCCCCGTTAGGACCTTTCATTCTTCCTCTGTCTCTCCTTTTTCTTCTACCACTTCCACTCTGCCATCTTCCTTTTTTTATTTCGTCACTTAAGCTGTGGAACTGTGGTATCCATCCCCCGTTTTTCCAATCTCCTCTCAAATTTATTGGGTTCAGTGGAGGCCTTCCTGTCCTTCTACCGCGTGGAAATAGAGATCAGAGTATCCATTACTTCGACAGAGATGGATGCGGGTCCCCGTGCACCGTCCCCATAACAAGGACATCAAAGGGAGGTAGCCCCCTCTTTTCAGCGTGACCCCCCATACAAGACTCCCCGCTCTCACCTCATTATGCAGCTCCCTTATAGCCATTTTGATATAAAAACCCCCCACTATGGACGGAGAGCCGCGACTCTCCCTAACTACATGGCCATCCCATCAACATCACTTTCATTACAAAACATGAGATGCCAGGGGAGTCAAGGACAGTGTGGTAATAAATGAGGGTGGAATACATCTGGAATCATTGTCATATGGGTTAAGCATTACGCGGACTTCATTCTGCATTGGTAAATCAGTGGACAGCACTCATAACCTCCTGAGGTAATAAAGATACAGGTTGCAGTGTGGGGTCTTCCCAGTGTGGACCCCTTTGAAACAGAATGGCAAGAGACTTCATGAGCTTGTGCTGTGCAATGTCATATCCCTGTCCCTTCCCTTCATTGTTGTATGGCAACATGTATGTAAATATTCTGGTTTTGATACAGATAATCCTCTTAAAGGGGTTTTAAATGAATAGTAACAAGAGGGAAGATGTCTAACAAGATTTTTAGACTTCTTTCTTCAGATAAGAGTGCAGATAAGTATTAATATTACGTATATGCATGGTATCAAAGGGAAGAAAAGGATGTGTGCACTCACTATGTGGTGCAAGAGCCAGCTGAGTGGCATGGTGTGGATGTGGGGGCCCCACAGGGATCAGAGCCAGGACTTCTTCAGTACTTCCAGAGCGCTGGATGGCCAACTCTACCTCCACATCCGTGAGCCCTGGAATACAGACACACACACGTTAGAGACATTCAGAGGAGGTACAGTCACTGTGTGTTAATGGGAAACGCCAAATGGCTCCTTTGCTATCATAATCTATGCTTAAATACTTCCCAAGCTGCCCACAAATCTTTTAAGTACAATTTAGAGAAAGTATGACAAACGTTCATTCAATTTTGCCTAACCTCCTCAAAAATGCATTTTCATTTCATAATTCAGAAATTCCACTGAGAGTTTCCGTTTCAGGGACATCCATCAAAGGCAGATAGCGCGGAAAGGTTCACACAATGAAATTTGAAACTCTGCTAGCCTATTAACTGCCACCAAAGGCAAAGAAAATAAGAGTCTGTCCACTTCTCCATTTATATTTCCCATGTGGAGATTTCATACACCCCAGACAGCGAAAATGCATTATTTTAATTTCTTCATTGTAATGTAAATGTATTACATAATTTTGCAAATGCCAATATAATTTAATCTTCAGATCTTTTTAATGATTTTAGTGATGATTAAATTGCAAAGGGCTCCCTGATGGAGAATCTGAAGGGAGGAGAAAAAAAATCTAATATGAACATCTCCTTTTGTGGCAAGAAAGGATTTTATTTCAGGCGCCATATGCTGTGGGTCTAATTTTCTAATGAGCAACTTGGTCTTAACAAAAGAAAATAATGACAACTATTGATGAACTACATTAAAAAAAAACATTAACCAATTCATAATAAACAAAGCTGAAGACTAAGAACCAAAAGAAATGACAGTAATATTAGACAATTATGAGCATGGTTTACCTTAGGATAAAAAACAAGCTAAGTCTGTATCATCATGTGGTCCATTGCTTATTGTGGTATAACAGAGTATCTCTCTCACTAACATCTCACTTCCTTTGGCCATTTCCCTTGCTTATTGACAGAAAACCCCCTTTGTAAGAGAGCCTTATACTTGCACTGTTCCCGGAGGATTTATAGAATTTACACAAGCTCAGAATAAGCTTCCTTCATCCTTTCCAGAGAAATCGAGCAATTGGAAAAGGTTCAGTTGCAGAGGTTCAAGAGATAGTCCAACGTTTTCATTAAAAGTAAGTGCTCAGAGCCAGATCCTAATATCTCTGGTACTGACCTCCAGGGTGGTCTTTACAAGAGAAGCATACAGTTACACCCAGGTGAAGTATTAATATTATAAACTGTGTAAACATGTACAGAAGATCTTTTAACTTCTTCAGGTTTTGAATATTTCTTATACTATGATTCAATTATCCTCCCGTTTCAATGATCTATTGAACCTTTGCCCGTATCAGCGGCACAAAATCATGGAAAAAAACCTGCGCTAATCTACCACACAGTTTGTGCCAAGAGGAGGTCCCTCCCGTCACCTATTTAAATGCTCCGAGGACTTCAAATGGCCATGAAAATGGTTGAATAATTGAAGGCAAATATTGGCCAGCCTGTAGTCTACAGCCGGTCCTGAGTGCCAGGAAGTGGTGAGCGCCATGTGCTGAGTTTGTGCAGTCAGACTGCACTGTCAAATAAGCAATAATGTGTCCCCGGACTCCTGATTCATCTGACCACAGCAGACTACATGGTGGCAGACTATTGAGTGAGACATGCAAAGATCTCCGTTTCACTGAATGAGAGGAAATAAAAACAAGCTTCTTCGTTTCACCTTGAAATGTAAAGTCTTTTGAAAATAGAAAAAACACATTTATGCTGCCATTGAGCTTAATGTATGTACATCTTAATGGCTGCTCACACCTCTGATGTTGTTTATGCAGAAAATGAAAGGTTTTGGTAGCTTGCATTAAAATAAAATACATGAAAAATACTAAAGCTGTTTACTAGTCAAATTACAGCTTGTTAAGTTGTGTTGCCTGCTCTGATCTGTTTATTGTTGAGGTGAAGACAACAGCAAATGAAAGAGCCCTTAGATCTAAAAGAAAAGGGAACACGGTGAAAGTGAGTTTTACATATAAAAGGAAAAGACCAAAAAGGGATTGGGAAATTTAGTATGGGTTCCAAAACCTGAGGAATGACCCCTGGACCCCTATTTCAGATCGACCTGTGGTGAGATGAATTTTTTAAGACATAAATTACACCTAATGACGACACCATAAAAAAGAACAATAATGGAAAGCTATTCTGTATTTCATTATACTGTATTATTTGGTGCACCTGATACACGCAGGGCCTGTTTATGAGTCACCGTATTAGCAGATGCTCAGCCAAAGCATTTGCTTTGACCTTGCCATTCTCATTGGGGCATGAAATTACGGTGCTGGCACCTCGATATTACAGCTATAAATACTGTAAACTGCATATCTGGGCTACGTTTTCTATTGTCTTTCAACATAAACCTGATCGGTATTTATTTAAAGGAAAACCCATTGCTCGTCAGGTTATTTACAGCTCTATTTTCACTGCCTCACATTCTCTGGGTATTTTTAAAGGGCAAACAGGCAGCGAGGCTCTTACATTAAATCCATTTCTCCGATTCTGGCACTTCTGGACTTTATGGGTCAAGACATAGGCCGGACAGCCAATTATAAAAATTGCTTACTAAAATATTTTCGGTGCTAAAAGGTGAATGACTTCTTCACTGTCGTCCCAAGGCCTGAATTATGAAGTTGCCCTTGAGTGAAAATTACTTACATTTTGAATATCGTATTTAGAAAAAAAGAAGGCATGGCGGGGGTCATAAATAGATGGAGGTCAATGGGTTATTAAGAAGTAGTCAAGTGCAACTTCTCATGCGGTGCTGGAGAAGGAGATTCTACATGTCATTTGGTGAGGTACAACTGCTTGAAAATAGCATGCCCTAAATAATGACCACTCTCATAGAGTATTCATTTATGTATTAAAAAAGGGGACTCTGCTCTCATTTCCCTCCTTTATCGCCTTGTACTGATGACAAAGTAGGCAAGGCCTAGGCTAGGTGGCGCCGTGGAGTAATTTATAACCACATCAATCCCTTTACCTTCTATGCAGGCCTTGGTCATTGTCATTTTTGTCCGAGAGGTGAGTCACATAACCCCACTTACAAGCAGCATCCTATTAATATCTGGGATGATGAACCTTATCCTTACCCTTACCTTCAAACCAAGTATGGTAATAGACCAATAGCCTACCTGTGTTCCCTGTGACCCTCGATCACTGGCCCTCTAGTCAGGGTTAAATCTATTAGCATTATTTATTCAACTCAATAACAATTGGGACGGGATAAAATATAAATAATTCAAGCTATCATTTATGTCTCAGTGACAGAGAATGTATTGTGCCTGTAATGCATTTAATATTGTATTTACCTGCATGCAACATTGTCTGTGTACTCGGAGTGCTTTATTTTCCCATACAAACTGCACCTAGTTTGGTAATCTGGGAGAGGCTGAGTGATGTCAGTTTAGGGGCCACGGTCAAAGTGACATGTTGAAGGCTGGAAAATGTGGTTGACTTTGTCCTGGGAATTTGATTTTTTTTGGTAATTATGTGTGTAACTGCTAATTGTCTGGGCTTAATGGCGGTGCCAAAATGGGGCCCAACGCTCTTTAGTTGTTACATCTGTTAATTGTAGAGGACATGGATGGCACAATTCACTAGATGAGACTGGAGCACATTATATTTCACTCAAACACAATAAAATTTACTTGATCTTGGCAAGGAACAAATAAAGCAAAATTGCCTCAAGATGGCTGCAAGACAGTTTAAACGCAACTCATTTCCCGACTCCTCTGCAAGAGAAAGAAAAAGACATCTGGGTTTGAATGAAGATTTATATTACATCTAAGTGACAAAGTTTCAATATTTCAGCCAGTTTATTCAACAAGGACTCGAGAAGGGCAGATAGAAATATTGGACTGCATAATTGCCAATTCATAACCTTAAATTGACAGTTGAAGGAAAACAGAAAATTATATATTTCAATGAATATTGAAACAAACCACACTATTAGGGTCTCTTTGGAAAAAAAGAGATGTAACTAGAAGGGCATCCTTCAGTGCAGATTAGGGCACAAATGCGCAGGAAAATAATATGCAAGAGCGAGATTATTGTGTAAAGATTCTGCAACATGCAATCAAAGTGGGCCCTATTTTCCCCTTCATCAGCTGTCCGGCGTAAGTACTGGCAGCAAGAGGAATCCAATTTAAAATCCACTCTACCGGGAGATGGTATTGTTTCATTTTATGTGTGCTTTGACATTTCTGGCTGTTAATATAGAGTAAAATCCAGAAGTATTTACATAAATATGACATTAAACTGTATTAGAAATTAAGACTGACACATTTGCTGTGGCGAGTGAGGGAGGAGGATGATTGAGTTTCTAGGTCAAAGGGTTGAGAGGACAATACATGCTGGTTACAAAAACGGGGAAACCGTGAGTACTGGCTTGGTGTAAATCAATGCCATAGTCTAATATGGCAGAAATGAGACGGATACAAAAAAGCAACTCAAAGATCATGATGCCTGATGTTCTCTTTGACTATCTTGTGCCAACTTATTTCATTTATTTTAGTCAACATAGAAACTTGATTTTGACACTTACTTTTTTACCTTAAAATTGTTGTTTTTTAAAATTACACTCAGAGTAAAATAATGATTATTACAGAAATGTCCAAGATGGAGCATGTCACAGCCTTTTTCCTGAAACAGTTTCCTGTAACTTAAGCATTTATAAACACAGCGTTTACAGTGTATTTCATGCTTTGAGACACTTTCCTGTAACAACTCAAGGAAGCTTTAAGTGTTTACAGGATTTGAAGGTTCACTGTTGTATGACTACACCTAAGTCCTATGAAAACGGCAGAGTGCTACTCAAACATACTTTGTGCTCAGGGTTTCATTGCTCTATTGTCTCTCATTCTATACCCCCTCTCTATCCATGAGATCAATGTCTTTATGCAAATCAAGGGTTCTTGTTTAGATCTACAGTGGAAAGGACTTTCCAAAATAAATCTGCATTAACGCATCATACATATTTCATGCACTTGAAGTGCAGTAAGAGCAAGCCATTTTAGATAGCAGAGCTCCGCAAAGTTTAACACTAAGCAGAAAGTAAGAATAAAATGTGGCTTAGTATGACATCACTTCGTATTGATGAGGCCTTATTACATTTGAGATATCCAACAGTAGATTATGAACATGCCTTGGATGTCAATAATGAGACACAAAGACAAAGACATTTCAAAAGATATCAAGAGTCATTAGAGCCACATGAGATGTGTGTATAGCAGCAGGCAACCATGGATTTGGTTTCAGGTTACCTTCTCCTGTCATGGAGCTTTTAGGCTCACTTTTCACTGTTTGACCACTCTAATGCTGGAGGCAGTGTCCCCCAGCAGGGCAGAGGTACAGCCCCCAAAGTACAGAAATGTTTTGTGAAGAAATTAAATAAAAAATATTTTTCACAAAGACCTTATCTCAGAGAAAAGCCATACTCTCTATGTACATACTCTGTGTACATATTGTCATTGCTCAGCCATAGACTGACAGTGAGAAACACATGGCACAACACTGCACATTTCCACCGCCGCTTTATATTGAACCGACTTAAATGAGTTCAGAGTAATAAAGCTTTTTGCAGGTTTATTGCACAAACAATGTGTCAGAAATAATCTCAATGAATTGCAAAGAAAACTGAAGAGCCAGCAAACATTTCCACCATCCCTGCTTAGAAAACCTCCCTGTGTCATGCTTCAAATTTATGATAACAGTTAAATTAAGTAAAAGGGTTAAAATGCTGGAAGGCAATATTGATAATCCCATTGAAAATGCGGGAGGGAGTTTGTCAATATTAATTTTCCTGAACCCAAAGGAGCATCCCAACTGGTGTGTCATTTATTCACGGGGCCTGAATCATGCACTCTGAAGCTAAATCGACCACTGTTAGACCCCCAGGGCAAAGAGCTACGGCCACAACCTTTGACCCTTATAGACTAATCTTACCAAAAAAAAGACATGGTGTGTGCATCCCCTGACTAACCGCATTTTTTAAACACATACATATGGAGTACAATGTTAATCCTATATTCTGACAGATATATATATATATATATATATATATATATTGTATTTTTCCAGGCTTCCAGCATTGCTTTCAACATAAATCAAGAACAAATCAAATGTCTCACCTTTTTTCGTTAAGAAGGCTTTTCTAGTGGCCAAGGGACTCTGACGTACTTTTGGGTTCTGGAGAAATTTGACAGCGGTGGTAATCTGTGAAGAGAGACAAATGTGATTAAATTCCTCACAGTGAGATAATGTGAGATGAAGGAGATATGGTCTGCAGGATAGTGATGCTTTCAACGGGACACACAACAGTCTAGACCTTCTTTAAGAAAAAGGTTCGTTATAAATCCAGACAAAAACTTAAATGGATATAATTTGATAGTTGCTTCTAAGCCCCCACACCCAGCAGAGAGTAGAAAGACCTCCTGACCACTTTCCAGCTAAATGTGGGGAATGACCAAATCAGCAGTTATAAAATTAGCCCATCAAGAGTGCTGGTCAAATGGAGTATGGAGCTTAATTTGCTATTACCCTCTTAAAGACAAACTTCCATTCTTAAGTGCGCAGTGGAAGAAAATCTATACTTAATGCAGAGGTGATCATTTGTATCTAATAACTTGTGAATCCTATGCTGAAAACTTCTGTAATTCTTCCAGTTAAAATCCTGCCATGATCAAATCACCCAGCCTGAATGTTGTAATGACTTGAAACGTTAATGCACTAGAACGTTAAATAGCATCAGAACATCAGTAGTTTTAAGTGCACTGCGTTCATCGATTCTATTATGTTTTCCTTCGAGATGCACCTTAATTTTCCACCCCAGTATGCATTTCCAAGAATTGGAGCGAGAAAAAAAATCTTCCTCAAATGGCATTAAAACATAAATTTGAAGTGGGCGCCGTGAAGTGGCGCCTCCTAAAATAGATAAATATGTAAGAACACAGAGAAAGGGGAAACACACTGGAGGGGAGGTTTAGATGACTTATTATCGCACCTGTGGTCCCCGTGATTCAATTGTAAAAGTCATCCCTCTAATAGGTTGAAAGGTTTTGATTACTCTTCTTTTCTCTTAGTGTTGAAAGATACAAAGTGATTGAGCGCCCTGCCAGTGGTAATTCGTTTTGGGTAATGCATTGCATATACTATGAACCGGTTTCAATCCAAAAGAATTGCAGTTTAAACTTGTCCAAAGGGTAGGTGTGGCAGAGAGGCTGCATAAAGAGCTGGATTTCTGTGACAAACACACAGTACAGTAGAATATCATGGCACAGGCAACTTTAGGGAACAAATAAAAACATATTTAACTTGTCTTTAGAGCACTATGAATACACTCATTGAGAAATAAAATGAAATTTAGTCGTTTTTGAGTCAAAAACGTTTTACTGCAATTAGGTACAAACATGAAAATAATGATGCACAATCCATTCATTTACTCTTGAATTATACTTTTGTTGTAGCTCTACTTTAAGATAAACACAGTAATGAAACTTCAATGTCAATTTTATCAAAACATGCCAGATTCCTCCCACGAGATCCTGGCACAATTTATTTAGACACTAATCTACCATTTCACTGTGACACCACCGTGACCTTGGTGTACATATGGGTTACGCAAGGGGTATGGAATTTCCTGCATCTCTATATGCTGAGGGCTTATTAAAGTCACTCACCCGGAACCTTCATTGTGACAAGCAGATTAAACCATTTGCATGGTGAACCCCCAACTGATGTTCTGGGCCAAAAGATACAGTCAAAACACAGAGAAAATATCCCTTTGATAACGAGACAAAATCATCCTGCTCTTGGCAAAGCTCTTACTGCTCAAGTTAAGTGAGCCAATGAGAGTACTTGTGGTAGAGGCAGAAACCAGAGATAATAAACACACTGAAATCTAATATTCTAATATTTATTCCAGTAAATAACAGAGGCCCTGTGAGAGGTAATGACCTAATAGAGGAAGAATATGCTGAGTGAGCAAACCTTGTTTACGTACTCCTAAAGTTTCAATAGCAAAATATTGACAGGGAAATGGTGTCAATGTTAATAGGCATAAGTATGACATCTTAGTAAGGACCGCAGCTTGCTCAGCGGCAAACTAATGAGGCAAATGTCCATTTGGTTAAATCTGTAGTGGAAGGATCTTCAGGGAGAGGAAAAGTGCACTTCTTAGCAGATGACATAGATGCTTTGCACAAGTTCCACCCAGACATCTCAATCAATTATAACCACATTGCACAGATTTCAGTCTTGTCTTGTTATTGACTTATGGATCATCCCAGTTATAGTGTTGGGTAGCACACAACTGGGCTTTTAGAGGGTTAAGATGGATGGAAATGTATGCACATTTGGATTGGAAGTGTAAATTACCAAAATAAAATGTAGGTGAATTTCCTTCATTTTTGGAAAACTATAGGAAAATATTTTGGTGAAATCAATGTTGGCTCTTTTGTAAAGCTTCTTGTAAAGCTTTGACTGCTAATGCACCAAAGTGCTCCATATTAACAGCAATAATCTTTACAAACCAGATAACCAATAAAGTGTCAGGTAAAGCCGAAAAAGAGGCGAAAACTCAATCATAGGAAGAGATAACATTAACCAACACACTTAAAGAGAGTGAAGTTGATGAACAGACAAGATTACAGCAATGTTATTGAGTTTGAATTGGACAAGACTTTGCGCTGCACTTGTCTGAAAATTACAATTGTGATACGTTGAATTGTGAGAAATGAGAATAAAAACCAATTATGTTCGAACCACATGGTTGGACGCCTGAGGGAATCCATGTAACCAGTTGTATATGTTTGCTCTAACTAGTGAGAGCACTTAACTATTATATACAGTGAGGCCTGCAGATATACTGCAGGTGCGCATTATGGGGGTTTCAGAAGTACTTGGAAAATTCATAATTTATATACTGAAACAGCAACAAGCTGTATGATTGTTTTCGGCTGGTGTCAGTATTGGAAGTTACAGTTAGTTTCAGTATTTGAAATTAACTAGAGAAAATCATTTTAAAAACAACAAATGTAAAGATGCAACAGAATAAATGATTTAAAACTTTTGAAAAGGCTATAGGATCAGAAAGCAGTGGTTGAAACTGTGGCTTTCCTTCCTAAGAGGTTCGCTGCATGTTGTTTGACATTTTAAATTACATATACTTCACGTTTTTTAAATCTCAGAGCTTATCTAAACTTCTATCCAAGTGTCCGTGTATAATGAAACAAAACACTTCGTTGAGGCGATTTAAAAGTAGAAAGTAGTCACAGATTTTCTTTTACAGAAAAATAAATTCCCATGCACTTAAAAACAACTTCATCTATTCCACAAAAAAGGTATATGTAACAATGAAGAGCTTCAGAGATCATGATGGAACTAGATGTTTGGTGGGGGGGTTCAAGGGAGGGGCTAAGAGGAAATCATTAGCAAGTATAGGATTCAGTCTCAGTGTGAATCAATTCATTCCAAATTGCCCCGGCCTGTACATTTGTGGAGAAGTGCCCCTGATATAATAACAGACTGATAGACATGAACAAAAATTGTGTTAGGCTGGTCTCAAGTTTCCCCCCCCAAACACACGTTTGGAGGACCAAAAGTGAGAGAAAGTGAGAGACGGGGAAAAATGAAGCTCTATATTAATTTGGTGCTTTCATGGATGATCTGCTATCAGTGGCAGCTGTCTTAAATGACTTAACCCAATACCTTTCTGATACCAGAGCTCTACCAGGAAGGAATGAAGCTTTAATGCAATTATTGTGTTTCCTTTAATCGCCTGACTGCTTGATGTGGCCAGCAGTGCTTTTTAATCTTTTGAAAGAGCAGCTTTAAATGCCCTTCTAATTGTGACATCTTTCCCGCCTTGATGTGACCTTTAGTGGAGGAAGTAGGGCCTCATGGGAGCAGCAATAGGGAATTATTGACCCTGAGAGACATCAGGAAGTGAGGTGCAGACCCGACCACATCCACTCTCACTCAGACCCTGCAGGAGCTTCAACGGCTCTGCTGGAGCTGAACCATTCTGACAATGACTCTACAAAAGGAACTTGTCGGGTCTTTGTGTCTCTTTTGGGCAGTGCTTTTCAGAGAAGCTACACAGTGAGCAAAAAAAAACATTGCTGAAACTCAATATCAGTTAAATCAGTAAAGAGTACAGGTGAAAAATGTCCCTCAAATGAACTAGTAACAAATCTACCTTTACTTTAGTTATAAAAAGGACCAGTGAGTGGAGAATAAATAGAGTGGTTTTGGTTTTGTGTGTCTTATTCTCTCCTCTGTGGGTAATCCATTTTTATCGAATGGTATGAAATTTGAAAGATCAGAGTCAACATAGATGAAAAAGGGTCATGGAAAACTTCATTGACATTTGCTTTGCAAAGGTTTAAAAATAACATACAGCTCCGTGTCAGTGTTAGAGCCATGGGCAAGGCTACAAACATGACATCAAAAGCACATTATGCAAGTTTTGTAAAGGGGGGGGTTGGTGGACGGAAATCGAGCTTTTTTCAAGTCCATTGCATGTACAGACTAAACTTTCCATTCAGCAGCATTTCCCTATCAGAACTCTGTGATCACAAACACGGATAAGTTGAGTCGGTTCAGCGGTAATAAACACTTGGGGCTAAAGTACATCTGATCCAGCGAGGACACCATCAAATTGTAAAAACTGTGCAGAGTACAAATAAAAGCAGATAATACAGCCTTCAAAGTCATAGTAAGGCTGTCAAGGGAAAAAATGGTTTTACTAGGGTGTAAAATTATATTTTAAAACTGTAAACTGTATTTTAAGATTCATTATGTCGCGTATGAAAGATGTTACCATGTGATTACTTCACTTCCTGTTCTTTGTACATTTAAGTTATGATATGTCTAAAAACTGGGGTCAACAAGTGTGTTTTGTCTTCAAAGGTTTGAGTTTAAAAAATAATAATTCAGCCTATTTCAAGGTCGAACTGAACAAGATTGAAACAATGACAATGTACTGCAGTATTGAGAAACAGTAGTTGGTGCTCACAGTCTTTTTGAAATCAGATGAATCAAAGTGAAGCATTTCTTATATTCTTGTGAGACCTAAACCTGCATAGAAACAAGTGGCATCCAGCCAATTCAAAACTATCTAGCGGGGTCTGACGTTTCTTAATGTGTAACTGTCAGTCGTGCTGCCTGGGGTTGCCCTTGCTAAACTAGCGAGACAGATGACTGTTTAGATAAGGACGTCCCCAGCGGGGCCCTGAGAGCCCCGATGACTAAAGAGCAGCGACTCCGTCAGTGACACCTCACTTTCACCCACTTCGGACACAAATACTTATATAGCCCACAAATTCCTTTTAATTCAGGTAAAAGGCCCAAACCATGAGTCTGGAGCTGCTCTGAGAGATGAGGGTCATCAGAGATTAACCCATGGCACTTTAGCAGTGGGGGTGCAAGAGGGGAGTCGCAGCGGAGCACAACAAACTACTTAGCCACCACAAAACATTCCAGCCCCTTCTCAGCTGCAATCCAGTAATGGATACTTCCTCAGCTCCTCGATTGGTCAAAATGTTTTCATACAATAATTTAATTCAGAAACACATTTACAAAGCAGGAGTAATCAATTTTAATTAGTTGATTTTTTTTTCATTCGCATAAAATGTAATGTACTGCCATCGATCTCCTTTGTTCTTTAATGCAGTGCCTCTTTCCTGTAATACGAAGCTTTTCTTTTTCTTTTTTCTTTTCTTTTACAGTCAATGATGACATTCTGTGACAAGCAGTGCTCTTCAATATAGACGATGAGCGTTACTTAACACGAGAGTGCTCACAATGCAACTTTAAAGCAGGAGGAAGTGCTAAATTATGTGGTTGTACTTTTTGAAATGTGCAACGTGTGAAAAGTTTTGTAAAAAATGAAACTCAATCATATGATTTTTTCTTTAAATACAATAAAGCTATACAACTGAGTATAAACTCTGGTTACCAATATTTTCTTGCTATCATAAAAAAAATGTAAATCAAAAATTACATATTTGTTATTTTATTACCTTAAAATAATTGTGTAACGTTTTTTTGAAATGAACAAAAACTGAAGTGGGGAAAAGATTAAAAGTCTTAAAATGAGACATTACAAATATTAAAAAACGTGGTCATCATTGCTTGCTTTCTTGAATTTCATAAAAACATAATTATAGTACATATACTATCTGAATTTTTTTTTATAAAAAGAAACAGATAATGCTCTGAGATAAATAAAAACTATTCAAACAATTACATTTGGAATTACAAGTGTTTTGCCAGAAACTGATCTGCAGGAGTCATCTAAAAGTTATTTTGTGAACATAAATTAGAGAAGCAACCGGCTTCAGTCACATAAACAAAGGCTTAACTTAAAAACTGCCACCGCTCTGTTTGTTGTCCTTCATATCATCAAGGCCCGCCAGCCTTTCACAATCAATTAGTTGATTGAGGCAAAACGCAAGCGACACCAGCAGCAAACAACGTGAAGCTTGTGTCCAAGCGACACACCACAGAAGTTGTGTAGTGGTGTCAGAAGAAGAGCTGCCTCCGTCACGAGCAACTTACAGTGACAAGCCTATCCTCCTCTGTTGATCCAAACTGCTCCTCTCACTGGGAAGACACCAGCCCAGTGACACACACACCCTGCGACACACACACGGGCAAGGCAACTTGAAGTGAACTTCTGCGATGGGCAAATAATGCAGGGAGCTCGGGTGAAGATGCAGAGAGTTGGCATCAGTTTTGTGTGCATTCCTTTCAGCCTGCCAAATAGACTAATACAACTAGAATAGAGAGGGCAGCGACAATAGGGAGAGAGGTGTCCTTTTATTGATCAAATTATTCCTTCTTGGGTACACTGTGCCACAAAATGAGAGTCTGCTCACAGAGACAACCAGGCAGTTTGTGACATTCCAGTGACATTATAATCGCGCGTCAACCCATTTCCAGTCAATAGGCCGAATGCACTAATCGTACGTCTTCGATCAACAATTTCATGGTCTTCAAAGGGGGCAGGAATTGATGGCATGACCCTCCACACGGGGTGAGACCCCTCCATCCTCAGCGAGTGCCACAGCGAGAAGGATGGTGTTAAGAGAGAGGCATCAAGCCAGGAGCGCAGCCAGAGAAGATTAACATCGCCATCTACTGGTCAGGGGTGGTAGAGGTGGAGTCAGAGGGGGGAGAAAAGCTTGGCAGTTCAACCTTGCGGCCTGTCTTTCACTGAGACCTGTCAGAAACATTTAGACACACTTGCCAAGACAATGGGCCACACATCTACAGAGGCAGATACGTCATCCTGAAATCACCATCAAATGAGGGAGGAAACTTAGGGCAGCAGGACTTCGCTTGGTTTTGGAGAAGGAAGAGTCTGTTCCTGATCACACTAGGGTGACAAAGAAAAATGTTGGCTAATTCTGCTTTTCTGGAGGCTTCCAGCCGCCAGTAACAATCTAACCTCGAGAGTAGGATAAGCATAAAAAGATTGCGGTGCTGAGAGCGTCAGAAAACAACACTCATCAGGGTCGCAGAAGTAGCAGGGCTCTTTCTTCACATTTAACCCGATACCAGAGAGGATACAAACACGACAGCTCGTCAGATCAAATAATAATTCTTCATTTCAACCTTTGAGCCAGGGAGGCTGCACACTAGAGATTTCATTGGCTATAAAATGTCATAAAGCGACAAAAGCATGCGTGACATTTGGTGTATGCCCCACCTAAACATTATCCACCTCTTCTGAGAAGTTCAGACAGAATTTTCAGGTTTTGCAACATGTTTGCCAGATTGTTAAGAAGTTTATGTGACGTATAAATTATATAATTTAAAACTACTCCCAAACAACTCCAACCTTTTGCCTTAAATCACAGATGTCACACAATGTTTGTGCATTTATGATCTTTCTGTAGATCTCAGATTATTAGTCTTTTAAACATAGTTGATCGCTCTCCCATAAAAGATGTCTATATTGTACAGGAATCTTAAAAAAAACAAGCTTCCCTCTACCAAAATAGAAAGATTTAATCAGCATCAAAACAGCAGATAAAAGACGCAGGAGAAAAAAAATCAGAAAGGAATGCTGCACAGCACCCATACTTGTTGTGCCTACGTGACAGTCACAGGCAGTGGTCAAGTTTGACTCTTTATCTTGGTTGATAAAGGTTGATTGGAGTGTTGCGCTGAGAAACAGAGAATTGAGCATCTGAACTCTACATCAACTCACGTGGTGACGGGGGAAAATACATGTTTTACCGGGCTCCTCCAAAAGAAAGAGGAGAGGAGAGAACCCACAGTGAACCACTATAATGTCGCACAGGGTGGCGTGTTACAGCAAAGGGGCTGAGTTGGCAAGCAGCTCAGCAGCAGACGCGCACCTGTTCTGACATTTTCTGTCGACCTTGACACAGAAAACACATGACAATGCCACTCTGTGCATTTCACAAGTACAGGCTGTTTGACGAAGCCCTTCCCCTTTTCTTGTCCCCAACCTAAAACTACTTTCCAGGCAGCATGGAAGAAAAGCATGACGTAGACCAAGGGACAACCAGCACTAAAGTCAAATACTGATAGTAAATATCAGTGAAAACAGTGAGGGAGGTTATACACAAAATCTGATACAAAGTCATTTTTGAGGAAGACCAGAGAAGTGTTCTGCTTCCAGAGGGTCGCAGACCACCAATAACTTCCTTAAAATTCAAAATTAGACAGTAAACACGATCTGAAAAGGGACACAAAGGCCTCAGTCTTTCTTCTTTTTAGTCAGTTTCTATCATCTCATTCTCACCCTTTCTTTTGAAGTTCATGACAGAGCTACAATGCATTCATCCAGCTACTATTTTAATCAAAGAGAAAGCAAAGTAGTGCTGCCAGGAGAGCCGCACAGGAAAACAAATGCAATCTTCCTGTTAATCACTGCATTAACAAGAAGTCGACAGACTTGACGCACTTGCCAGGGAGGGGAGCCAGTCCAGGTGTTGGATAATTGTCAGTTGTGCAAGTGGCTTTGGTTGCTTTTTTACTGTGCCAGCCTCTGTTTCACTGCTGGTCTACACTTGTGCCCCACCTTAATGATAGCTTTTAAAAGTCCTCTTTCTGCTGAAGGCTGCATACAGCCACTAAGAAGTCTTGGCAAGTGTTTCTCCATGCTGACTGTAGTGGACTATGTATGAAGGATTAGACGTCCTGCTGCATTCAGTGCAGCTCTATTTTAAAGTATGAGGAGTGTCTTATTTAAATGTGGCCAAAAACCACTTTAAAAAACATATACAGGCTTCGTAACCCTTTATGGAAAACAAGTCCATATATCCTCTTCCTGGCAAACAACCATATATTAGAAACGTCACAGTAGCCCGGAAAAAAACAACTTGCCAAGACAGCAACTTGTCAGAAATGATTCACGTGTTTCTTTGATTCTTAAAAAAAAATCCTTCATCTGTAGGTGAGGAGAACGTAATTCTGAGAGGATATGAATTACAGACGAGGCTCAACTTTTCATTATAAAAACACTGGAAACTTTACCGTTCACTGTCAATGCACAAACACATCACACATCTCAAGTTAGGCGAATTAGAGTGCTACATTTTCACTTAAGTGCTCTTATTTTTGCAGGTTTTAAGATAATTTATCTCAGTTTCTGTATTCTGTCACTTTCATTTTAGCCTGAAGAGTAGCCCACTATCTCTTTTTTTCAGATTCCCCAGATAAAGCCACAATCTCAGGGCGCCACACACAGAGAAACTCCGAAATCCTATTAGCATTTTGCTTTCATTATTTTTAATCAAACCCAGAAAACTGACACATATTAATTAATATCCATTACCAGTTTTTTTTTGCCTCTCTCCCAGAGAAGACGTTGGGGGGGGGGGAAGAAGCAATTAACTTAACAAAATAATCAAAAAAAAAATCAGAAATCCCTGATAAATGTCATGTGAGGTCCCGTCTAAATGTAAGAAGTGCAATACATTCTTGCTGTCATATTCCATTAAACTGCTATTACAGTCTTGATAGAACTATTAGTCACTACATTATTAATAACATTAATGTATTTACATTTTTGGTGTACAAGCCTGCTTTCATGCAATAATTTATGAAACAGACTTCAGATATGTTATAAGGCTCCACATCTAGGCTCTTTTGTGTTTATTATTGATTGTGAAAACAGTCAAAATTCCAAGCCATATCCCTCTCTGCCCTTCCCCCCACCCCCTTAATGTATTGGAGTGGGCTGTTTACATTAAAGGACTGGAATAAGTGCATTTACATCTGAAGCATAACTTCATAATTTACATTCCAACATTTATTAGAGGTGACAAACGAGCATTTGGTCCACTCGTGCTTTTCCACAATGCAGCACTCATTCAATCCATATAAATTACAGCTGGGCTAGGGAGTGCAAGAGCAAATTATTTTATTATATTTATGCATGTATGACTCTATAGGGGGTTACTAAGACAAACAGGGAATTACTTGATTAGGCCAACTGTGGTTAACAAAGAAAGAAATATGAGACTGCGGGTTAGGGCAATCAAATGTCAGCATTATTTAAATGGTTGGCCTCAATTCAAAAATGTAAAATACACAGATCTTATTGTAAAAGCTTAAGATCAATAAGACTGTTGTATCTATAAAACGGGTAAACTGCAGACTCCGTTGTTGACTTCACTTAACAGTACACAACTGTGTATTTTATACGGTATAAAGGGCACTTTTATGTATTGCAGTCCCAATAGCTTTCGCTGAGCTAGAACTAATATTATTCAATTAAAAGAAACTAGCCTAAAAGGCAGTATTATATTACATAATTAGACAGAGCAGCATTTTCAGAAGTGTAGTTACAAATGCGCTGAGGGAATCCCAGCATTTGAACAAATATCTGGCGCTGTAGGGGAGCTTGCCGACAAATTAACAGCTAATAACTTACTGGGAAGCCAGATAAAGAGAGAAAAAAATGTTCCCCAAAGTGTCAATTACAAACCATTTTTCCTCTGATTTCCCACACTTGTGATCGTATGATGTGCTCAAAAGCATTTTGAATATTGAGCCAAAATTGCATCGTTGTTCATTTATTTATCTTCTTTTCTTTTTTTTACACACTGGATTCATTCACAGAGAATTAATTCAGCAGCGGCAGCAGGATAGTTTAGGATAGCTCTGAAAGCGTAGGCGTATGGCTCCCTCGTGAGAGCACTTGCTGGTCAGAGAGGAGACAGACGGACAGGCGCAGGAACAGGGGGAAATGAAGGGGGATTCAATCAAATTCATGTTCATTAAAATCAGAGGACATCACAAAAATTAGAAAGATGCTGACAAATCAAAGGGTCTCAGTACCTGAATTACCATAGTCATTTACTTATTAAAGCCAGGATGCTTCCTGTCAATCAAGAGCCATCACATTCTCCATTTGCGGCGGAAAGCCAGCGTAATTGCTTCTCATACTAATCAACACAACTTGTGTAATTATGCCTTGAAAGTGACATTGGAGGCTGAGAGCGATGTGAGCAGTCTTGACAGCGGAGACATCTCAGATTCATCGGGAGATTTCCAGCCTCGCTGCGAGGAGACAAGCCACTCTCAGACCAAGTTACTCACTCGAGCAGTTTACAACCATAAACACAAAGAAAAGACGATAAATCAAGCTGAAGTCATTACAAAGCAGAATACAGTGTATAAAGGAAGCTCGGCTCAATAAGGCCACTTTCCTAAGTATATTGAGGCAAAATGACTACGCTGTAATTAAAACTGCTGTCGTATTTCTATCATTTCTTAAGTAAACATATTATGACAGTTCACTAAATTGTGGGAGAATAGGAAATTACAGCTCTGTTACCATGCTGTTTACATTAATGTACTCGCTAAGCCGAAAACCCTACAAATAAAACCCTAAGTATTCATTAAAGTTTATTGAATTCTGCTTAATCACAGACTTTACATGTGTCTTCAGAATGAACTTTGGGTAAAACTAGCTTCAACATTCCTCCAGGCATAGGAAAACTATCCAAACCATATTCCCAGGCTGCATCTGTCACCAGTCACACTGCGGCCGAGCCAGGAAGGTCAGAGCGAGGTCAAATTACTGCAACAAATCAAGAGCCACGGGGCCACGACATGAGACTCTATCTACATAAAATATGCATATTATTGACATACAGTGACAACAGATTCTTCTTTATATACTGTGAACTTTACAGTGAATTAAGGATTTTCAATGCTCTCGTCAAAATCCAAAGATAAAGATGCTGCATTGTCGGGGTTTGACGACGCAGATCTAGTCCGGCTCAGCACATAAGGCAGAGACCACAACAACAAAAAAATGGGCTTCATCTGTGCTCATCTCTTTCAAAGAGGTGGGAGGAACCATCGGAAAAAAAGTCACCAACATCAAAAAGAACTCTGGCATGCTATGAGTAGAATAATGATTTAATCACCAAACAGAAATAAAGATGAGAGATTTATGGCTCGTAAAAAGTTCAAACACCAGAAAAAAACTAAAATGTGTCATTCCTCACTTATGACCTCCAAACTTTGGCACATGTTGAAGACAAAGTAAAGAAATGCCCTTTTGTGGCCAAATGTGAGAAAAACAAGAACGGTTACAGATATAGAAAACAGAGGCTTTTACAGGAAAAGCCTGTGTGATTCAGCCTCTGTGTTCAACTCTAATGAGTCAAAAAGCGTGACCTGCACTTAAACAAGAAGTCACAGCCAGAAGCTGTAAACTCATTTTCCCCATCCGAGCCAGCAACGTCGGCAGGACCTGGAAGATGTGCTCCGAGCATGCACGATAAATCTGACGTGAAATCATAATCATAAAAGCAATTAGCTGACCCTGCGCCACTCGTCCTTGGACATGACAGTGAGAATTCATACAGAGTCCTCTAAGGAGGCTGGCTGCCGGGTTGGGCGAAGAGGGGGAAAAGTGCAACACAGCAACAATAAAACAGAGGGCCCTTCTTGTATCATTAACCACCGAAACAAACAGCGCATGATGCACAATGAGTGTTGCGCTGAGAAACAGAGAATTGAGCTTTTCAAAGATAAAAACTTCGACCGCTGAAACAAACTGTGGCGGGCAGATGTTTCACATGTAAACCTATGGGCATGGGAAATTAAACACAATGATGTCATGGCATTATCATTTGTAGTGTTCCGTTTGTAGATCAGAAAGAGTTTACTTATTTCAAATGAAACACAAGAGCATGAATATTAATGTCCCACACGCCTTTGTTCTGTGCTTCTGCAGAACATGCAGCATGTTTAGAGTCACATGTGACAGGATACTAAATCTATTGACTGCGCGATGGCAGGTGATCAGATTTATTCCACTTTTCCCTTTCAAGGAGTGTGTTAGAATCTGAAAAATCTCTCTTCTCACACTCTCACAAGCACACACACATCCACATCATTTCTCGCCATCACTTCCCACCGAGTAATTACAGCAAGGCCGAACTAGTGGCTGCCACCTAGTGACCGTCTTCTCCAATAATCATGAAATATCTCTATGGCTCGCGCCCCCACACGGACCATAACTCTCCTTTACTGCAGACAGCTCCAATAAAGGATTACAATTACAATTAAAGTAATGAGCAAAGAGGAAAAAAGGAAAATCTCAGAGAAGGTTCCCTTGACTAACTAAATGGTAGCCTAGTTTCTTGACAGAATGGAGTTACCATATCAGACTCATTACCGGCTCCCATTTCTTATTCTGCCCTAATAATTAATTTGGGGCGTGTTGAAACCTGGAGTCCTCAAACATTTAAATAATGGTTTCGAAAGTGATGAATGTGAAATGAATTGAAATATGAATGCTCCAATAAGAGATTAACTTCTTGTTATGTTTGCTTTATGGTGGTGAGGATGTAAAAAAGCAGAAATCACTTACTGTAAAACATATTATCTTTTCTTTTCTAGAAGATTGTGCAAGTCATATAATCCAGAGAATAAAAAACAAACATGCAGAGGAAACACATTTCAACAAGCACATGGGGGAAGCCATTGGAAAAAAAAAAGTACTGAGTCAAGACCCGAGAGTAACCTCTTGACTTCCTGGTATCAACGCTGTGTTACAGTTGTGCTACACCCACGCATAAGTGAAGTTTTAAAAAAATCTCTTTTTAGCGCCAATATATGAAGAACATCTGTCTGCCTGCGACTCATGGGGCTCAGCTGAAGAGAGTCGTCAGGGAGAGCGGGGTGAAATGAGGAGAAAAAGAGCTGGAGAAAGACAACAGGGGACGACATCAGCAGCAATACCTTCATGTCGCTGGCTGAAACCATTTCTGTTGGCCCGTCCTCTGCTAACTTGCCAGGTCCCCCACAACTCCTGCACTTAACATACTGTTCTTTTTTCTCCCTCTATAGTGTGATGGCTATTGCAGAGGGGCTACGGAAATGTGGAGACTGCTGAGCCAAAACAGATCACTTCAAAGCGGCTTATTTAACGCTTGCTAAATTTTTCATCACAGTCGCTTAATATCCTGGGGAAGGGGAGCTTTTGAAGTTGCTGTGAGACCGGGGATGTTCTTCTTACAATTCTTTTCCCCCTCCCATTACCACCCTCCCTCTGTTGTACTCAAACCCCTAAACCTAAATACAAACACACTCAGTTAACACTACATATGCCCACATGCACATACAGAGGTGCCAAGATGGTACGGATGCAACTCCTGCACAAGTAAACCACATGCTTGCATACGCACACACAAACGCATTTCTTTTCATTTGGGTAATTTTTCAACATGTTGAGAGTAAAGGACAGGTCTCATTCTAAAAGTTTAAAGAATAAGAATAATATTTGGTGAAATGTCTACACTCCTGTAGATCAGCTGCACAGCCACACACATTTTCATACACACAAAAGTTTCTCTTTTTGTTGGGCGTGTTCACAAACTGATTATTTGCTGCTTCTTTTCTTTATCATATAGAATAGTAAACCAACAAATCTTTGGTTTTTAGACAGTCAGACCAAATAAATAATTTTAAATTATGAAGTGTTTTTTTATATTTTATAGACAAGATTATGCAAGAAAATAATAATAATCAGATGAATAGATAATTAAATAATTTTGTATCTATAACAAAAATATTTTCTCCACGATACGAGCGTCTCTATGAATGTTCTTATTCTTTACTTTATCTTTATTTAAACTACAATTTAGAAAGAAACAAGTGTGTATATACTGTATAGCCGTTATTCATTCTTCATTTCCCTAATAGCAGACACATTTGTGAAAAAAAGACTAAATGTAATTTTGAATGCAGCTTTTATAATGAAGAAAATACAACATAAAATACAATATCTAGTCTCATATTACAATATTCTCTTATGATACTGGATAATATGTTGACGTATTTCCTTGTTTCAGAGCTAGCCCTGTTCTCTTTTCATGTGATCAAAGGGATTTGTAGACATATAATTATTGTTGTGATGCGTTGGATGGATGGGTGGATATGAAGGCAGTGAGGACTGAGTGATCGGAGGAGACGAGGAGTGAGCGCAGGGTGTCACTGCAGGGAGAGAGCACAAAGACCAGGGAGACACCGGCGAGAGACTGGAAGGGGAAATGGCCATGGCAGCAGCGAGGGGAAGGTGGGGGGGGGGGGTTATAGATGAAGCAAGCCGGGGTGAGAGCGAGCAAAGAGCAGTGCCAGAGGCAACAGCAGCGGCTGGCAGCCACTGGTATACCAGTCAACCATGATGGAACACACACTCCAACAGTCCCTCCCTCCCTTTTGTCTCTCTATAACTGCAGGTCCGGGCCTCCCCCTCTGGCCCGGGTGGGGGCAAAGGCTGTGGCACCGGCCCCTGAGCTAAGGCCCCCTTTTGCCACAGAGGAGCGCCCACACTGTGTGCCAGGGCCTGCTGATCTGGGCGAGGTGAGTCAGAACCTGTTAACATGACTGGTGTCCCCAGCCTGACACACTGGCTTGGTTGACATGCACATGTGCACATAAATGTTCTACAAATGCGCGCGTGTGTGTGTGTGTGTGTGTGTGTGTGTGTGTGTGTGTGTGTGTGTGTGTGTGTGTGTGTGTGTGTGTGTGTGTGTGTGTGTGTGTGTGTGTGTGTGTGTGTGTGTGTGTGTGTGTGTGTGTGTATGTGTGTGTGTGTGTGTTCTCTCTCTCTCCCCCCCCTCTCTGCCCTACCAACCCTGCCAGCACTCCCTTTCCTCTCATCCAGATAAAATTCTTTCAGACATAAATTTCAATTATTCACCTCATCCAAATAATGCCATGTGACAAGAATTATCCCTACTGTAATAATCCACTTAACTGGGAAAGAGCAGCTCATCAAAAAGAGAAAGGAGAAAAGGGCTTGGAAGTGAGGGTGGTGGTGGTGGTGCGGGGAGACTTGTCAACCAGTCTCGAATCAGGACCCTCATAACAAGAATGTCTTCCCTTTTTGAGGAGGCAGTCTCAAAGCGCACTGGGATGATGAAATTGAAGTAAATTGAAAGAAAGCCTCGGAGAATGCTCCCACAATCAATAACCCCAGGATTAAATTAGCCTTGGCATGAAGGGATGATGGGGGGAGGATGAAGAGTGAATGGTGGTGAATGACATTGAGACATGTAGACTGAACAATGCAGCACTCCTGTAACCTGGATGCTGTGTCCATACAAGGACAGTGAATGCACCTGTGATGTATTCCATCCCACTTAGCGATAAGACAGTCCCGGCTATAATCATTGTCATCACTTGATGCGAGCAACGTGTAATGAACACTTCCATTCACACATTACGGAGAAATCTATTTACAACTTAGGGAACTTATGAAGAGTCGAGAGAGCCTGAGTTAAAGGGGGGACAAAAATCATGTGAATATTTCTTATAGCTGAATATTGATATGACTATTATTACTACTGTAATGCAGCAATTGAGCAATATCTACAGAAAGTGGTATGCAAGGAAATTAAGATATTATTATACTGCAGTCTACATCTTAAAGAATGAATTGACTAACTTTCTTTGAATCTGTTTTTGTGGCTACTATACAAAGTCTATAGTTGATTTTTTTTTCTTCTTCTTCTTTATATTGGTGACCTAGAGACAATTGAAAAAATTGGATCCAACTGTGGCTGATGACCCACTCTTGAAACAATGGGCTAAAAATAAAATAGATATGTAGTAAAAGTGTTGTGCTAGACATGATTAAAGCAATGTTAGAGCTAAAATAGACCTTTTTCCTCTAAAGACAAGGAACGTAGAGTACACTCTCATTATTGACTTGGGGACATCAGAGTGGTGCTAAAGTGAATGTCAGCTAATTGGAAGGCTTCACCACTTGATCTCACTGGGGTTTGGGTAATATAATCTGGTAGCAAAGATAATTATTTTGCTAATAAAAAAAATAAAAGAGTACCAACTTCTTTAATTTACTAGATCATAAAAAAGTCGACTGATTCTCAACTATGTGTTATCAATTGCATAGTGTATCTTGACATTCATTCTCTCCAAACAGCTGGTTTCATTGGAAAGCACACAATTAGTACTTGGTTGACAATCATGGCATGCAACATTCATCAATATTTAGAAGCCATAAATAATACACAGGTTGTTTTTTTTACATGGGATTAAATGAAATGTGAGTATCATTTGATCTCACCTGCAATGTCTATCATCTTATATGCACTTATATTAATTAGCCATTCTTTAATTAGTTTTCAACATTGTGGTTATCAGTCAAGTTATTTGTATAAAACACTGAGTTCTTACCAGTGCTTCTCTGGGGGGGGCCGCCGTATCATCTCCAAGCGGGAGGCCAGGCTGAGGGGATAAACAAACACTTGTATTAGACTGCCATCTACTGGAGGATGGAGGCTATGCTGGTTTTTGGAAGCAGTGATCAAATAGCAACTGTTGTGGGAAATTACTAAGAAAATGTATCCAGAACTGTACAATTTTAAATAAATTTGCTTTACTTGAGTATTTCCATTGTGTGCAACTTTATACTTCTACTCCCATACAAGGTCCTTCCTTCCTGCAGCGGTCAGACTTTATAACCAGCACGGCCCCTAGTAGACCCCCCACACACACACACACACACACACACACACACACACACACACACACACACACACACACACACACACACACACACACACACACACACACACACACACACACACACACACACACACACACACACACACACACACACACACACACACACACACACACACACACACACACACACACACACAACAACACAGACTATAACACCTCTTGTTGTTAAATACCAACTATGTGCAATGTGTGCAATATATATATATATATAGTTTTTAACGGCAATATATACCTGGCTGCTAAATCCTCAGAACTGTTACAGGGTGTGTACTTTTGTAAAATGTGTAACTTTTTTTATTATAATTTCTTTTTTTATCTTTAGTACTTTTTTTTATGCATGCTTAGGTAACATTAAGCTGTCTTTGGTTCTTTGCTGCTGTAACAATGTAAATGTCCTCTCTGTGGGACTAATAAAGGGATTCTGATTCTTATTAATATCTTGACTTACTTGTAACTTTACAGATTTTGATTTCCACAAAATAAAATCAACTGTTAGGATGCATTTTCAACAGTAACGATGCGAATGTATTGATCATAAGATGCAAAATATAAAAGTACTTCAAATTACAATGTACATATTACTGCATCACCAACTATAATGATTAAAATAATACATGCCGTTAGTATACTTAGAGAAGGCCCTTATTTTTATGCTTATAATTTTGTCTTTTTACTCCAGTAAAATTGTGTAAGTAAATTGACAAGGTAATTGATACTTCTTCTTTAGTAAAAAATTAGTTAGTGGAAGTAGTTCTTCCAGCATAATGTAATTTTCCGTGATCATTCATCAAAAAAGCAATATCACAGATTAATGCTGCTGAAATAACAAAAAAGAAACTAAAAAATGAAATTCTTAAAATACATATATATTTGACAGCATCAAACTACTCAGGAGAGTTTAAGACATTGCCACATACAACTACTTCACAACAGACATAATCAAATCTAGTAAAGTAAGTGGCTAAATCCGTGGTAGAAACAGAGTGGTAAACGATATACATCGACATAAACTCGATACACGTGCATACAAATGAATACATATTTATGGCTATGCTCATGCACCAGTTGATTAATTAGTAAATAAGTAATTGTTATGCAAATGTTAGCATGCATGACAATCATTCATGACTTCAGTTCCTTACTTAATGTCTTTCCTGCTTCATCAGTCTCTTGGTTTACTCAGTCTGCCTTTTCATGGTTAATGGTTAAACTATGCTCTTTCATTCTGGATAAAATATGATTAATGCTTGGCTAAATGAATAGTGGATGTAGAGGCAAATTGTAAAGCTGTCCCTGCATACATGTTTAAGCATTGCGTTTATTTATGTGCATTTTTCTGCTTGTCAATGTTAGCAGAGGTTCGAGTGATCCACCAGGCTTGTTTGGCTTACAGTGACCTTTGCACATCATGTCATAATGCACAAAATAAGACAGAGAAAGAAAGACTACACGTTGAAGTGGAAGGACGTACTATGCAAGGTCATGTTAAACAGACTACTTAGAACAGACACAGACATGTTAGCATCGTACGGTGAAGCAGAATAAAGTCGGCCTTTTGCGTTCACTTTGTCAACACAAGCATGTCTGAACTTTTGAAGCGATGCAGAAGCTAGCTAGCATGCTAACTAGCAAGTGTTTGCTAACCTCTTACTAGCAAAGCAGTTATAAAAGTAACTAAAGAAAACGAAGGCATTCAAGGGTCATGTCATCTAAACACATTATACTGTCGCGTCTGGACAATAAGAGGTGAATGTATTTGTTGCATAAATGTAGACCTGTGTTGGTGGATCAGGTTGCTCGGTGGATGCCATCTTCCTCGTCTTCTTACAGGCTGCTCGAGTGAGCCACTCTCGATTGCTTTTCCTGAAGGCTCTAAACACTGCATATTCATCACACACAAACTGACTTTCTTATCTTATCATTTTACAAAAACACTATTTTTGTTATGTCAAGGAAAATGCCATAGCATGTGTCCTGATTGCTCTCTCTAAAAATAACATAACTATAACATTGTGTTCATTTGTGTGTGTGCATTTGTATCAGTGTTTTGGACTACAATTGTTTGTCTATCTGATAACCCACTTAAAGGTGGGGTAGGTAAGTTTGAGAAACCGGCTCGAGATACACTTTTTGTTATATTCCATGGAATTCTCTTAAAGGTGGGGTAGGTAAGTTTCAGAAACCGGCTCGAGATACACTTTTTGTTATATTCCATGGAATGCTCTTAAAGGTGGGGTAGGTAAGTTTGAGAAACCGGCTCGAGATCGCTAGAATTTGAAAATACACAACCGGAGAAAATCTGCCACTTCCTTATAGAGCCCCTCCTCGAACGCACACGAACGCGCACATGACCAATGAGGGCACGAGATAAGTTTGTGCCCCGATGGAAGGCTGACAGGCAGGTTGGCCATCCAATCCGGCTAAACGGGTTGGTTGTACTTTTTACAGTATTACGACTTCTACAGATGACATTTTTTTATGGATTTTTTGTCAAAGCACTTAAGATATTCATTGCTATCGGGATGTTAAGAGCATTCCATGGAATATAACAAAAAGTGTATCTCGAGCCGGTTTCTGAAACTTACCTACCCCACATTTAACATCCCGATAGCAATGAATATCTTAAGTGCTTTGACAAAAAAACCATTCAAAAATTTCATCTGTGGAAGCCGTGGCGCTGTAAAAAGCACGACCAATAATTTTAGCCGGCCCAGCTAAAATAACTGGATGGCCTACCTGCCTGTCAGCCTTGTGCACAAACTTATCTCGTGCCCTCATTGGTCATGTGCGCTTTTGTGTGTGTTGGAGGAGGGGCTCTGTAAGGAAGTGGCAGATTTTTTCCGGCTGTGTATTTTCAAATTCTAGCGCACTCGAGCTGGTTTCTCCAAAATTACCTACCTAAATATGAAATACTTGATTGTGCTCCTTGTAGTTTCTGAGATAGCCTACGGCCATTTTCTTATTATACTTTATACTTGGTCTTTGGGCAGATTAGATAACCGTTTTAAGAGATCCTCACTTATCAGCCAAAGGGTTTGACTGATGTGTTATATTTTTTCAGATGTGTGCACTGTACATACATTCAGAGAAAACAGAAGTCAAATGAAAGGTACTTGGAATTTGCTTTGCAAGCACCATATCACAAACTTTGATGAATAATAATAGTTATGTCAGTAAGCTATTTAAAATATAAGATGTACTGGCCCAGTGTGTGTTATCAAATAATAATACAAAACAAAAACATAGTTATGAAAATCAGGTTTTTCCAAGGGGGCATTTTTTCAAATCAATTTGTATTCTATTAAAGGATCACTTTAGGTATGATAAATAATGCAGGGACAGCATTTAATACAGGATATTGTCTAAAGATATGTTGTGCATGAGTGGTGCATTAATTTACACAAATCATAACAAATTGAATCAACAGAAAAAGCAGTCATCTGGGGCCATCGAGGCTCCTGACAGTCTGGGGGCCGGGAGTAGTTGGTCCCATTATCTGTTTTATAATCCAGCCTTGATTCTGAATCTGCCTGCTCAAGATAATCCTTTCAGTTGAGGCCAGTACTACTGATATAAACTGTAATAATAATAATAATGGAACATTAAACGTCATTATTGCCACCAAGTGACACATTAAAAAGAAGTGAAATTAACTACACTGACTGTAAAGATGATGCTGTTTTCATGTTTCCCGAGAGAAGTTGACACATTTCAAGTCAGAGTCTTGAAGACAGACTCTGTGTGATAACATAATGTACTATTTATTATATGGTAACTGCGCCTGTTACAACAACCAATTTCTATAAGTGCAAAAACGAAAATGTAACTAAAGTCCGAGTTAATTGTTAATCAGGGTTTACAATAATTTGTCTGAGAAGGCAAAGATAGAGCAAAAACTAAAAGCAAGTGGGTAAAAGGAAAATGCTGCAGAGCAGATGATGGGTGCTTGTGGAGAAAATGGAGATGAGTACTAAATGTGTTCCAGGCCCAGGCTCTAACAGTATGTACAGAACTAAGTTGAGACAGGAGAAATGTCACAGAGTTTATGCAGAAAAAGACCTTTAGATAATTTAAGTCCATGAAAATATTCAACCACCAAATCGAAACAGAACAGGTCTGCTTTTTGTCCCTGAAGCCCAAACTAAAAATAACAGCTATCTGTTTGATTCCTTTATTATATCAACAAACTATTCATGGCGGAGTAAAATGTATTATTTTGTATTGTATACCTTCCTTTTCCCCTTTTGAGCTAATGGTTTGAACTTTCTATTCTCTTGGGTCTTGTATGACTATTTTTAAATACTTTTATATGGAGTGTTTTTCTTTGCACTTTGTCTCAATACTTCTCATGTTTTATGTAAAGCTCTTTTAATTTACTTTTAGCTAAATGTGTTAACTAAACTTGCCTTGCCTAGATCAGGTACATCCAGTACTTTTCAGAAGTTTATAACAATGGCAATCAAGAGAAGGTATAAAAGAAATAGCCAAACAAGGTATCAACAAAATAATACAACTAGACATCCTTTAACCTTAAAATGCCATGGGAAGTGTTTGTTCAACACAGGCATCATATAATGATAAGACATTCACATTTTGCACAACAAATAGTTGGTATTGTAACAAAAATAGGTAAGTAAATTAATAGAAAGAAACAAATCTGACCTGTACGGTGACTTTTCTCCAGAAGATGGCAGTGGAGCAACACTAACTCAGGACGCTGCCTTTCCACCTCAGAGAAGAAGACACCACCGCGGTTCCGTGTTCGAAACAGGCGAGAACTGCAGTCCGCATCTGACAGCTTTAAGTTTGAAGAAAGAAGAAAAATCCGTTTCTCTATATAAAGCCTAGAATGACAGATAGGAAACCGTGTAGGGTGTGCAATTTCACACGGCAGAAATCATACGGGTTGGTAGTTCCCTCCTTAGATGAGCTGAAGACAAAAGGTAAGTTAGAATGGCTATAATTTGTTAACATGTCTAAAGGGTGACTATCATATCTGGCTCCTATTAACAAAAACTGTTTTATACTATACATATTTAAGAGAATACTCACAATAAGTCTATAAAGCGGTCACAATAACTTCATTTGTTCTATATTTTACTAAACTGAATTGTGCCATCTTATACACAAATGTTATGATGTAAAATGATTGTCAGCACTGTTTCGGCTAACATTGCCGCCATTTGGATTTTGCTGCAGTTTAGTCTTGCTAATCTGTCAGCATAAAGAACGAGCTGAGTAGAGCAACATCGTGTTGAAACTTGCAGGAACTAAACATGAAAAAGTCAGGCAAGACCTCCCTCCTGTTCTCTCATTCCTGGAACACTAGTCAGCAGGCGTTGCCCATAGCTATTCCATAGCTATGGGCCATCCTTTACACTCTGATAAACCTAAAATACAGGCTCTGTCACAAGTGCTGTCTTTTTTTTAAAAACTATCTACTATCTTTAAATCCTGTTACTCCAGGAGACACAAAACCTGACCCTTTGTACACATGCCAATGAAATGTGTTGTTACAGGCATTTTGTTAGAGAGCACATACCAGAGGATAGTAGGCTACAGTTAAACACAAAATAAAACTGCTCACTGTTGCTCTATTAAACTGTGGTTAATGAATCAAGTAAATGGTTTCAGTTTTACTTTCACCACAAAGATGCTTCACATGTGATTTCCAAAGTTACAGACTCAGTGGGGACTGTAACTTATTCTACCAGAGCCATGTTTAGCAACCCCATTGCTGAATTATCGATTGTTCAGTAACAAAGAATATACAAACAAGTAAAAAGGGCCTCATGTTGGATTGGAGTAAACAGCACAATCAGCAGTGATTGTGCTGTGATAAAAGAAGAGGTGACAGCTTAGACGGATTCAGTTGTTTGTCGAAGTGGTCGGTATTTGCTTGAATCCTCTGATAGTAATTTGCTGTGCGATGGTGTGTTTGTTGTTACTGCCTGAAATATTTAGCTTAGCTAGAACGTAGTTGTCCTGATTGTTTTGCTGTTATGTAGGCTATGGCTAAAGTGTATCAAAGTTCTCAGCACTTGTGATAAAGGATATTCACAAAAAAACTTTAATATCTGCTCTTTCCACAGGAAGTGAGTCTCTTGGGTTCAGCCCCGCTGGGCCGGTCTCAGTCGTCCTAGAAGATGATGGGACAATAGTAGAGGATCAGGCCTACTTTCTGTGTTTACCTTTAAACACAAAGTTCATGCTATTGCATGAAAGAGAGACATGGTCTCCAGTTCGCAGGAGTAAGCTTTTTACTTCCTTCTGAGATTTGTCACAGTGAACTAATTCCTATAATTTTACAACGAAATGCACATCCCTGTGTTCTAATCGACTTTTCATTATAGTGGATGGTGGCACGGCCTGGATGGCCAGGGATTCTTTGGTGCTGGATGCCGATACTGTGGACGCCTCCAGTGCTATAGCACCCTGGTGGAGCCTGGCTCAGCAGCTGAAGCAGGACCTTTCCAGCATCATCCTCATGTCTGAGGCCGAATTACAGGTGCTAGCATTATTACTCTGTTTATAAAAAGCTGAAATATGCCTTATGACAGGCATCTCCTTCTTTCCATCTTTAATCGATTGTGTTCCTGTTTAATATCTGCAACACACCCATATAACATGTGCACTTTAAAACTGAATTCAATCTTTATAAAAAAATAAGTAAAAATAAAACATTTTGGAGGATTTGATCGGCTTAACTTTCACATGTTCTGTTCTCTTCCTCCTTGTTTTGTTCTGCTTTTTGTTGTTGCTGTGAAGCACCACATAGACCAACTGTATTGTTCTTTATCAAAGTTAAAGTATTGTATTGCTTTGTTTCACCTGATGTTCCAGACCTTAGTGGATGCCCCATGCCCCGAGCTAGCCTCTGCTCTGGGCTTCAAAGAAAAGAAGGCCGAGGACCTTCAGCAGACACTGCAGGGTGTTTTGGACCGACGGGAGGAGGAGAGGCAGTCCAAAGAGTTGCTCCAGCTCTACCTTAAAGCTGCGGAGAAAGAAGAAGGACAGCAGGAAGCGTCAAGCCAGGCTAGCCAGGAAGGTAAGGCTGTGTCATTGGGGGTGGTTTTCATTTTTACAATATGGAATTTATTTTAAAAACTATTGTATTATAATATAATTCCTGGTTAAACCCTTTTATACTGTGACTTTCTCATGCTGTGTGATGAGTTGTCTATGTATTTCACAGTTTCGTTAATGAAGAGTATTTCCCAGTTTCGTTAATGAAGAGTGTTTCACAGCAATAGTGGTTCGAGGAAAAGCTATCATTTTCATTGTATTCAAGCCCCTAAGACCAAATAGTTAAAGGTGGGGTAGGTAAGTTTCAGAAACCGGCTCGAGTGCACTCAAATTTGAAAGTACACAGCCGAAAAGAATCCGCCCCTTCCTTCAGACTTCCTTACAGAGCACCTCCTCCAACACACATGAACGCGCACATGACGTCAGCAGACTGGTGAAAGTGGCCGCCTGTTGCTGGCGAGTCATTGAAGTACTGCTGCAATGCACGCCCAATGAGGGCAAGAGATACATTTGTGCGTGCACAAGATGGAAGGCTGACAGACAGGGCGGCCCGGCTAAACGGATTGGTTGTACTTTTTACATTATCACGGCTTCCACAGATGACATTTTTTTATGGATTTTTTGTCAAAGCACTTAAGATATTCATTGCTATCGGGATGTTAAGAGCATTCCATGGAATATAACAAAAATTGTATCTCAAGCCGGTTTCTCAAACTTACCTACCCGACCTTTAAGATAATTAATGAAAAATGTTTTTCATTGTTGTTATTTATTTCGGAGCAGAGTTTATTTTGTCAGATGCATCTTTGTATTTAGATGGCTTATAAGATAAGAGCTATGCCTTTGCCTTATAGCCACTAGGTGGAACCATTGTTGCTGCTAAATAATCCCACCTCTCAAAGAGATTTATTCAAAAAATGTCCTTATACAACAAATGATCCTGAAGGAGAATCCATTTTAATGTGTCAGGGGCTGTAGAAGTGGAGGTGGATGGGATGGAGGTGGACTCTGCATCCGGATTCATATCCAGGACACTGATGGTCCTGAAAGGAAAAACAAGCCCAGAGACCAGACTCTCCACTGAGGATCTGCAGGTAATGATCTCAGAGACTCAACACTTCTACAGTGTGTGCTTTAACATGCCTTAATAAGTGTCTTGCTGTGAAATGATGAAGAAATTACGGAAAGCTGCAAGTCCTGACACAACACATTCATACTTTATAAGTGACTCTGTCTTAAAGTCTTAAAGTCTTAAAGGGCATTCACTTGAACTAAAATGCTAAGCAAAGATTTTGTCAACCCCCATTTGAATACATAAAGAAAGCTAAATATTAGAAGCACCTTTCACTGATATAGAGTTCAGTGCACAAACACCACTAACTACTCCCTCGGCTCTACTCTCACAGTGTCAACAAAAACTGAACATTATAAGAGTCACAAAGGATAGGATTTATTACAGGGATGTCTGATTGGATTGCATTATCTTTCTATATGTATCTACAAATGAAGCCTCCTAATGTGTTTTTTAGATGGTAGTTACCAGAAGGGTAGAAGTGATGGAGCAGGTGCTGGGCTGGGACAGAACGAGGACTTCCGCGCTGCTGCAGGCCTGCGAGGCAGAGCTGACCGGACGTCTCCAGCAGGTTCAGGCCGTGCAGTCTATCAGGAGCAACGCACAGCTGGACAGCGGTGTGCACAGCGCGGAGGAAGCTGCAGAAACGCCACCCCAAGGCAGCAACTAGGCCGAGGCTTCACCTGAGAAGAGACTGATAAGAATTTACACTACCTGCCTCAGGGTCAGAAGAATGGGATATTTCTCATAGTATCCATAATGCTGGAAACCATAAATATTAATGATGTTGACATTTGCTTTACTTTGTGAAAACTTGCAAACCTCAAGCAGAAGCAGCACAGTCATTTGCACAAGCAATGTTCATCAAAGAGATGCTAGCGCTAACCACTGGCTTCACCTCTCTATTTACTCCCTATTGTGATTAGTGTCATGCTGTGAAATTAATCACAGGTCAACATATCCATGACCAAGTCAAAGCTAGTTTAGCTTAGCATAAGGACTGGAAACAGGGAAATAGCTTGCCTGGCTCCATCCAAAGGTAAGCAATTAAAGCTACGAGCACCATGTAAGCTCATTTTTAACATATTAGTTCAGTCCCTGCTCGATGCCTTGCAATCTCATTGCGGTGACAATACTCCTGGAAACAACTGCGGGTGAACAGCAAGAAATAGCCCTGCAAATATTGCCCCATTGTCTGATTGTTTGATTTAACAATTGAGATATCACATGTTAAGTAATGAGCTTTAAGGGGTGCTAGTAGGCAGATTGTGTTAACTTCAGAGCCAGGCTAGCTCTTTCCTCCTGTTCTAAGTCATTATGATAAACTCTGCTTATGCCAGCTACTTTTTAAGTGGATAGGCATGAGGGTCAAATCAAACTTCTCATATAACTTGATGAATGTGTATCTCCCAAGATTTGGAATTATACCATGGAATCAGCTTTCCAGTATAATTGTTTACATTCTGCTCTCTCTTAAAAACCAATTCAGCAAATTGTACACTGCATTTTATTTTAAAAGGCTAAATATGTGTAAGAAATGTACTTACTTTTGCTAGAGAAACCCTGTGGAACTCCAGTTTATGGTACATAAATATATTATTTTGTGTCTGTTAGAAATAGTTTTATGTTCTATCATTGAATTGTCATTTACATCTTAATTATAAAGGATATTTTTGACATTCAGAGTAGCAGTGCGTTCCTAGTTACATGAGCTGGGAGCCAGACGGGCCCTCCATTTTAAAGACACCTGCAGTCAAATCTTAGAATAAAAGAATTTCGAAATTGTGGTGGAAATACTTAGATAACAGGTATCCCTATTCAGGATTTAGGGAACATACACCGTTTTATGAATATGCACTTATGCCTAAATGTGGTACTTCCTTTTTCCAATTTGTACCACATTCTTCATGTATGTGCACCTTAGTTTGAAATGTCATTCATATGTGAGCAAACTCACCATGAATGCTACATTTGATCAAAATATGGTGAGCTCAGGAACTCTTTACCCTTGAAGGTACAATACCAAAGTAACTTGTACATTACAGTGCAGACAAGCGTTTCTGGCAGAAAACCAAATATATTTTTGATAAAAGCTCAGTTTTAATCGTGAAAAAGTAGGACAAGATGTGAGATGATATTACTTCATACATGAAAGCTTCACTGAACACATGGGTACAATGGCTTCGTCCCATAGAACCAATATTTCTGGATGAGAGCTCATTTAAGACCTACTGTACTGGCTGTGTGGTGTAAGATGGTGTGTGCAGGTCTTTGTGACTCATAGGCCCTGTAGAATATAGCCTTTGTCATGCCTGTCATTTCATCAGAGCTCTCTTGAACAATGAGCACACATGAGGCGGAAGGATCATCTTTGTTGTGTCGTTGTGAGATTAAGATGTCATCACCAGCTTGTACTTTAGCATAAAATAAAGAGGAAAGTAGTGCATTCACATCAAGGTCTGTCATTTATTAAGCCGTCACTCTGTTTTGCAACCCTGTAAGAATTGATAAGTGTCAGTTGGCCAACACATTCCGACTTTCTATTTATTTTAAACATGCAAATATTGGAATGTAAGTTTCATGAGTGTACATTATGTGATTTAAGGTGCCTTTTATAAACATGTTGATGAATGGTGGTTGGAGGGATTTTCTAAAATAAAATTTGACAGTGCTTTCATAATTTATTATTAAATTCATGCCAATTTATGCACTGAAAATTCTCATGCACAAAAATCTGTTTATGTATTCATCCTTTATTTAACCATTAAGTTCCTATTGAGATAATATCTCAGGGTTCGTACGGTCATTGAAAACCTGGAAAAGTCATGGAAATTCAAAATGCAAATTCCAGGCCCTGGAAAAGTTATGGAAAACAATATTTCTCCCAAAGTTTTGGAAAAGTCATGGAAATGTAACTAAAGTTGCGTCAAATATAATTTACATTTTATCTAATCGCCGAAATAATCTGCGGTCGCGAGCTGTTATGTATATAATATATGAAGCGCGAGCACTGCGGTCAACTCAGCAGTCTCTCAAATTTGATTGGTCAAATGAGCAGTTCTTCATTTTTAAGTGCGCGATTTATTAATCAATACTTAATACAATTGGTAGTGTTGGACTCAGTACTACTTGGACTAGTAGCACAAGTACAATCAAGTACTTTTACTGTGTACTTTTTGAGTCATCCTTTGTCAAACTCCACCCCTGAGTACAATAATGCATGTTTTCTGCCATCTTTGATGAGAGATACAATTATTTTGTGCAATAAGTTCTTAATGAAATTGGTACTGTTGGATTCAGTACTACTTGGACTACTACCAAAAGTACAATCAAGTACTTTTACTGTGTACTTTTTGAGTAATACTCGTTTAAACTCCTGTCCTGAGTACACACATTAATGTATTCTGCTATCTTTGATGAAGAGATAAAATTATTTTGTGCAATAAGTTCTTAATGAAATGTGTACTGTTGGATTCAGTACTACTTGGACTAGAAGCACAAGTACAATCAAGTACTTTTACTGTGTACTTTTTGAGTAATCCTTTGTCAAACTCCACCCCTGAGTACAATAATGCATGTTTTCTGCCATCTTTGATGAGAGATACAATTATTTTGTGCAATAAGTTCTTAATGAAATTGGTACTGTTGGATTCAGTACTACTTGGACTACTACCAAAAGTACAATCAAGTACTTTTACTGTGTACCTTTTAAGTAATACTCGTTTAAACTCCTGTCCTGAGTACACACATTAATGTATTCTGCTATCTTTGATGAGAGATAAAATGAATGTGTGCAATAACTTCTCAATGAAATTGGTACTGTTCGATTCAGTACTATTTGGACTACTACCACAAGTACAATCAAGTACTTTTACTGTGTACTTTTTGAGTAATCCTTTGTCAAACTCCACCCCTGAGTACAATAATGCATGTTTTCTGCCATCTTTGATGAGAGATACAATTATTTTGTGCAATAAGTTCTTAATGGAATTGGTACTGTTGGATTCAGTACTACTTGGACTACTACCAAAAGTACAATCAAGTACTTTTACTGTGTACTTTTTGAGTAATACTCGTTTAAACTCCTGTCCTGAGTACACACATTAATGTATTCTGCTATCTTTGATGAGAGATAAAATTATTTTGTGCAATAAGTTCTTAATGAAATGTGTACTGTTGGATTCAGTACTACTTGGACTAGAAGCACAAGTACAATCAAGTACTTTTACTGTGTACTTTTTGAGTAATCCTTTGTCAAACTCCACCCCTGAGTACAATAATGCATGTTTTCTGCCATCTTTGATGAGAGATAAAATGATTTTGTGCAATAAGTTCTTAATGAAATTGGTACTGTTGGATTCAGTACTACTTGGACTACTACCAAAAGTACAATCAAGTACTTTTACTGTGTACCTTTTAAGTAATACTCGTTTAAACTCCTGTCCTGAGTACACACATTAATGTATTCTGCTATCTTTGATGAGAGATAAAATGAATTTGTGCAATAACTTCTCAATGAAATTGGTACTGTTCGATTCAGTACTATTTGGACTACTACCACAAGTACAATCAAGTACTTTTACTGTGTACTTTTTGAGTAATCCTTTGTCAAACTCCACCCCTGAGTACAATAATGCATGTTTTCGGCCGTCTTTGATGAGAGATAAAATGATTTTGTGCAATAAGTTCTTAATGAAATTGGTACTGTTGGATTCAGTACTACTTGGACTAGTAGCACAAGTACCATCAAGTACTTTTACTGTGTACTTTTTGAGTAATCCTTTGTCAAACTCCACCCCTGAGTACAATAATGCATGTTTTCTGCTATCTTTGATGAGAGATAAAATGATTGAACTCCCTTCCAGAGTACAATAATGTATTCTTTTTTTACCACGCCAAATTCCTCGTACGTGTAAACCTACCTGGTAATAAACATGTTTCTGATTCTGATATATAATATGCGTTGTAAAAATCTTCTTCACAATACTGACTATGTTCAACCCTGTCTCCTAAAAATTACGTTCCCACAGAACTAAACTGCATTCTCAATTACGTTTAGCTAGAAACGTATTTTCTCCCACGTTACGTTTGTTATGAACGTATCTCAAATTTTTTATATATCTTCTACATATCTTCTAGAAACATATTTTCTCCCACGTTACGTTCGTACACACTCTACACGTACAGTACAGAAACACGTAACTCTGGATTTGTTTTAATGTTTGAGGTGCAATAAACGACACAGCAGATTTTTGTCATGTTAAAACTATTATTTTCTGCCTCGCTCATGAGAGTAACAGCTGGCGAAATTACAGCCTCGCCTACTGATTTTAATTTAACCATATATCGAGCCCGATTGTCGATTTCAAAGGTGTGCTCTAAAATGATATTTATAAATGACTATTATCATTATTATAAGCAAGACAATAAATGGCAAAGATATGTAGAAAATAAACGTATTTAAGATACGTTCATAAGGAACGTAACGTGGGAGAAAATATGTTTCTAGAAGATATGTAGAAAATAAACGTATTTTAGAGACGTTCATAACGAACGCCACGTGGGAGTAAATACGTTTCTGGCTAAACGTAATTCAGAATGCAGTTTAGTTCTGTGGGAACGTAATTTTTAGGAGACAGGGTTGCAATGTTGGACAGAGTATTTTAACAGGATATGGTAAACACATGATATGAACACTAGATCCACTAGATCAGTACTCCAGCAACAGCATTGTTACACTTTGGAAAGTCTTTAGAGACTGGCCTGGATAGCTGTTCACAACTTTCCTTCAGCACAGTGACACACCCTTGTCACTATTGTTGGCCTCTTATGATGCTGCTGTCTTTTAATATATGTATAATATATTATTTCTCTGCCCCAAGTTCTTTCCTTGCAGATTCTTCAGTCTCATCAGCCTCATCAATCCATCAGTCCCAGTCAACGTCTTCAGCCTCCAGCACACTTTCCCTGTACAAGGCTCATTCCTCATGATCACAACACCTTATATTGTCCTTTCTTTAACAAAATGTAAAGTCCTTCTACTGCACCTTTTGAAGACTCCAAATAGGCATTTGTACTGTATGTGTTTGGAGAAATTATACAACAAATGGCCCAGATTTGTACTATAGAAAATCGAAATCTTGTAACAATTCATATAAATATTTGTGTTTTATTTTCAAACACAATTATGTATATAACTACTTTTCTGTTGAAATACAAATTGTACCCTAAACGAGCTTCCATTACAGATGAGGTCCATGGAAGCACTAATTGACAGGTATTGACGCGCTCTGTTACCGCAAGGAGATTGGTCGTTTACACAACGCAGAGGGCGGGGCAAACATACACTGTAAAATGTTTGGCTGTAAAATTACAGTAAATTACTGGCTACTAGTTGCATGGATTTCACAGTAATTTACTGTAGATATTTTACAGTAAATTAGAATAATAGTACAACTAAATACTGTGACTTTACAGTCGCCATGCCCATGGAATTACTGTGATATAGCAGTACAGAGCTGTGGTATTATGGTACCTTGCTGTACATAAATTACAGTAATTACCTGTATTTTCACACTTTTACTGTAGAAGTAATGCAACACAGCCAGTAACTTACTGTACATATAAAAATGTAAATAATACGATAATATATTGTAAATTTGACTAGTTAACTGGGATTTTCCCATAACTACATAATTCAATCAGCTCAATCAACAAAGAAAATGTCCATTTTAACTTTGTATTACTCCATTGAAAGTGCAAAGTACATTTCACAGTGTCTTGGATATGTTGTTATGGCCCCAACCTCTACTCCGCGGTAGTGGCTCGTGCTGAGACCCGCAACATGAAAGAATACACGCAATAACCGGTACTTGGTAACGAGCATTTATTGATAATCAGCCGTTTGCTCACACAAGCGAAACGGGAAACAAAAAGAGGTCTGGAGGACTGGCCAAAAGGAACAAACAGAAGGACACACGGCATCTATTGCACGTCTGTCCGTCCTGGGAGAGGGATCCCTCCTCTGTTGCTCTCCCTGAGGTTTCTCCCATGTTCCCCTTTAAACTGTGGGTTTTTCTCTGGAAGTTTTTCCTTGTACGATGTGAGGGTCTAAGGACAGAGGGTGTCGTATTGTCATACTGATATTCTGTACAAACTGTGAAGACCACTGAGACAAATGTAACATTTGTGATATTGGGCTATATATTGATTGATTGATTGATTGATTGATTGATTGATTGATTGATTGATTGAAGGAGGGAACCCGAGCCAACCACACCATGAGCCGTAGGACCCAGAGCTCCCCCCCTAACCAGAAATCAATTATAAACCCTATGGGAAACAAAAACACATAGCTACAGTACAAATGCCTGTTTTGGAGTCTTAAAAAGGTGCAGTAGAAGGACTTTACATTTTGTTAAAGACAGGACTATTGTAATTCAGTCAAGAGAACAGACAAGAGAATAAAGGAAAGTGAATTGTTATAATGGGTGATGTAACTTTAATGACAAGACATAATATGAGGTCATTGGTACTCAGACTATAGTATACAGGGATCGTTTTGTGATCCTGGGGAATGAGCCTTGTTCAGGTAAAGTGTGCTGGAGGCTGAAGATGTTGACTGTTCCTGATGGAGAGAGGTTTTGGTCCTGATGGAGCGTGGCCTCCTGCCAGAGGGGAGAGGGGTGAACAGTTTGTGTCCAGGGTGGGAGGGGTCGGCCACTTTCTTCCCGCCTCAGGGTCCTGGAGGCGTGTAGGTCGTGGAGGGATGGCAGACAGGACCCTCTCTGCAGAGTGGATGACATGCTGCAGCCTGCCCTTATCCTTGGCTGTGGCTGCACCGTACCAGATGGTGATGGGGGAGGTGAGGATGGACTCGATGATGGAGATGTAGAAGTTCACCATCATCGTCTTTGGCAGGTTGAATTTTTTCAGCTGCCTCAGGAAGAACATCCTCTGCTGGGCTTTTTTGCACTTGAGCGATGATGGTGCCCAGGAAGTGGAAAGACTCCACAGAAGTGACTGGGGAGTCACACAGAGTGAAGGGGGTGGGTGGGGCTCCTAGTACAAGTAGTACTGAATCCAACAGTACCAATTTCATTAAGAACTTATTGCACAAAATCATTTTATCTTTCATCAAAGACAGCAGAATACATTAATGTGTGTACTCAGGATAGGACTTTAAACGAGTATTACTCAAAAAGTATACAGTAAAAGTACTTGATTGTACTTTTGGTAGTAGTAAGTAGTACTGAATCCAACAGTACCAATTTCATTAAGAACTTATTGCAAAACATCATTTTATCTCTCATCAAAGATTGCAGAAAACATGCATTATTGTACTCTGGAGGGGAGTTTGACAGGGGATTACTCAAAAAGTACACAGTAAATGTACTTGATTGTACTTGTGCTACTAGTCCAAGTAGTACTGAATCCAACAGTACCAATTTCACTAAGAACTTATTGCACGAAATCATTTTATCTCTCATCAAAGATGGCAGAATACATTAAAGTGTGTACTCAGGACAGGAGTTTAAACGAGTATAACTCAAAAAGTACACCGTAAAAGTACTTGATTGTACTTTTGGTAGTAGTCCAAGTAGTAATGAATCCAACAGTACCAATTCCATTAAGAACTTATTGCACAAAATCATTTTATCACTCATCAAAGATGGCAGAAAACATGCATTATTGTACTCAGGGGTGGAGTTTGACAAAGGATTACTCAAAAAGTACACAGTAAAAGTACTTGATTGTACTTGTGCTACTAGTCCAGGTAGTACTAAATCCAACAGTACCAATTTCACTAAGAATATTGGTACTCAGATATTGTACTTAATAAAAGTAGAGTACTCAGATCTTGTACTTTAGTAGAAGTACTCAGATATTGTACTTAATAAAAGTAGAAGTACTCAGGTCTTGTACTTGAGTAAAAGTAGAAGTACTCAGATCTTGTACTTTAGTAAAAGTAGAAGTACTCAGATCTTGTACTTGAGTAAAAGTAGAAGTACCAGAGTATAGGAATACTCTGTTACAGTAAAAGTCCTGCATTCAAAATGTTCCTCAAGTAAAAGTATAAAAGTATTATCATCAAAATATAGTGAAAGTAGCGACAGTAAAAGTAGTCATTGTGCAGATTGGTCCATTTCAGAATAATATATACGATATGTTTTATAATGATTGATCATGAAAGTGTTCTCAAAGCTGGTAAAGGTGCAGCTAGTTTGAATGACTTTGTATACTGCAGGGTAGCTTTTACTCCAGGTGGAATTAAAGTCTGATTCAACACTTGATTATATTTCACATCATTCATCCACATCTGTAAAGTAACTGAAGGTATTAAATACATGTAGTGGAGGAAAAGTGCACCATGTACCTCTGAACTGTAGAGGAGTAGAAGTACACCATGTACCTCTGAACTGTACCGGAGTAGAAGTACACCATGTACCTCTGAACTGTAGTGGAGTAGAAGTACACCATGTACCTCTGAACTGTAGTGGAGTAGAAGTACACCATGTACCTCTGAACTGTACACTCTTAAAACTACTGGGTTACAAAATAACCCAATCATAACCCAGCTGCTGAGTCACTATAGGACAGAACATGCGCTGGATTGTCTTAACCCATGTGCTGGGCTGGATAATTTTAACCAATGTGCTGGGTTGTTTATTTGACCCAAGCTATTGATTGAAATTAACTATATTGTTGAGCTAAATAGAATATAATAATAATAATGTATAATAGTGTAATAAATTATCTACAAACACACCATATATATAAAAAATGCATTTATTGATAATTTTAACAGCTTTGGCAAATCGTCAACATTCCATTTCCACTATAAAAGAACAATGCATTTAAGCACAATACAAATTAAATACATTTAACTCTTGAATAAAATAAAAACACCGTAAAAACAGTGCTCGGGCCTTGAGAAATATCTGTGTGTATTTTAACCATCACTTATGAGTGAACACAATTTTCAGGAACAGTTCTGCGTATTAATTTAACACATGGACCATAAAGACCCAATACATATAAAAGTATAAAACATCTACGAACAGTCCTTCAACTTGAAGCTGAACAGTAACAACTCTGTCAATGAACACAACGGAACACAGATGTAAAGCAGCAGGATGTAACTAAACACAACAGAGGAGAACAGTGTGTGTGTGTGTGTGTGTGTGTGTGTGTGTGTGTGTGTGTGTGTGTGTGTGTGTGTGTGTGTGTGTGTGTGTGTGTGTGTGTGTGTGTGTGTGTGTTGTGTGTGTGTGTGTGTGTGTGTGTGTGTGATTGTTAAAGTGCAACTTTGTTGGTAGGATTAAACTGCCAAAAGCTTTTTCAGGCTCAACACCCTGGGCTTCAAGTTCCCCTCATCCAGGCCCATCAACACTTTCTGGGTGAAGTCGAAAGTGTTGGCCAAGTCTTTTGGGTAGCTCAGATGCAGGGCAAAGGTCAGTGCAAAAAGCAGGATGAATGCGGCAGCCAGTGTGGGGAGTTCGATAACTCCGTTACCCTCAATGACAACAGTGATCCTCTCTGGGCAGAAGAGCGTGGTGTCTGTTGACCTGGCACTGATCATGAGAAGTCCGACCGCGATGTCCTCTGTGTCTGGATCATCAGACTGCTCCACCTGATGACAAGAACAGATAAACGTTACCCAAATTGCCATGGCTATCTCAGAAATGTGTTTTCTGAAAAATACATCAGTGACATATCACATAAAATAACCTTATGTTTTGTGCATAATGTGGGTTTAAGGAAACGCCTATTAGCATTGCACAACATAATGTTACAGCACCAGAAATGCCAGCCTCCAAAATAACCAATCAGTTGACATAAATGCTTTCAACAAAAAAACATTTATAACCTTCATAAGGGTAGGATTTATTTTATCACTGTATTAGACTGTTACTATTAGCTAGTTGTACCTAATAAACTGGCAACTGAATATATATTTACAGTATAATCTCTTCCTACTACACATACAAAAAAATATGGGGAACACTAGAGATTATTTTGTATTGAACACTGATGCTGCAGGAAAGAAAGCCCTGTCTTGATTGTGTATTTTATTAAATCACGTGAGCCCATTTTTTACACTGAAACCTAAAGAGTTTAATTTCAAATAAATCCTAAAGACTTCTGAAGTGTTGAAGTAAAGGGAGATTATATTCAACATGTCCGTTGTGTACCTTACAATAATTACAATTCTTATGGCAATATTCAAATCTTGGAACTAGAACCTGAATGGGATGTGAGCAACACAAGAGATAATGTTTGATTAACACCTCAGTGACAGAATCAAGCTTTGATGACACCAGGACAGTTCATACTTTTTCAAACTAAAGCTATCATTTATTACAATTTTTTCACTATAAAAATTCAAATAATTGTCTACCTGCGATAGAGCTCCTGAAACAATGTAACAAGATAAACTATATTTTTGGATGATCTGTCACATACATTGAATACAGTTATTATGCTGACTTACATGCCACAGCCTCAGAAACGTGGAGTCATCTTCATGCAGATATGCAGGCAGAGCACGGAGAACAGCAGCACGTCGGACATGGACGTCACCTTGCTCCTTGAGTGTGAGAACACATCTTTGTTTTACTTTGGATGCTAAACAGTATAACCACACAACAATTGATATCACAAGAAAGGGCTCTTCCATGACTGAAGAGATTACCATTTTGACAAAGATAATCCACTCTAGTCTGAGAATAAAACACCAAGAGGCATAACCGACTCACCTGGAGGTCATAGGAGGCGAATAGCTGATCCAGAACTTCAGCTTCCTTTCCTTGCCGCCTTCTTCCTGAACAGGCTCGGAAGACGGGGACATGTCTATCCAACTCACATAGAAGTGGTTCTTCAGGTTGAGGTTTGTTATCCTGTGAAACTCTGCACAAATCTGCCAAAAATATAAATATTTTTAAACAGAAACATAACATGCTAAATCTGAGTAAACATGTCAAAGTTATCAGTGACAAAGGCATACAAAATAATTATATAGTTGTAATAAATAAAATATTTTCACCTGTGACTCCATTTTCAAGGCAGGTCAGCGTTCCAGGATCTCTCCAACAGGTAGCTCATCATTGATGATCTCATTGCACCGCAGGGCAAAGGTAGTCTGCATTCACTTTTAAATCAAGGGAATAATAATGTTATAATGTTCAAGTAACTCTGCCCTTGTATCAAAGACAGCAGCACAAAGTTTGCATCTCCAAGCCATTGGAAAACGTAACAATATTCACAGGCACCCCTACAAACGGCGGCGTGCGTTGATGCTTGCCTGCGGGCATGTCTGAAGCGAGACCAACAACCAATCACATGAAAGCTACGCTTTGCTCCCACAATGCAGTTTGGCTAAGCGTGACGTCACCCCATTCAAAGTGAATGGGCAGAAGCATCAACGCACACCGCCATGTGTAGGGGCCGTAACGTCACTCCAATCACTTCACGCTTTGCCAAACTGCATTGTGACAATCAAATCATATGCCAGTACAAGCTCTAGCCAATCAAACCGCGTGCTTGTGTCCGGGGCGGGATATTCATGTGATTGGTTGTTGTTCGAGCTTCAGACAAGCCCGCCGCCGTGTGTAGGGGCCGTAAGCATGCCACAGTTGCGCCGCTGCTGTTGCGTGGCTCCACTCGCGCCCCCCCACAGCTCCTCACAGTTTCTATACTATGAGGCATACCAGATTGAAGAAGCCATATATCTGCCAGTTGCTTCAGTTTCCTTAAAGGCCCTGACACACCAAGCAGTCACCAGAGGACTAGCCGACGCTGAAGTCGGCTGTTGCCTGGCCGTGTTCTCCTGCGTTTTGGCCATGTGTCGCACGGGAACACACCGCACCGACTTCAGTGCGTGAGTGGCAATAACTCTCCTTACCAGCAGGCGGCGGTAGTGTGTATTCGTCATTCAAAAGAGGCAACAACCGGAAGACAGAGAAGAAGAAGAGTATCTTTTCTCCGTAATATCATACAGAGCTGGCCTCTCCTGGATCAAGGTGATGAGCAGGTCTTCGTTTGCATCATTCCAGATCGCCATGATGAGATGAAAATGAATAGCAGTCTGTGTGTGCCTTCTTAAATCGTTTGTTTACGTCCCTCACTTCCGCTTCGCTTCTCATGCACTGATTTGCTAGCTGAACAGCCAATCAGAGTGATTATTTGGTCCGACTGCCAGACCCGATGCATGGCCGATTCAACATGTTGAATCGGCCATGCATCGGGTCTGGCAGTCCAAATAATGCCCGAATGCCCGACAGCCTCTGACGGCCTCTGACTCCCAAAATCGGGTTGGTGTGTCAGGGCCTTAAGAGAAAAAACATTGAAGGTTAGCTGGGTTGCAAAGTTTTCACAAATGAGAAACACTATTTTCGAACCTCGGCAGGCGGCGCGCTTTTCTTCTTTTTTGTTACAGTATGCATGTCTGTGCATGTTTTATTAACTTAGAGGCATATAAATTAATAAAACGAGGATTTACTTTCATTTTAATCCACTAACGTTGTACCATAACCGTGCGTTCTGCATATTTGTAAAAGCAAGCTAATTTGAAACACTAGACTATTAATCTGTTAAATCCGGCAGCTCCCGGTACCGAGGGCTTCTTGTTCACGAAACTGTGTTTCAGGGCTTCTTAACATTTAAAAACCTATTAATGTGTCATACCCACTTAACGAAACTCAACTGAAGATACGAACCATTTTCACCGAAACAAAACACAAGTCTCACAAGAAGCGTCTAAATTAGTCTAATTTAGGTTCGACTTTTCCAGAAAACTTTTGCAACACAAACGTTCCACTTTGAGATATAACTTAAAACAATATAAAAAATACTGTCTTACACGTAAGTTAAATCATTTTTCAAGTGAGGCAGATATTAAATGTAGGCTAGCTAACAAGAGCTCAAATCAAACTAACACACCATGCGACACAAAGTGCATTAGATGCAGAAATTAATAACACATCATTTAAAGAGCCTGTGACAGCATCCCAACAACTGTTGTGCAATGAAATATTGGGCTACTAGTAATCTCGAAGCGTCAGTTTAAAAAAGAAAAAGCGATACCGTTCCGTTAAATATCAATAATTTCGAACATCGCGGGGAAATTCCTTCGACTCATTTTGAAGTTTTGGGGGAAGCCGGAAGTGACGTCAATGCGGGAACGCTTCGAGAGCCAAACACGGACAAAGTGTGTTGTGTCATGCGTAGAAATGGTGAATTACTGAGATTAGGCACGTTAATAACGTTTTAATGAAGTTGACTACAGTATATTCATATTTGTCAGTGCTTTCATGTCAATTCGGCGACATAAACATAAATGATCGTGGTGAAGATGATGATTACATTAGGATTAAAAATCGGTAGTGAGAGCTGCTGAATTTCCTCCCGTCGGATGTGATATAAAAACAAATCGATTATTTTTGTGTTGTAAACTCAAGTGGATGAAACTACATGTATGAGTGCTTTCATGTCAATTCGGCGAACATATGATACATTAAATGATCGTGAGGATGATGATTAAAAATCGTTTGTTTGAGTCGGTCTGCATTTCCTGATGAGAAAACAAACCGATGCTTTTTGTAGTTGTAGTACAGCAACAACATGGATTAAACGTGTGTTTTTTTTACCACAATGTTGGGGAAATTAATGGATAAAATGCACGGATTATTATTATTATTCCCACTCCGATCGGGACACTAGGTCCACCGTTTGCCCGCAGCGAGGCTCCCCCTGTTGACAGTTTACGTGGGCTGGGTGCAGTGGCGGACTGGCCATCAGGACGAATCCCGATGGGCCGGTACCGAAGTGGGCCGGTCGGATAAGTAACTAGCACATCCCCCATAGGCGGCGTGAGGCTCAGGTTTGAGAAGGCTAAATAACTTCTTTTACCTGACGCTGCCCGCCTCCGGCGTCTATAGAAAAGAGATCCACTCAGTGTGCGGAGTTTAAATCTCTCAAGTCATATTACAGGATAAAGAAAATACAGTTTAAACTGCCGTATGCAGAGAAGACGCCGACGTGTCGCACTTATCATTCATATTACATCATCAATCAGATCATCGATCATATAATATCATAATATATCATATATTTCCTTATCTGAGTCAGCTTCTCCAGCCTCATCTGGCCGTGCAACACTCACAGTGTCACAGACTGTATGCAGAAGTATTATTTAACACATTATGTTGACGAAACACTCGAGGCAAATGTAATTAAAGTCAGATCCACTCGTGTCTTAGACGTGAACGCGCTCTCAGCTGGAGAGAGAAACCCTGGCTTGATTTATCGAGTTGATAACCAGCGTCGTAGGACCGCTTAGCGAGATCTCGTTTGTTAGTTTGTTGTTGTTAGTTTGTTTGCTACTCAAACATATCCAGGGTATGTTGAACTGGCTTCGTAGTACAGGGCACAGGTGGCTAGCAGCGCTAATGTCAAAGACACAGACATACATTATACATTATATTTGTATTTTACCAGGATGCAGTGACACAAATATTTACATATTTACATTTACTATCTACAGCACCCGCCGCCCCTGACATCCCCCACTCCCCCCGTTGACAATTTACTAGCGGTACCGAAGTGGGCCGGTCGAGAGTCCCGGGATGATTTTTAGTCCCATTCCACCACTGGCTACATGACCATATGATCGCCCATATTGACGCACCTCATTCCTAAACTTCTAACAGATACAACATAAACCGATCCTTCAGCCTCATTTGAGCTCTCAGACACGTTCAACATTAAACTGTCATCGCTGTCTGAGCTTGCTGCTGTGTGCGCCGTCGTGCGTTTACATCTGACTGTATATATATAAAGGTTTACATGCAGATGCTGGGATCCTGGACGGTGCAGCTGGAGCGCTGTGCCCGCAATGACGTCACCCATCATTTGGCGGGACTTGAAGAATCCGCGAGAAGATCCAGAAAATTGTCAACATTGAAGGCAGATTAATGGTTATCAAAGTACAAATATCCAAAATCAGTTCAGTAACGGTTTTCAAGGGGACAATATGTACTCAAATAGATGGGTTTGGATGATGGGGGAAAACCGTGTCACAGGCTCTTTAAATACTGTGCAAAGGCAAGACGTAACTCACCAGAGTAGTGCGGCCAAAAAAAAGGATCACGATTCCGGCAGTGAGAGCACGGTGGGCAAAGTATTCTTAAAAGTCTGAGCGATCTGGTGAAGGCATGGGTAATAAAATGTAAGGAAGTAGTATAGAACGTCTAGGCACGTCGGGGGCGGAGCACATACGTGATGGCGTCAGACAGATTCAGTAAACATGTTTGAGTACTATTACTAATATGACCCTAAGTGGTTGAACACTGTATACACAATATTAAAAATCAGTTCATAGTCATCAGAAAATTAGCGGTGAATTAACTTTTTTAAATGTTTGAGTTAAAACAACCCATTTTCTTTCAGAAGCTTGTAATGTTTGGTTTTACAGTGTGCAAGAACACTGGTGATTCTGTGAAATCACTGGCTGGTTGTAGTGGTTTTTCAAAATCACTTAGTTACAGTGATTCAACAAGTTACAGAATTGTATAATTATATAAATATAGGTAAAATATAGTGATAAAATATAGGTTACATACCTTGTGTTGTGAGAAATGACAAAAGATGGTTCCAGAATGATTCAGAAGTGGGGAAATGAATAAAGCAAACCTCTGGGTTAAAAATAACCCAGGCAGGTGTTCAACTGCAATGAAGCCCTAATAACCCCTTTGACCCAGCATGAACAACCCACCAGTGTGTTTACAGTACCCAAATAACCCATAATTATGACCCAGCCAAATCAACCCAGCAATGTGTTTATAGAAATAACCCAGCATGTTTTAGAGTGTAGTGCAGTAGAAGTACACAGTAGCAAAACATTGAAATACTTAAATAAAGTACAAGTATCTCAAAATTGTACCCACATATAGTACTTGTTGAGTTTATGAACGTAGTTACTTTACATCAGTGGCTATACAGATAGAAAGACTAAGCCTTGAACAGAGGCATGAAAATACATTTTCAAAATCCTCAACAGTGCTGCAAGAATTATAAACTCACTGCTACACAATTAAAATAAATGCTTTTATATATTTCTATTAGATGTGACTCTTTGGCGTTTCTGTTATTATTACTTGCTGCTTTAGTTGTTCCGACTGCTACATCCTGTTATTCCTCATTTTAAAGCCGATATCCCGTGGGGTCAGGGGTCGGGTGGGTCCTTGTCACCTTTTTCATACCTGATGACTTTGGCTGCTTCTCAGGTCGATTGCGTCGTTTCCCTGCGTTTATATGGGGGTATTCCCTATCTTTATTCAAGAGCGTGGTATTTAAATTTGAGAGCATACACTGTTAAAAAGGATATTGGTTTTTAGTCAGATGGGCAAATGTTATCATGCTGAGTGAACCCACTGCCCATTACAACTCATTAAGACGAGTTACAAAAACTTCAACTTGAAAAATATTTGTAAACTCAGAATAATCCGTTGCATTAAATTGATAACATGAGTCAGCCTTGGCATTGTATGTAACACGCATGCGCCCGCAATATGACGTCACACGCAGTGTCCCAAAACTGAAATGAATTTGAAATCCGAGTTGGCTGCCATCTTTCTTCCTCGCTCAGAGCCCGGCCTGGAGTTATCAAGTAAGTACATTCAAATGTAATCTAGCTCATCAGCAGACAATTCAAATTAATCCTCTAACGTTAGTCTCTGTCTCAGACTGACTGTCGCCACACCTTTTGATGCATATTTCATATTTAACGTTAGTTAATTTTAGGAAAAACGTTAGCATGTTAGCGGACAGGTTCATGAACACAACACGAGCGTAACGTGTCTTCACGTGGTATATGTCTCGTCTGAAAGGAGTGCTGAGCACCGGAACGCCGCCCCAATATTGCAATACCCATAAGGAGCCGTACACATGCCGCAGTGTTTGCGTGGCTGTGTCTTTAGTTGTAAGCACAGTGGCAATCTGTTGTTATTAGAATCTGGTTAGCTAGCTATGCTAACGAATTTAAAGAGGTTTTCTACAACCAGGTGGAAGAGAGCTCTCTCCTGAGAGGCTCAAATAACCTCAGCTCAGTGAGGTTAAGGCGCACCTTGATATGATCAATAGAGTTATTTATGAGACTAAATGAAAAACAGGTATAAAATACTATATGACAGCAACAAAAAAGTTGTTAAAAATAACAAGAATAGAGTTTTAAAAGGGGAGTGATTTGTAAAATATCCAAAAAGGAAAATATGCTACAGTTCTGTTTCATATGGGTGTTGAGAGATGTATCCATAGATCTCTTAATGTTGCTCTCAAAGTGCACCACATTGATGCATTTAACTTCAATATTTAAACATTACACATATCCACAGTATTTAAGTAATGTTAATTGACAATAAATATTGTTGTTTTTTGAATTGTACTTTCTTTATTTGATTGGCAGTCAGTTGTTGATTACATGCAGACGTTGATAAAGCTACAGGTCACTTCAATATATATCACACTAATCATGAAGCAACTTAGACATTTTGATGTTCCGGACCTTGGCATGGGGAGATTTTCTCTAACTGGACCTCGTTGCATTTTAGTTTGAAGACCCCTGACATAGAGGATCAAGACCTGCATGATTTGTTTCAACAGAAAGTTGCATCTTTCTACTGCGTATGCAAACGATTTTGCATGTGTCTAAGACAAAAACCCAGGAAATTATAATGAGCTATGTAGTATTAGCTCAGCTGTGGAAGAGTGCACACCACAAATAATTGGAAGTGTACTGATCAACCACAATTGTGCAGTAAATAGTGCAGTCACCACTGCTATAACAGAGATAGTTAAAAAAGCAAACCCCCTAAGTTTCCTGTCAAAGGGCGGACCTTTTGGCTCTGAATACAAACAAGAAATTTTTACAAGAATAATTTTAAAGTGATTGAGCCGATTGAATATGTTTAGATGCATCTTCCAGACGTACATTTGTTTATATTCCAATTCTGAAAGTCTTGACAGAGCTGTTAAATCGTAATAATGTTCTTCTATTTCATGTATTGCATGTTCAACATTTGTATATGGTTTGACATATATATGCTTGTGCAATACCAAATATTGCATCTGGGCAGCTTGTGAAATGTGAAAACGTAGGTCACTTTTAACTTGGACTAAAATGATGTAATGTCACTTCTTCATATAGATCGTCAAGGAATTCACCAGGCTGATGTCGATGGACCTCAATTCGCTCTATGAGGGTCTGGACAGCCACCTGCAGAAATTCCTTCAGTTGTTCAGGTCAAAGCGCTTTGAGGGGATCAAAGAAATTACATCCTTAATGGAGAGCCTCGACAAGGATGTAAGTACAGTTCTTTACTTTAAAGGACTTTGAGGCAATAGAGCTGCCTTTCCACATTCATTCATGTGTTCTCGTGTAAACTCAATGTAATTGTTACGACGGGATACAGGGGAAGGACCCAAAAGCAGGCGCCTGATGCAGTTCAATGATTTAATAAACAACATGGTGGTACAAAGGCTTAAGGGATAGTGAGGCAGCCAAGGGTCAGAGAAGGCAGGCCGGACACGGACACACGGAATATGAAGGAATCTATTAAGTTAGCTGTGAACGTAGTGCAAATAACCAGAATGCCTTGTGGAGTGAGGGGGTCATATAATTATGATAGCAACAAGCAATATTAATTTATCATGTGTTTTGGAAGGCATCGAACCAAAGGAAAAGGGCAGCAGTGTTGCAGGGCCTACCATGGTACATGAGGGAGAATCCTTCAACTATCATGAAGATGTGTGAGGTAAGCGCTGAAATGTCGTTCAAGATGATACAAAAAAACGAGTTCACAGGGTTACACTAGTCGTTTCAGGCGTCGTCTGTGTATGCACATATGCCAAAGCATCTCTAAAGCACTTTTCGTTGTTGTTTTTTGTTTCTTTTTGCATGAAGCCAACGGATCCTGAAGAGGACGTCATTCAAGGGAATGGTGATTGGAGTCCTTTTAGTCGTTGAAGATGTGAAGGAACCTCTTCCAGCTTCCTACACCGATGTCGCCCTCGTGATCGAGGAAAGGATAGTCATACGTGACCTTTGGTGATGTACCCAATGCTTTTGTGAACCTGATGGGATTGCAGTACATGTTGAACCTGACTATCCGAAAGACTTGAAATACACCTTTTGAGGTGATTCAGCGCCTGTTCATGGGAATTGGGTTTGACTCGTGCACTCCCTGGGTCCACTCTCTGAAGAATATATTGCTCAGTTAGAGAGATCGCCTAGGAAGATGTCTCTGCATCCGTCCCAAATGATGCATTTTCATTTTTTGTCCACTGTTTCATTTGTCCACTGTTCCAAGAGGAAAACAAATGTATAGCCCCTCTGTGGGTCACACCAGTTTATTTGGTTTTCATTTCTATTGCTCTATTTTGAGGAAGTGTCAGAGAGACACTAGTGTGTATTTTATGTTGTACAGCAACCATGAACAGAGTGGATATTTCAGTACTGTTAGAATGTTTTAATGTTCTGACTGACAGTTAAGTTGAGAGAGATACCATTTTATATGCATTTTACTGCAGCAACCCTGAACACTTACTCCTCAGAATGGACTCTGTTTAACAAGTCCCTCAATTACAGTTGTATCTATGGGACAGTGTAATTTCAGTTTTTGAGCAGCCCAGAGCAAAAACAATGGTGTGTTAGAGGGTGTTTTTTGTTTGGTCTGCATGTCCCAAGGAAGGTCTTTATGATATGTTGACATCCATTGACACACTTATTTGAATTAAAAAAGCAACACTGAACAGTTAATGTGTGTGGGTTGGAGTTCTTCATTTCTTCAGTTATTGATATTGTAATAACAGTCCTGATTGAAATGTCTTTTCAGCTATCTTTTCATGTGTTAATATAGTTTAGACTAAGCTAGTTCTCATGTTGATGTATCGTATAACTTTGTAGCTATTAGTTTGCTTGTCCTGGTAAGTTAACTTGGTACTAGAAGTTGAACAAACACAGTTGTACATCTTGAGCTAACTTGATTAACACATTTTTAAGAACTCAATCAAATACGTTTAACCAACATCTTCTTAAGTTATCTTAACTAATATCTTCTAGTTCAAATAACTTGACACATGAAGTTGAGTCAACATACTACAAGTTGTATCAACTAATTTATTGAAGTGTAATAGACTTGACAATAAATGTGGAATCAACTTGACACAACTTAACTCAGTGAAAGCAACAAGATGACTTGACTTCAAGTTGAGTCAACAAATCATTTTTAACAGTGTACTTTATTGATTTATTTCCCTCAAACCCTGTCCTCGCACTCAAATAGTGCCTGCTTGCACTTAGATTTGCTCTGCTTGTGCTCAAACTGTACGCTTGCACTCAGATATATTGCTGCTTACAGATTTGTTCTGCTCTCAGATTTATTCTGTGCGCGCTCGAAACTTTTGTGCAATCAAGCGTTCGCTTTACTTATTATAGCGTCCCGTAAGCTATAGAGTCTGGCTGCAGACCGCAGCAAGGAGGCGTTTCCTATAGGGGCGTTTCCTATAGGGGCGTTTCCTATAGTGAACGACGGGAGCCGGCTCTCGCCCGCGAACGAGACGTTTTTTGTTTTGTTTTTGCGGAGGGATCTAGATCGGCATGAAGGCACATTATGCAATGTGCAATGTGGACATTATCCCGCTTATTACACATGGCCACATTCTCAACAAAGTAACGACATGACTCCCAATAATAATTGAAATGCTTTTATGGATTTAGAAAAAGATTTTATTGATTTAAAAAATAGTTTTATGTATTGATTTAAATTGACATGCATCCGCTAAGAAAAGTAGTCCGTTGTTACTGTTTGAACTAACGTAACAACGGCAGGAACTGCTTCTATAGTGTTTTTGAGGAGCTTTTTGATTACAGATTTGAAAACATCGTTGCTTGCTTTAAAAGTAGCACAATTCATTATGTCAAACCTTGAAAGATATCCCTGCCCTAATGCCAAAAGTAACTGGCAACTGAATATATGTCGCCGTAGCTACGATGTCTATGTCTGGACCGCTGCGTAAAAAGGAGGGTTTCTGACCCATTACTTCTCTTCTTACTTCTATAAGAATAAAACACGGAGGACGGAGATATCTTTTTGTCCCCCTATTCTCCCCGCTGCAGCCTAGCAGTTGATCTCAAAGCACGCTCCCCTCTCCTGCAGGGAGAAAAACTATATTTATATACTTTATATAGGTTGATACAGTAGCCCCTTTTTTTAAATAGTTTTTATAGGTGTTGCCATTTGTTTTGTGTAGCGTGGTTCTACAAGCAAGTCAATGCATTAATTGGGTGGTATCAGAGAGTTACACGGGTCTGTAAATGCAATGAAAACAATTGGCCACAGCAAATAATTTATATTAAACATGTAATTTTTACTTTTGAATACTTTAGTACAAAGGATGTCTTGAATAATTTAAGTGATATATGTGTACACATATAAATCATTTGTCAAAACAGGGCTACATTTGATTTAATTAAAAGGTATAATATGTGGTAAACTGAAGAGCCCTTTGGGAGCCGAAAGAGCCGGCTCTTCTTGGTGAGCCAAATGATCCGGCTCAGCAAGAAGAGCCGGAATTCCCATCACAAGAACAATGACTTCTTCTGCGAGGATTTATAAAAGCAGCTGGAATCCCTTAAATTGCTATTGGATAAAAAAAGTTAGGAAACGCCCCTATAGGAAACGCCTCCTTGCTGCGGTCTGCAGCCAGACCCATCTCCCCGTAAGGGCGGTTACTCTTTGGTTTATAAACTCCAGCCCTCCACGGCTTTATAACATAGCATGTACTTCACTTGTTTGATTTACAACTTTTTTTGGGGGGGGAGCACAGTTAGTATATATATACCAGCACCTTACATAATAGCTACGTTCAGTGGCGTACTGGGACTAAAAATCAGCCCGGGAATCTCGACCGGCCCTCGTTATCGCTAGTAAATTGTCAACCGACCGGCCCACTTCTTCCTCCAGACTGTTGTTCTGCTCCAGCACTGTTGTGCTACGGCTTGGTTCGGCGAAGCGTCGACAACCCCATATTGTATAGATATTCGTATATCACGGCCTGAAGTGAGCTATTGCATTTATAAAACGGTTACCACGTGTGGCTGGCAATGTGAAAGAAAAATACACACTCCAATTTAAATAGTTTTTATTATTAAATAATGATGTTCAAAATAAAATAGTCCCTCCGTTGCCTTCTGCACAAAACATAGTGCGAGGTGGTTGCTATGCAACAACAATAACAGCTAGAGAACATATTAGACAGACAGCATTGTCGTCGTTTAGGTGCTTTTTTTTCTAGAGATAAGCGCTTCTCAATCCACTCCTCCATAGTAAGGCCACCCCGGAGGTCGAAGTTAACCTTAAATGTTTCCATTTTAAGCTTTGTTAGTTTCGTGACGGACGTAATGTAACAGTTGTAACGGTTCTCAGACGCGGAGGGATACTGACTTGTGAAAAGTAACTACAATTATACCCGGGATATACGCTCATTATATCACGGCTAAGAAACATCAGATTGCTTGATTTGACTTGTCCGTTTTATAAACATATACTAACTGTGCTTACCCCCCCCCCCCCCCCCCCCCCACAACAAAAAAGTTGTACAGCGAAGTGAAGTGTAAATGTTATAAAGCCGTGGAGGGCGGGAGTTTATAAACCAAAGAGTAATCGCCCCTACGGGACGCTGTAATAAGTAAAGCGAACGCACCCGCAAGGACACCAGGCCTCCTATTGGTTGAGGGATTTTGACAGGATTGTTGCACAAAAGTTTCGAGCACGCACAGAATAAATCTGAGAGCAGAACAAATCTGTAAGCAGCAATATATCTGAGTGCAAGCGTACAGTTTGAGCACAAGCAGAGCAAATCTAAGTGCAAGCAGGCACTATTTGAGTGCGAGGACAGGGTTTGAGGGAAATAAATACGACGTCCGTTTGTGATGACGCTGCACAGCTGTTCGTCTGGCAGCAGCAGCCAGCTCTGTACCCGTTATTTCCACAAACACCCCCGCCTCTGTTAGTGCACATTTACTGACATACACATTAGTATCATCTGTTGTAGATCCAAATACATGAAATAAAATAAGAAGTAATTCTCAAAAAAGATAAACGCCATTCTTAAAATGTATTTAAACGAACAATAGTTTGATTAATATTGATTAGAGTGCACAATAGGAATACAATTCTCGTCCTGTGAGGTTCATGTATTTTCTTCACTCTGCTGGGGTATTGCTCTCATGTCAAGAACATAGACTGTACAGAGCCATTTAATAGAAGAGTTACGACATCTCCGTTCACTCCAATGGACCACTTTTTTACAGCAATGGCGGATCGTGGAGCCTCTCAATCGTTCCCCGGAAGTTAGCGCCAAGGCTGGCAGAGCTGTGGAGTTGCAGCATAATAGACCGTTCGTGACGGACTTTTAAAGGTAAGAAGAAGTTTAAAGATTTATATTGCGGATATTATCAGTACATCTGATTCAAATGAACATGTGTATTAAAGGATGTCAGTGGATTATCCCTAAATTAGTAGATGTAGGGAACGTTTACAGATAACAGATTAAGCTAGCATACCGAAGCAAGTTAGCAACACACGTTGAACAGCCTTTTAATTGTAAATTCCGTTCTCTCTATGTCATTTCGTCCAACATGTTGAATTAGAGAAGAGGGGCTTCTAAACGGGATTGTATGCGGGGGTGGAGGGAGTTAAATATTAGATAAATATAACTTTGGTGCGTGTAAGAGTGAGTGTTTTTAGCAGAGCCATATTGCGTCCTTGTGATTATGTATAATGTTGCAGCTCAGCTGATTCTGGATTGATGGCAAAGGGAGAGGGACTTAAGTGAGAGTGAAAACACAAGGTACGTTTAATACTACTGTTTTATATAAGTAAACACCTTATCTCCCCAAGGCAATAGGTGTGCTATATAGGTGTGTATAACCCTTTCTCCTGTCTGTTGCTCCCTCTCTCAGCACAAGAACCAGAGGGGGGTTCAATGGAGCCTGAATACCTGCACTGAGACCCTCACCCTGCACCCTGAGTCTCAACTCTCAGTGTTTTTCAAGCCTTTCCCTGTTTTTTTGTATTAAACAAAACATTAAGCTCTCCCAATGGTGTGGTTTTCGTTTTGTGAAAAAGTGCAAATGCAGTGTTTGTATATAAATCACATATTTTGTTGCTGTTGGTCGTGAAATTGCTCCTGCTGACTTGAGCCAGCCATTTTTTCCTCCGCTCTGTGTCAGTGGGGAAGCCGTACATTCGTACTCCTTTCTCTGAGCGATTTGAGCATCCCCAGGCAGCACATCAAACCATGGTGGCGACTAGAAGACAGCACAGCAAACCAGGACAACACGGAGGAAAAGGCACCGACAAACTGCATGATATGCTCTTCTATGTTTATTGAATTCCATGTATTTGTAATGGATGTTCCTAAAGCAACACATTTAACATCATCATCATCTCCTGTCTGTCTCCTGTCCTTTCTGAAAGCCATAAAGACGACATTAGTCATTTAGATAACTTGTGTCCTCAATTACCAGGGGATTACTGAAACTACCATGAATTTAAGAAAATGGTAGAAATGAATCCAATCTGAATTTTAAAGCACTTCTTTAGATCCCCTCCCATTAGAAAGTGATGCTTCTGACTACCATACAAGTTTAAGAAGATAATATTGGTTTTAAAGAATTCAAAGCTATAAATAAACAGCAACAGGCTCTTTAACCAAGGCACTGTTAGTAACATGTAAACTAGTTGTTCACACTAATCCTAATATTATCACTTAATATTAGCAAATTCGATTTTATTTTTGAAAACATATTGATGTAAATACATACACATATCGATTTGTTGTATAAATATTGCAAATCAAAACCTTTATTCACTCATAATTACCAATAATCGTAGTTCTATCTCCTGTTATCAATGCATTCACATTGCCCGCAATGAACTTCCGGGGAACGATCCCTCGTCTACATGAACCACGTGACGATAACCGTTTTTGGACTTCCGGTGTCGTAACTCTTCTATTAAATAGCTCTGAGACTGTATATATAAATGGACGTAGGGTCCGTGACGTCACCCATAGGATTCTGCAGAGTTGCGTGAAGCCCTTAGTAGGCGGAGTCGGCCACTAACGGCTCAACAGTGACGTCAGACTTCAACTCCAGCCTGCTCCAAATAAGGGCAAATAGGCGGAGCCGAGGCGGGACCTGCTGCCACCATAGACTGTATATATAAATGGACGTAGGGTCCGTGACGTCACCCATAGAATTCTGCAGAGTTGCCGTGAAGCCCTTAGTAGGCGGAGTCGGCCACTAACGGCTCAACAGTGACGTCAGAGTTCAACTCCCGCCTTCTCCAGCCTGCTCCAAATAAGGGCAAAGAGGCGGAGCCGAGGCGGGACCTGCTGCCACCGAGCTGGAAGTTCCAGAGCTAGCTGAAGCTACCAAGCTAAGCTAACATGCTCCCCATCTGCACGCTGCCGTCGCATTTTACGTTTCTAAGGTAAGCGGCCATGAAACTATTCAGCAAAACTATAAATAATAATCTAAATTATTGAGTTTTTAGCATAATACTTCAGAATCTTAAAACCCCTTAACGTTTGTATGCAATTGTGCTAAATTCAACACTGGAATCAAGCACATATTAATATGTTTGCATGACATTAGTTATTTATATTTTGATATCACTTAACCATACGTTTAATACATTTAAGTCAAGCTAAGGTACATGTGATGGTAGCTAGTTAGTGCTCTTACCTGTGAGGCCAACAGCATAATAACCAGACTGTATCATTACAAATAAGTACCAGTTCTAGATCCTTGACTTTAGACAAACAATTCAAAAGACAAAATGTATTTAAAGACCAATCTTTATTTGAATGTGCCTCTTAACCTGATATATTAGTTATACAGTAATAGTATTGACAATTTAAAAAACTGAGCAACTCAACAGTCAACTTTATGTTTCTTATTGTCTAAAGCATTTATTATTTTCATTTCCCCCCTCTCATATTCAGTGTGGACGGATTGAGACAGCATGGTGTCCAGAGAGCAGCAGAGACTTCAGGGAGAAACCTGCGTGTGATGGACATCCTGTCTGTTGGTTTGGAGAGGACTGACGGTCTTTCCTCAGCGAGGAGGACCAGGGCTGATGGAGGAGCCCATGCTGGCTGGGCAAAGCTGATACCAACTGCACAGGCCTAGTCTGTCACTTTATTTGACTAAATGTGTTTACTTATACATTTAATAGGTTTACACCTTCTGTCCATATGTGCTTTTTATTTAAAACATTTGATTAACTTTTGGTTCACATTTCAATAAATTGTATTTGTATTTACATTCCTTTTGTCCATTATTCTTACTGAAAATGTTAGATTACACATTCACATCTGACTGAAGATTGGCCCCATTTATTTGTGACGTTGCAAAACAAGGTACATGTTGTGAAGCTCATAAAGTGAGGCAAATAGAAATAATCAGCTGATGAAGTGTAGATGTGGAAATAGCTGCATTCGATCAGCTGAGTAGTTTCTTAGTGAATGTCCTGTAGGCCTACTGGTCTTAAAATCTCATAACATCAGCTTTTAATGTTCCTCTTGGATGTTCTTCTTGACCCTCATGCCCCTTTCACACCAGCGCCTTTTCAGCTCCGGCTCGGAGCTAGAGCCTGAAAAGCGCCGGGTTTTCCTGTTCACACCGCAGCGGCGCCGACTCTTAGCTCCGGAATCCGCTTCATTTCCAGCTCCAAAAAATTGTCGGTCCAGAGGCAAGAGCTTTGGAGCTAAGAGGCGACGTCGCTTACGTCTCTCTTACGTCGAGGCGTGCAGGAAACTAAACCCACCTCCCATGGGTCGACTGTTATGCCTGCCTACAAGCAGTAGTGCCTATAAACACACTTTATAAAGTCAGGCAACACTAACCAGGCTTCGTGTGATTCTGTTTATTTGTACCTTACTTTGACCATCCGTTCACTGTTATCGATCATTGTGGAGAGAGGCAGACGTGTTGTTTTGTATTATTGCAGCTATCGGATGCAAGTAGTCAGTTTAGCTTCGGTTGCTATGCTAACATCACCCGTTTTATACCAGAGAAACTTTCATAACAGCGTTGTGATACCAAACAGTGTCAATTCAGACTGACACACATTCACTTAGGCTAAGGGGAACTGGGGATATGCATCAGCTGCTTGTGTGAGTCGGACAGTGAATACTTTAGAGCGGCCGCTGCAGTGTGAGCTAACGGGAGAATAAACTCCCATGGAAGAGCAGCCAATACTGCAGCGGTCGGTAAATGCTGCAGAAACACATTAATAAACAATGAACCACGGCACTCTGGAGCAAAGCATAAGGTTGGAGAAGTCGTTATTCAATTTATTCTGGCTTCGTGTGATTAAAAGCAACACGATCATCGACCCGACGCAGTTGTTGTTGTTGTTGTTGTGAGCGCCGTAATGGCTGCCGTTGGAGAGCAAATCAGCGATGTAAACGGTGACGTCATGACGCAGCAGGGGCAGCTCTGGGGCGCCAGTGGGCGGTGTGAACAGAGCGGGAGCTGAAAAGGGAAACCGGAGCTGAACCAGAAAAGCGCCCGCTCGGAGCTAGAAACTGAAAAGCGCTGGTGTGAAAGCCGCATCAGAGAAGGAGAACATGTCGTGTCTTTCAGGCATGTCCTTTCCTAACAAAAATGACAGGAAACATAAAACATATTATTGCAGAACAAGTGTGTTATTTATGAAAGTGGTGTGTTTAGGGGCTGTAGATATAATTATTTTGTAATTGTAATGTTTTTGTTTTATTTCAACAATGAGCTACAAAGACAATCAGATTATGAATGAACAGTATGAAGTTCATCAACATTGAAATATATGTTATTATCAAAATAATATTTAACTGTTATCAAAACGTAGTGCAACTGTAGAAGCTTGCTCTGTTGTCTCACTGAAAGAATAACTTTTACCACGTTTTTTACAGACAATATTGAGAGATAAATAGTAGCAGTTCTCACTATGTGTTAAATATCTTTGCCTTCAATACATTACATTAGAAAGCTGACAAAGTCATATTGCTAAATATCTAAATGTAACTTTTTGCATGGAAAAAACCCTCAACTTAACTGATGTGTAGGTGATCTAGTATTTAGTATTGTTTAATGGAATGTATATCAGTGTATTCAAGTCAATACTTCATTCATTTAAACCAATATCTTTCTTGATTCTTTGTACAGTAAGAAAAGAGTCTTTGTACCTGTGCTGAAGTTCACTGCTGTGAGGAGTCCAGTTCTGTCTCTCACTCTGGTCCAGCCTGTCTGCATCACCTGGACACCTTAAACAAACATATATATATATATATATATATATATGTAAAGTACCATGTGTACAAACAATATAACTGATTCTCTTCTGTTGAACATGTTGGATTGTGTATTGTCCGAGTCAGGGTCCTTTTTATTTGACTGTAACTTTGGAAGTGTGTTAAAAAATGCTTACTGTTTATTTGATACCGATTTGGTAATGCAATTAATAAAAACAACAAGGTTTGGGTTCGTTCTTCAGATGACTGTGACGTTAAGGTGTAAGCTCGATAATGAACTCCAGCTCAATCAACCATATTGTAATATCTAAGTAATCATCTTGAAATATGACATTAATAATTGTAATATACACACATCTTATTGTGAGGTTGATTTCACATAACTACTTCGACATTAACTTGTCTACATATTTGAGCATAGCCAATTTAAATTAACCTTAGATGCATACAGTTCTACCTACATAATAAAATATCTCTAAGTTACAAGGATGTAACCTTATCTTATCAACCTCAAACAGAAGCCGTTTGTTCAACAGTATTATCCCACTTAACACTTGTCTATTTCGTTTTAACCTTTATATATACAGTCTATGATTTCAACTTGGAGGGTACGATTACAATCGTTAGTACCGATGTAGCTACCACTAGCTTACATGCTAACCCAAGCCTTACCATTCATTACGTAGCTGATTAAAATCATTAACACATAAATAAAGCACTCGAATTTCACTTACGGAGCGTCCACACTACAGCTTCAAAAATAGCTTGGAGCTGGGCGTGTCTGGAGCTTGGGGATTTTATTCAAGCAACACGGCCAACAACCAATCACATGAATCTCCCGCCCCCGACATACAAAGCAAAAAACCCCGGGGATTGTATGGGAGCAATATATATATAAACTCCCCAAACAGGCGAAAACCTACCAGTTTAACCCACTGTCTCTGCCACCTCCCTCCATGCCTGGTTCCTCCGGTTTGTATCCCGGTAGGTGAAGAGGGTCTGGTCATACAAAACCGGGTGATTTGCTACGGCGATAGTTAGTTTCTCCTCCAACTTTTTTTGAAATATAGAAATGAACGGCGGGATATCTCTCCCAGCTTAGATGCGGTTTGATTGGCTACGGCTTCAGCTGTCAGATTTTGGGAAACGGGATTTGATTGGCTGGCGCTGGCTGGCGCTGGCTGGCGCTGGCTGGCGCTGGCTGGCGCTAGCTGGCGCTGGCTACTCTGGCGTCTCCGGCGTCAGAAGTTGAACATTGTTCAACTTCTGTCGCCGGAGACGCCTGAGACGGACCGCTCTGCTACCCACAATTCAGTTCGGCGAAAAAGCGAGGCTACATGACGTCACCCACGTCATTCAAGTGAATGGGCAGATTGGAGCTTTCGACGCTGTCGACGCTGTAGTGTAGACGGGCCGTTACCGCATTCATGCACCGTCTGTTTTAACCGCAGAGCGAGTCACAATAGTCCGATATATAAGCATGAAGAACAAACAACCACGGCCGGCTACAAGTTGTGTTTCCTGGATGAGCTGAGCAGGCAGAGTCCCTGTAGCTAGCTTCATGGAGCAGCTAGCGGCGAGACAAGAAGCTAACAGCGGCAGGCACTTGACAGAGCCGTCACTCAATGTGACCACGCCCTAATTTATGCACAAACTTTAAGACCTAATATAAATAAAAGGGTCGCGTTAGAAAACAATTCACTCACAGATCCATAATCATGAAGGTGGAATCTAACTATATCGATAATAAACATGTATGGAGCCAGGGACAGAAACATGTTTTTTTCTGCTGTAAAGTTGGGCATTTTAACATGGGGGTCTATGGAAATTGCTCCTTTCTGCAGCCATCGCCTATCGGCCAATATATGAACTGCAGTGTGTGACACTTCCGTATTGGCTTCACGGCTCTACCCCACAGTTCGCCGCTTGGTCAAGAAGCATCAGATCAGTGCGTGCACTGTCTCGTCCAATCAGTGAGCGATACACAGTAAGGGGGCGGGGTGAGTATCTGGGGATTTCATCGGAGGATGGTCTGGTGGTTCCTCGGTTATCGCTCCTCCATGATCGCTCCTCGCTCCTCGATCCTCGGTCCTCCGGCAGAAATAAGAGCCATGGGACGGTACTCAAGATGGCGCAGGCAAATCAACTTCCGGTGAGACCGAGGAGCGAGGAAATGAAAATCGTCGACCTGAGAAGCAGCCTCTGCCTCCCTGACTACAGTTGCTTTAGCGAGTAGAAGCTAGTAAGCCTACTATTTGATTTGTTTTAGGCACTAGATGTTTCATATGCAGACCTTATTTTCCTGTTCCATGTTAAAATAAAACATTTTCAGTGGTCATTTTGTTTTGGTCATGGAAAATTAGGTAAAGGTCATTGAGAAGTCATGGAAAAGTCATTGAAAATCATTGGTGAAAAAGTGTATGAACCCTGATATCTATTCTGCTATGGAGCCAAGATGGGGGGCAAAATAAAAGGTTTCATAACTCATAAGTAGGAGGAGGCGTGTGGTGCAGTGGATAGAGTCTTGGTGTTTGGATCAGGGGGTCACAGGTTCAAACCCCACTGCAATCAGCATGTCGTTGTGTCCCTGGGCAAGACACTTCACCCCAAATTGCTCCTGTGGGGATTGTCCACAGTATTGAGTATGTTAGTTGCTTTGGATAAAAGCGTCAAACAAGTAACATGTAATGAGTACAAATGTTGTCAGATTACACATAAAGAAAACTAGCAGAAATACAAAAACACACATAGTAAATACAGGAATGTAGCGGTTAAAATGATGAATCCAAATAATAGCACTTGTTAAAAGCTAGGAACCCTTCTTTGTGAAAATGAAATTGCTTTTCCATTGACATTACGAAAACACTGTAGAAAGAACGACACAGTTCAGCACCCCATATGGTCTCTTACAAAATAGTAGGACAACATAGTGATGGGTATGCTAGCTCAAAGCCAACTGGCTGCAAGCTGCTGCTAGATATTTTCCATAATTGGTTAATGGGTTTCACGGCGTGTGTAATTCCTGTGTATTCGGCTCCAACTAGGCTGAACAGTTAGGAGTGAGTGGGGTACGAGAGCGGTCGATTGTGCATGTGGCGCACTGTCTAGGTGGATTGGATTATAGTGCTCAAGTAACAACTGGAGTTTTTTCTTTGTAAGCACCCGGTTGCCCTGCGGACTCTCTAGGCATTTCATGCTGGAAACAAACCATATCCCATGTGATCAGATGAGTTTTAGAGAACACATGTTGACCTGAGGCCTTTGATTCTGTTGGGTTTACAAATATCAAGGTGATGTATGGGTCAGTACGCACATCGCTAAGTTATGTTGGCTTTCAAAGTCCAAAGTATGTTTGCAGTCTACAGTAAGTTAACATAATGAGCTTTTTACAAAGTCACAAGTTCACAGAGAAGTGGCATTGGCTTATTCCAAGACACCAGAAGAAAATGAATAAAACCCTGCATCAAATCAACACAAATGCAGTTCTTTCTCATAGCCGCACATTCAGGTGTGCTCTTTAGCCCCACTTGTGGGCCACAGATGGAGGAAATGTTAGCAGGGGAATGCAAAAGTGTCAATTGAGAGGCAATTTCATGGGTCTGAAGAACCCCATAATGACTGTGTTGATAGAGGGGCAGAGCTGGGATTGCTGAGAACAAGCTGCATAATGTATGAGGGTTAAACGACTAGCAGTCATCGCTCCTTAGACACGACATGCTGACGTTTCCTGCATGGAATTTATTTGTTATTTCTGCATTACAATGTGTTTCTGTCTTCAGCAGGAAAAATGCAGAATGGTACACAGCTTAGTACAATATGTGAATGTTTACTCGTGTCAAAATTCTTGTCTGATAACATCTGGCTACATGCTGTATGGTCAAAACACTTACATTAGCCATTTTAATGTCTTTCTTCTTTTATTCTCACAAGCAGTAAAACACTGAAATGCTAATTCAAAAGTGGTTGAAAGAGGTTTGTGAAGGTGACATTACAACAGCATCTCAGCAAACAAAGAAATAAAACATTCACAATATCATTGGAAACTACATACAGACAAAATGTGGAGATTATCATAAAGGTACATTTCTTTGTGCTTGAACACAATATCACAAACACACTGAATATTTAAAGATTGCCACAGTGTAAAAGTCACTGTGTAAAATATTTGGATAGCGTATATGCTCACACACAGTTTTCATGTCAACAAGCCATCAGGATCCAGCCTTAATACTGGTATACTTGATCTTCCATCCCTTGTTCTTCCCACTAGAGTCAGATCTGAACACAACATGCACTTGGTAACTTCCTGTGTCAAACCGACCGGGTGCTATTGATCCACAAAAGGGTCCATACTCTTGTCCAGCTGTCGAAATCTTGTAAACAAAAAAGGGGGAACATCAGGTAAGAAGATTAATTAAAGCCCTGGACGATTTATGTCCACCCAAACTTAATTATGCAGGAAACGGCATGCTCATGAAGTATATCACCCGAGGAGGACAAGTCTGTAACAAACTGCCTTCACAGGCATGAGGAGGAATACATTGCTCATTTATCTCCCTGCGTGTCCTGAAGTCACTGAACTAACCTTCAACATATCGTATGGACAAGGGACATCCGAGTGTCCCTCTACGTCAAAGGGCTCCAGGAAGTCCAGGATTATTCTGTGGCCCTCTGACAGACTTATGGTGTGATCACACTGACTCATGGGGGGGTAAGGGTTCGGGTAGCCCGGACTGGTCAGAACCCCCGACAGCGAGGTCAACACCTGGCTGAGGCATGGCACTGCAGGGAAGACTCACATGTTCAGGCATGTTTCAGATATTGTGCGCAGTTCTCTCTGTTTGAGCCCTTGTATGTTACTTGGAAATACTGATGAACAGGTGTCATATGTGCAACAACACAGAACTGGCTATGAAAAAGTTATTGTAAGGAAGAAAATAACTCTTCCGTGTCAATCGGGACATTTACTGGCATAATAAATAATGGGATTCATTTAGGTTTGCATTATTGCGCCGGCAAGGGTGCATATGTTGTTAACAAATTAGTTTTGCAAAGAGGCTGAGTTCCTATAATTCATACAATTAGTACAATCTGTAGGCAGATAATCATTTTTGCCTATTCATTGCATGATTTGTTTTGTCACCCTTTTTCCTGTGGCATATAATAATAATTTCAGGCACATCAACTGGTAATTGTGATTAATGACATAGTGTCAGTACACTATTGGTGCTGCACACAGGTATCCATTTTTAATGCCATTTGAAGTTTGCTTTCCCTTAGGAATCGACAGTAATTAACCTTGTCTTGCATCAGCTGGCATAGATCAACTACTTTATGCATCAGTGTGCCATTTCAATCTGAAATCAGTTAGAACAGGCCAGTTATGATAAAATGAAATCCAATCTAGAACACAATCAACTTTGTGCCCGACTTTAAATGTCAGAAAATAGTTTTTTGAAGATTTGTTCAAACATTTTGAAAGACAAATGTTTTTTATCCAAATAATTATCTTTAATAACACTTTACAATACTGCAGACTGATCTAATTTTCCTATACACTTCAGGGGAAAGTCTGAAATTACCATCATTTTGTAATTATAACACTTCGATACCACAGCAACAAATTGGGCCAAATTAAAGACTTGGTCATTATTTGATTATATAATCAACAAACGATGTGGAATTCTAGTATGTTCAAGCTGAACATATCAAACAGAAGTCAATGCACACTAATGGAAATTGCTTTACTTCCATCAATATCTGCTGTGTCTGGCAGGGGGGATCTGAGCTGTGTATGTAGCTTGAGAAACCCCATAAAGAGATCAATCTACAGTCAAATGTTATGTGCCAATCCCTTGACACTGAACCTACCTTTACAGCGTTTGACCCTTTGATTGAGCTCAGATGAACAAGCCTCTTGAGCTTTTGGCTATGGCTCTTACCTGTGCAGGATCTTGTGTTGTCATGGAGAAGGTACCCTTGTTTGCAAGTGCAGTAATATCCGCCAATGTAATTGTGGCAAAAATGATCACACACTTTCTCCCCATCTATCTTCGATTCACACTCGTTGATATCTGTAGGAGACAAAGAGGTTAATACTTCGCAGTAGATATGTAGCTTTCAAGTCTCCTGAAAATGTGACTAAACTCAGGATAGTCTATGACTGTTTTTTTTAATTGCATTTTTCTGGAGAGTTTATGTCTCCACAGCAATTTAGGCTGACAATAGAGGAGTCCGATGTGACGTAACTCTAGAAGACACGAATAAAAGGTGCTGTAGAAGGTTGTTCACAGTGCAACAGTGTTAATTGCATGACAACAGATATTGTAGATTATATTATGTTGGGTAAACTACCTTTTTATATCTGCTCTCTGATCTCTCGACGAATTGAAAATATGTATTGCCTGAGATCTCATGATGTTGTTTTATTAAATGTGCCAAGTGCTAGGACTGTCTTAGGGAAGAAAGCTTTTAGATGTGCAGCTCCACTAAATTGGAACAGTCTGCAAACATGTTTAAAACTGAGCACTTTGGTTCCCCTGCATCATTTTAAAACTCGGCTGGGTGACATGCTGTTTGATACTCATGGTACCTGTCACTGTAAATAGAGTTTTGTAAACTGTACTCTGTACATTATGTTGTATGTCATCCTTATTGTTGTTCTGTTGTTTTTATGTTACAAGTGTAACTAATGTCCTGCAGGTCACCCTTGAAAAAGAGATCTTTTGATCTCAAGGGGCTTTCACCTGGTTAAATAAAGGCTACAAACAAACAAATTAATAAACACTTAAATCCGAAAAAAGGAACATAGAGATAAAAAAGGGTATGTTGTGATTATTACAACGTTTTGTTCATACGTAAGGATGCAAAGAGAAATAGGAAGTGTATGTCAAACTATGTTATTTAATTGAATTAGCCGATACCTGTATGTCAATTAAGTATTAAAGTATTTCATCAACAGTGTTTGCTTCGTCACTAATGCATTTCTGTTGTTAATAGCCTCTTTCTTTTTCAATAATTGATGTATAGACATGGGATTATATAATCCTGCTTTATATCTTTAGAAAGAACATTGCACATTGCTTAGTGCAATTACAGCCAATACAAATGTATCTACCTTGTGGCAACAAATGTCACTTTTCTGCATCACCTTCTGCGGTGTAAAACGCTTGGAAGCCCGTGAATCGGCCCTCGTTAGAGTAGTCACTCCTAAAGACCAACGACATGAGGCGCCCGGCTGACAGGATGACGGTGTTCCTCGGGCTGCTTTCATAGTTCTTCTCTTCCTCTCCGCAGAACCGCAAGGTTTCGTTTCCCTCCGCCAAAACCTGGTTTGACACGGTCAGAGGCTGTTTAAAGATCATGCTACAGTCGAAGAAGAGCTCAGACTTCTTTCTTAAGTAAAATATGCAATGTATGGCAAAGTTTAAGTCTTTATGCAGTGGTGGAAGAAGTACTCAGATCTTGTACTGGAGTAAAAGTAGAAGTACAGAAGTGTAGGAATACTCTGTTACAAGTAAAAGTCCTGCGATCAAAATGTTACTCAAGTAAAAGTAGAAAAGTATTAGCATCAAAATATACTAAAAGTACCAAAAGGAAAAGTACTCATTATGCAGATTAGCCCATTTCAGAATAATATATATTCATATATTTGACTTAAGTACAGTACTTGAGTAAATCTACTTACTGTAGTTACTTTACACCACTGTCTTTATATGCATTAATAGCCCATTTCAGTATGGCGTTTATTTGTATCATTTTTAAATTGTAATAACATTAAACTGCTGCTAGATTTCTTAACACAAAAGAATAAATTATAATGTATTAACCATTTGTTTATATTTTAATAATTAATAATCTGAATATTTCAAGTAAACAGTAACTAAAGCTTTTAGATAAATGTACTAGAATAAAAGGTCAAATATTGGCTTCCAAAAGGTAGTGATATAGAAGTATAAAGCAGAATAAAATGTAAATACTCCATTTACAAGCAAGTACCACAACATAGAAGCAGTAATACTTCTACTTAGGTGCAGTACTTGAGTAAATGTACTTCATTACATTCCACCAATGGCTAACCAGTGCAGATAATGGGAGTTGTAGTTTCAGCAGTGTAATACCTGGACGTAGTCATATTCACACTGGTGTGAGGGCTCCATGCTGAAGTGGCTGAAGTAGAGTTTGACCCTGTGGCCCTCTGGGACAGAGATGTTCCATGTTATGAGCTGGTTGTCAGGGTATGGCTGGGGGAAGTGGGGGGAGGTGAAGCTGCCATATAACCCTGTCATTTCCACACTCAGTGAGACATGGAGGAGGGAAAATAGGACAAATACACAGCCCCCACTGGGCAAAACTAGGTGTGATGGCAGCAGGTTTAGGGAATATTTAGCACAAATAAATGTTAACTGACACTCACCTGGTCATGTTGGCTTCACAGTCCCCAGATATTTTGCAGGTTTTGGAGAAGTTCAGCCTCAGTGATCCGAGGGTAAATGAACCCAAGCTGTCCTGGCAGGCCGACATGTAAGTAAACAAAGTGAGACAGGCACATGATCATCTTGTCAGCTTTCCCCACCCCCCTTTAGGCACAGAAATCTATCAAATCCATTAATGCCAGAAAAACCTAAATCTATTATATCCTCTTAAACAATTTTTCTTATTGTTTTATCACTTACCACAATTTACTTCAAGTGAATTGCCTTCAGCAAAAACAGTAAGGAAGACTGAAAGCACTTACATTTAAAAAAATAAAGCACTATTTAGAAAACCTTTCTGTAGTTTTCGTCACCTTTCATTGGTAATATCTGTAGAATTTGCTACCTGTATCACACCTAAGCGCCCTGTAAAACCTGTTTACACAGTGATGCTGATCAGATCAGACTCATGTTGCTAATTATATCAGACCTTGCTCTCATGGTTGCTGAGCAGTAAAGCTGTTAAATAAAAGCATCGGAAAAAATGTGGCTAATTCCAACCTTTCTCTTCGACCTTTTACAACCGTATTGTGACCAGCAAGGTCACCGAGGTCAGCTGGCCAGTTGCTTCTTATTGTCCAAAGATCACTTTTTCTTTTTTTAAATAACCTTTCAAACTTTTTGCCTGCATTGTTTTTATTTGTTTTAATTAACAAAAAGATATGCCTTATTAAAGAAAACGTTTATATATTTCATAACTTTAATAATTAAAACTACATTTAGTTCTCCTGACAGATATAAATGAAATCCATCAATATAAGCCAGCTCTATATTTAATAAGAAAATGAAAACATTTGAACACAAAAATTAAGAAGGCCTAGCGAAGCAGAGTTCCTTACCGCTAGGTTTGGACAAGAGAGAGCAAGGCCGGGCAACACAAGGTGAACTTTGACTCTTTGAACACACACTCCCTGGAAAGTGTATGTGAATGGGTAAATTAAAGGCAATTGTAAAGCACTTTGTCTGTAAAGGTAGAAAAGCGCAGACTGGAGTGCAGTCCATTTAACATAATTACTAATACTATTACAAGGACAGAAGCCCACTGTTCAACAACATTTTTCCAGTCAATGACACCAGACTGCGTCATGATTTTTAAAAAATTTCAGCTAAATTATGATTTGTAAAGGTTTTAATAAGGAGGGAATTGCAGTGTATTTATTCTGTCCGTTTCGATCGAATATGTATAGTGGTGTGTAGAAGTGATGGGGCGACCAACACCCATTTCCCTAACGCTAAAGCACTAATAGCTATATTTGAAGTAAATTACAATAATTATCGACCAATGGGTTTTTTCTCTTTGCAGATGACCTTTCTTTTCACCTGATTGTTTGCTGGTGGGATGTTGACTGTTGAGCCATTGTGGAGTCTGTACTAATTACAGATGTTTTCCTCTTATATATCATCCAGCTGCCACTCAGCCATTGATGCTCGAGCTGAAATCACACCCAAAAATAAATCATGGACAAAAGGTATTTGTAATAGAAAAACTGTTCATAATAATAATAATAATAATTCTAATGCTCATTCAGAAACAGGGTCTACTTTTTTTTGTTCCTGGAAGTGAACATTAATTTAAAACCCTACGATGTTCGCAGATTACTCTGTTTGATATTTAACGTGGCATAGATAAATACTCTAGGATTTTATACCATGCTTACCCTTGAAGGAGCTGCATCTTACCTCAAACACTATAAACCTCTTGATATTTTCTTTTTGGAATAAAGTGCATTTTCAACAATTGCTTTAAACATATCCCACCAAGTTTTAAAGTTTCGTACAGAGAGATCTTCTCTAAACTCCCTCATGAAAGAAGAATATGTGCTGTTTTAAAAATCGAATTACAGACTGTTCTAACCTCTTGGTCATCTTTTTAAAGTTGATTGACCTCCATAGTCTGGACTACTTATTCTGCAAATACTTGAACTCCTAGCGTGATGTTGAACGCTGATTTGAAGGATTTAATGTGCCCTCTCTGTACCCTCCAAAGAGTGGCACAGGCTTAAGTATGACTGGTCACTCCTGAGGTGGCTGTCAGAGTAATTTAGGCCCATGTAGGCATGTGCCGCCTAGGCGCCTACACAGCTGTGTTCTATGTATTCACATTGTGCTAGTCCCTCAATGAAAGTCTCACCTGGTCCAACCGGGTGAAACATGTTGTTTTGCTGGAGATGCCTAACTTTTGTTTAAGAAACCTTAGGTGATCGACTGACCTATTAAATAACGCAGTTTAATAATCGTTCTCTTCATCTCATTATTGCTCCAAGTCATCTCTCTCACTGGTCATTGTCGAATAGCATGTTCATAATGAAAATTATCATGGCATAGAGAATCATTTTGTGTTCCTTGATGGGATCCCAGTGATGCAGCACTGTCCAGCTTGGAGGGCTTGAATGCTGGCTGATGAAAAGTGTTCTCATCATCTGATTCACAAGCTTAATGAGGGGGAGTATGTTATCCTTTATGGTTAAAACATCTGCATTTCCAGCATTTTACACATGTAAAGTTCTGAATCATCGATGGCCCCTACATTCAGTTTCCCAATAAAAAAGATTACCTCCTAAAGACAATTTTGCAAAACCTTTCTGTTTAACAAAAACATGGTTAGTCATAAAATAACTCAAACATGCACATAAAACAAATGTGAACAAATTCCCTGAGAGGCAGTGCTTAATGTTAGGGGTATGGGCTACTTCTAAATGTCATGCAGCGATTGGCACTGAAATGCCAAATCTCTAGTAATTAGAAGCTGCAAGAAGCAGATCATTCAAAATGTACTTCTTGTTTGCTGTATTGACTGAGCACAACAGATTTGTTGAGTGGGTTATCTGCACTGCAGTCATTTCGAGGAAAAAAGGAAACCTAAACATCTGAAAATGCCCACAGCTGCTAATAACAGCACCTTTTTCCATTCCTTGCTTTTTGTAGCTGCCCTGCTTTATAACCTTCTTCACACCCTAAAGTCATACCTTTCACAAGCTTATAGGTCATTCTATAAGGTGTGACAAACCTTTCATTTTACTGTTGATGGCTGTGGACTGGAGGCAGAATTCAATAATACAGGCGATAATGAACGGGAGAATAGGAGCACATCAATACAAAAATACAAGGAATCAAACACAAGAATAGAAAAATGCAATTGTAAACTTTGTGCATTTAAATTATTAGTTCTGAATTTGAACCGGTGTCTTTTGGGGCCGACAGACAGACAGACTAAGTGGAGCTGAACAATAAACATTGAATGAATTGCAACAAAGGTGTGCACTAAAAAAAAGAGATGGATGTAATGCACCAAACCACATTTCTATTATTCAAAATGTCCAGCTATGGAGTAACGTTTTCGCCTGCTTTTCATCCAAAAATGAATAACATTATGTGTGGTGGATGTACACTTTAAACACGTTTGTTAGGCTGCTAAGATTTTTTGCAGAACTGGAATACATTCAAGATATTGAACTGCAGTATGTTTGTTATGTTTGTTGATTAGATACAACATGTTATACATTTTTTAAATAACCATACGTTTGCATTTGAATCTGAAGGTGAGAAGCTGTGTCCTGTGTTAATTGGTGAGTATATACGTAAATTAAATCAAGCAACTCTGAATGCCCTCCTCTATGGAAGCCCATTTCCGCCACTTGAAAAAAATAAAATCCCCATAAAAAGTCATAATAATGAGATAAAAAGTCATAATTATGAGATAAGAAAGTCGAAATTATGAGATAAAAAGTCATAATAATGAGATAAAAAAGTCGAAGTAATGAGATAAAAAGTCATAATTATGAGATAAGAAATTCGAAATAATGAGATAAAAAGTCATAATAATGAGATAAAAAGTCATAATTATGAGATAAAAAGTCATAATAATGAGATAAAAAGTCATAATTATGAGATAAGAAAGTCGAAATAATGAGATAGAAAGTCATAATAATGAGATAAGAAAGTCGAAATAATGAGATAAAAAGTCATAATTATGAGATAAGAAGTGCGCATGCGCTGCAGTGGCGCTGTCTTTAAAGGTCCCTTCATCACCTTGCTGCTCTCCATGCAAACAGCATCTATCTAGTCCTAAATAAGTAACTATTACAGGTGACTTTTGTAAATGTTAGATGTTACATATAGCCTATATTGCAGCTAAACTACAACAATGCAGTTCATAGCTTTGACATTACCTGTTATGAACTATAATATATATGCCTATAGTTTTGTGGTAACGTTCACGCCACTAATGACAATAGTGTAGGCATACTGCTGCTGTGAGTTGCTCTAACTCTAACCCGTGAACGTTACCACACAACTATAGGCATATATATTATATATATATTATATTCATAACAGGTAATGTCAAAGCTATAAACTGCATTGTTGTAGTTTAGCTGCAATATAGGCTATATGTAACATCTAACATTTACAAAAGTCACCTGTAATAGTTACCTTATTTAGGACTAGATGCCGTTTGCATGGTGGAGAGCAGCAAGGTGATGAAGGGACCTTTAAAGACAGCGCCACTGCAGCGCATGCGCACTTCTTATCTCATAATTATGACTTTTTATCTCATAATTATGACTTTTTATCTCATTATTTCGACTTTCTTATCTCATTATTATGACTTTTTATCTCATAATTATGACTTTTTATCTCATTATTTCGACTTTCTTATCTCATTATTATGTCTTTTTATCTCATAATTATGACTTTTTATCTCATTATTTCGACTTTCTTATCTCATAATTATGACTTTTTATCTCATTATTATGACTTTTTATCTCATAATTATGACTTTTTATCTCATAATTTCGACTTTCTTATCTCATAATTATGACTTTTTATCTCATTATTTCGACTTTCTTATCTCATTATTATGACTTTTTATCTCATTATTTCGACTTTCTTATCTCATTATTATGACTTTTTATCTCATAATTATGACTTTTTATCTCATTATTTCGACTTTCTTATCTCATTATTATGACTTTTTATCTCATAATTATGACTTTTTATCTCATAATTTCGACTTTCTTATCTCATAATTATGACTTTTTATCTCATAATTTCGACTTTCTTATCTCATAATTATGACTTTTTATCTCATTATTTCGACTTTCTTATCTCATTATTATGACTTTTTATCTCATTATTATGACTTTTTATCTCATAATTATGACTTTTTATCTCATAATTTCGACTTTCTTATCTCATAATTATGACTTTTTATCTCATTATTTCGACTTTCTTATCTCATTATTATGACTTTTTATCTCATTATTTCGACTTTCTTATCTCATTATTATGACTTTTTATCTCATAATTATGACTTTTTATCTCATTATTTCGACTTTCTTATCTCATTATTATGACTTTTTATCTCATAATTATGACTTTTTATCTCATTATTTCGACTTTCTTATCTCATAATTATGACTTTTTATCTCATTATTATGACTTTTTATCTCATAATTTCGACTTTCTTATCTCATAATTATGACTTTTTATCTCATTATTTCGATGATCAAATCTTGAATTTCCATGAGGCACACGCTGTCCTCACTGCGCTGCGTCACCTGCTTGCTGTACCATGCCTTAATGAAGTACTTCCTTATATGAAGTCAGTCAGTCAGTCATTAAATAAAGAATAGGCCACCTGACATAAATTGAAAAGACGAGAGGACTGTGGCTGTTTGTATCTGGTGAGTCAACGAAAGATGCAGGTAGAGAAAGAGCTTCAAATCAACATCAAATAAGACGCTGGAAGAGCACAATGTATATGTCTTGAGCTAGAAGAAAATGCTCTCAAACAAGCTAGTCTATTTACCGTCACCATGCCAGCCTCATCCTCTTTTTCTCATACCTTGCTGCAATCACTGTATTCTCAAGCACTAACATGCTGCAAACTGTAATTAAGGACTTGAATAAATGGGGATGTGTCATTTCAGCAGAACACCGAGGAACAATATAGAGTTAATCCACTGTAATTTGCTTTTCTACTGTAGTCGATACAATAGGGTTTGTCTTCAACAGCAAACCTGCTGCAAAAAAAGAGAGTTTAGAAGCAGTGCTGCCCAATATGTCTAAGAATCAAATACTTACACTGATTTAAAAATGTCTGCACTTTAAATGCCTAAATGTTAAATGTTGCTGGCAGGAACATCCACATTCAATTCACAGAACAAGAACAAATATGTTTGAATGTCGCTGCCACTCCGGGAACTCACTCTGTCAGTGCCTCGAGGCCAGATGTTCATGAGCTAAAGAAACAGAATTGATTGAATGCCGTCAATATAGTCTATATTAAAAATGTTCTTTGTTCTCTGGGGAGCAGCGAGTTCCTGTTAAATGTTCCATTAACACTGCCATTGTTCTTGCTTATTGTGCGTGGGCACAGAGAATACATTAAGTGGCACAAAAACAAAAATACACCTGGAAATGACTCAAAGCCATTTCTTGCTAGAGACTAATTTCATTCCCCTGCATGTTCTGAGCACATGGAGCTTTCTTCAGGGCTGCTTTCAGAGAAAAATACAGAGTGAAAATGGTACTCGCAAATAAAGGCAGAGAATAAGTGTTACTGGTGCTGCACTGTAATCTTTGTGGGCATAATCAATGTTAAAAGACGCATGGGGGGAAATCTTCCCAAATCATCGGACAAAACACAATTTAATTTGAAAAACATGAGGGTTTTAGTCAAGGCAGATCCGTTTTATTTAAAAAGCATGCTTCATACAGACGGTAGCTTCAAGTGGCTGAACAGAGACCCAGTTAAATAAAAATTGCATGACAAATATAAAAGATTGATAAATCCAGGCAAAGGTTGTTAAAAAAATACCAAATCATGTGTTTTCTTTACTGATGCAGCATACTGGTTCATTCTGCAAAAGTCAATAGAATGTTTTGGTAAAAACCACAAGTGTTTTTTTTAAGTAAATGTAGTTTATTATGTTAAAGGTTAATGAAAGTCTTATCCCATTTCACAGACAAACTGTCCTAATCAACCTGACCTTATAAATAACAATCAGATCAAAACATGTTATTTAAAGTTGAAAGATAGCCTTTAACTTTTGAGTAGTTTAGAAATCCACTGAAATATGTCAACAAGTTTTGTATTGTTTCACTTAAGGATGATTGCAGTGACAGAGCCATTGGGCAAAGTGTCCCAGATGCTAGACCCACATGTTCAGAGTGTAATTTATTGCTCTAGAATCCCCAGATGCTAATGATAAAGAACGGCTCCTGATGAATTGATGTTGAGTCTTTTTGTGCTGGATTTCATCCCTGACATCAGGCCTATTACTCTTTCGATTTGGCCCAGCGTGGCTCTTTTTCACAGATAACAAATGCGGCCATTTCCTTGCTAATGCAAACAGGCCCAGGATTTAGCAATTCAGTGGACTGCCATAAGGCGGTAAAGCATTCAATGACGTTGGAGCGAACAGGCAATGATGAGAAATGGCACACAGGTGCTGCTTCTGCCCCTGAATCCTTTACTTCATTATGGTGCCTCGGCTCGGTGCCACTACGCTTTTTCCTTCATTAGGTTTTAAACAGCTCCCTTTCACGAAAAATAAGGAATTAAAATGGAAAGTTAGGAGATAATTTGTAACTTGCTTATCCAAAACAACTTTCACGGAAAATGCCTCTAAGATAACTATTAAGTTAAAATCAGCAGTGAAAATGTATTCTAATAACATAATACATCCACTCATTGTGAACATACACATGCTACTGATGTAAAACGTTATAATAGTGCTGACAGGCCATGACTTAGTAAATCCAGTAGGGATATTAATGGGGGGTTTCTTCTTGTATAATTGATTAAACATTTTCAGGTCTGTTAGGCTTGAGAAAAATGATGGTCAGCCTGAACATTAAACATGGGTTTCCGATATGATTAATGGCACGACTCTCTCCTCTGCAGCAGCGGGACTTCACATGCTATTTATAAACAAAAACCATCACTGTCACCCGTAATGCTGTGGTAACATTTAGGATCTTTTTGTGTGTGTGTGTTTCTCTGCATCGTGGCAATTTGACAAATCTGTTTGACAAATCTGCACTACTGGGGGAAAATAACATTACTTGAGCTCCCCACCTGCTGCTGTGGCAACGCATCTATTACAGGTGCAAATGCTTAGCAAAAGAAGGAAGATCACAGGATTGTTATCCCTATGATTAGGGTCCCATATTTTACACATCATACAGAACGCCGGAGTATTTAATCAAGACAGCCAATATAATCTTGTAGCTCTTTGAGTCCCTCTCTGAAATCCTTTTCCTTTAATGACACTATCAAGACAAGTGGCTTGTGGTCATGAGTCTGACGCTAAGTGCTAAAGAACTGCCACAGTAACTCCGACCGCTATATCGCAATGGATACCTGGATAGAAGTTTGTATTTTCAAACCACTTCTTTCAATACTTTCTATGACTCTGTGGTGGCTTCAGCCATCTCCTATGGATTGGTCTGCTGGGGCTGCAGCATCTCGGCTGCTGACAAGAAGAGACTGAACAGAGTAGTTTAGAAGGCCAGCTCTGTCTTGGGGAGTCCTTAGGACACTGTGGAGGTGGTGGGAGACAGGAGAATGGCAGCCAAGCTGTCCTCCCTGCTGGACAACGTGCCCCCCCCCTCCAGGACACCCTGTCCGCACTGTGCAGCTCCTTCAGCGACAGGCTTCTTCACCCGTGGTGTCTCCAAAGATAGATACCCCAGGTCCTTCCTTCTTTCAGCGGTCAAGCTGTATAACCACCATGGCCCCTGGTAGACGCCCACACATATGACAACAAAGACTAGACTATAACACCCGTGTTGTGCCATACTACTTATGTGCAATATATATATATATATAAACTGTAAATAACTGTGCAATATACTGTATACTCCAGTCCCAGTGGCGTAACAAGATTGTGATTGGCCCCGGTGCACCCCATACCCCCATACCCCAATCCGTCCGTCCCCCCATCCCCATCGCCCCAAACATAAGCGCACGCTGATGCGCTCATACACGCACGGACATACACAACCACTCAGAAGCGCCACATGTATAGGCTGGCCTCAGACCACCACAGCCTGACAACGGCACAGCGAACTAAGAAGAGGATTAAAACTGTTTCCTTGATGTTTGTCTCTGGGTAATGGGCCGGTAGGCCTACATAGACCGGTTGCTATAATATAGCTTCTGATCTTGGCATCGGGGTTCTCAATAGTGCCAGTGAGTCCCCTATCGGTTGGGGCCCTTGGGGGAACTGTTGGACCACCGTCGGGCACAGCCAAATCCAGCCTCTCCTCCTGGCTGGCTGGAGAAGAAGGTTGCACAGCCACGGCCACGGATACAGCTTCACTTGTGGAGCTAGATGGCAATGATGGTGGTGAGGCAGGTGAGCTATCGTTATCCTCCGGCTCCGGCTGCCGCTGCACGTCAACATTGCTAACGTTAGCGCTCGATTTCGAGGACGATGTATGACAAAAAAAACTGTCTAATTTTGTCAGTTTAGCTGTTATATCTCACAGGCTCCGCCCTCTACTGGAGTCAATGGGTACTACCCCTTGACCTTACTATGCAAGCGTTCACTGACTTACTGAGATATCTTTAAACGTAGCCAGCCCCTCGGGGCGGGCCTACCTGACTGTGAGCGCAAGCCCACCCTATATATGGCGGCCTCGCCTCCTGACTGTCATCCTTTTCTCTTCAGCGAGCAGGATAAACAACTGAGAGAAGCGGAAGAAGAGTAAAAGGAAGAATAAAAGAATGGACTCACCAATCCTAGAGCACCAACCCTGTCCTACGTGCACCGGCCTAATTGCAGGTGCCGATCCCCACCGCCTTTGTTTCGAGTGCATGGGGCCTGAACACGCCGGGGACGGCCTGACCCATCCCTCCTGTAATGCATGCCGGATGCTACCACAACTTAGATGCCGGCACCGCATGGAGCATTTCAGGCCTACTACGAGGAAACGGAGGACCACGTGGACCTCGAGGTGGTGGAGATGGAGGAACAGGATGTGGCTGGGGGGGGGTGTCCATTTTTGCTTGGCCGGCTCTTGGCCACGGTGCTGCACCGGCGATAGTTACGCCACTGCTGGTATACTGCCATCTTTAATACTTCCACCTGGCTGCTATATCTCAAAACTGTTACTGGTACTGGATGTGTATCTTTTAAATTGTGTAATTTCTACTTTTCTTAATATTTGTATGCATGCTTCTCAATTAAGCTATATCTGGCTCTTTACTTGCTGTAACAAATGTAAATGTCCCATATGTGGGATGAATAAAGGTATTCTGATTCTGATACTTTACAACTACCGAACACACCTTATATACCAGAGAGTATTTTTCTAACTTACGATTTGGTCTTCACAACCTTTTACCACAAAGATACCAACAATTTGCTCGGACCACACATTCTCACAGAAAGGGTTCAAAACAATAAAAGTGATGAGATTAAGTGTCAGACTGGAGAGACATTCATTGGATCAACGAAGCATGAAACAATTACTCTTTACAGGTTTTCCACCACTGCCATCAAAAGTACAACACCACCCACACACCATTGCACCAAAGCCTCTGCTCTGCTGATTATACATGACTCATAACTATGTATTTAAAAAACTGTAGCGACACAGTGTTCTATAAACTGATCCTATTGATTTTTGGTCCGTTGAGTTTAAAATGGCCCCTGGCTGCGAAAATCTGAATATATAACCTGCTGAGCAATTTGAAGTTGATTTGCAATCTAAATAGTTACAGATCACAGGTCTAAAATGTTCATAAGGGAAGGGCGTCATAAACTGCAAATGACAAAAATGAAGTACAATGTCTCATGAGTCATGAATGGACATTTCTCTCCCTGACGCTTTGTTGCTGGGTGGCAATTCGTAAGATGTAATGTTGTTTTTCAGATCTAAAGCTCATATATTGCTCAGATGAGCTCACAGTCATCAGCACATTTTCTACTGTAAGAAAGAGTTGTATCCATCCATCCATCCATCCATCCATCTTCTCCCGCTTATCCGTGGTCGGGTCGCGGGGGTAGCAGTTCCAGCAGAGCCCCACACTTTCTTTTCCCTGAAGTATATGTTAATAATTGTAGAAAGAGTTGTATTTTTACAAAATGGTCAGATGATTTTAGGCCAGGGTGGCATTGAGGCATTGAGGGCGTCAGGCCGTTGTGTCCTTGGGCAAGACACTCTACCCGCATTTGCTCCTGTGGGTAATGTCCACAGTATTGACATTTACATGTCTATGTGTAATATGTAATTGTAAAGCGCTTTGAGCACCTGTAAAAGCGCTCTAATTAAAAAATGTAATCCATTATTATTATTATTAAAAATGGGTAACATATACTTCATTGTTCCTGATACGGCCACTGACTTATGTTGCATGTCATCCAAATTAATAAATAACTCCAAAACATATTCAACTACATATACAGTGGGGCAAAAAAGTATTTAGTCAGCCATCAATTGTGCAAGTTCTCCCACTTAAAAAGATGAGAGAGGCCTGTAATTTTCATCCTAGGTACACTTCAACTATGAGAGACAGAATGGGGGGAAAGAATCCAGGAAATCACATTGTAGGATTTTTAATGAATTAATTGGTAAATTCCTCGGTAAAATAAGTATTTGGTCACCTACAAACAAACAAGATTTCTGGCTCTCACAGACCTGTAACTTCTTCTTTAAGAGCCTCCTCTGTCCTCCACTTGTTGTTGTATTAATGGCACCTCTTTGAACTCGTTATCAGTATAAAAGACACCTGTCCACAACCTCAAACAGTCACACTCCAAACTCCACTATGGCCAAGACCAAAGAGATGTCAAAGGACACCAGAAACAAAATTGTAGACCTGCACCAGGCTGGGAAGACTGAATCTGCAATAGGTAAGCAGCTTGGTGTGAAGAAATCAACTGTGGGAGCAATTATTAGAAAATGGAAGACATACAAGACCACTGATAATCTCCCTCGATCTGGGGCTCCATGCAAGATCTCACCCCGTGGGGTCAAAATTATCACAAGAACGGTGAGCAAAAATCCCAGAACCACAGGGGGGACCTAGTCAATGACCTGCAGAGAGCTGGGACCAAAGTAACAAAGGCTACCATCAGTAACACACTACGCCGCCAGGGACTCAAATCCTGCAGTGCCAGACGTGTCCCCCTGCTTAAGCCAGTACATGTCCAGGCCCGTCTGAAGTTTGCTAGAGAGCATTTAGATGATCCAGAAGAGTATTGGGAGAATGTCATATGATCAGATGAAACCAAAATAGAACTTTTTGGTAAAAACTCAACTAGACGTGTTTGGAGGAGAAAGAATGCTGAGTTGCATCCAAAGAACACCATACCTACTGTGAAACATGGGGGTGGAAACATCAGGCTTTGGGGCTGTTTTTCTGCAAAGGGACCGGGACGACTGATCCTTGTAAAGGAAAGAATGAATGGGGCCATGTATCGTGAGATTTTGAGTGACAACCTCCTTCCATCAGCAAGGGCATTGAAGATGAAACATGGCTGGGTCTTTCAGCATGACAATGATCCCAAACACACCGCCCGGGCAACAAAGGAGTGGCTTCGTAAGAAGCATTTCAAGGTCCTGGAGTGGCCTAGCCAGTCTCCAGATCTCAACCCCATAGAAAATCTTTGGAGGGAGTTGAAAGTCCGTGTTGCCCAGCGACAGCCCCAAAACATCACTGCTAGAGGAGATCTGCATGGAGGAATGGGCCAAAATACCAGCAACAGTGTGTGAAAACCTTGTGAAGACTTACAGAAAAGGTTTAACCTCTGCCATTGCCAACAAAGGGTATATAACAAAGTATTGAGATTAACTTTTGTTATTGACCAAATACTTATTTTCCACCATAATTTGCAAATAAATTCTTTAAAAATCAGACTCAGACTTCTCATTCTGTCTCTCATAGTTAAGGTATACATTGGATGAAAATTACAGGCCTCTCTCATCTTTTGAAGTGGGAGAACTTGCACAATTGGTGGCTGACTAAATACTTTTTTGCCCCACTGTATATGTGCATGTTACAGTCCGATTGGAAGGTCAGTTCAAGTAGGTTCAAGACCATAAACCTGCTTTTTACAGGTAATACCTGCTAAACATTGACATGTTAGCATTGTCATTCTGCTAATGTTAGCATTTAGCTCAAAGCACAACAGTTGTGCTTAAAAACAGCCTCACATCGTGGCTGTGTAGACTCTTAGTCTTGTTTTAACATATTCAGGAGAATAAAGTCAAAACTTCTTCACATGTTATTCTTATTTACTCTTTTAACTGGAAGTCCTAATTACACAGTGAAGGAAAAATAGGTAGTACTTGTCATTGTATGCACTCAAATGACCTTTAGTTTAAGACCTCTCATGTTGAAGATTGCTACTTTTGCTACAGTAAATGTAACCTGCGGTTAGCGTTCTACAGCACTTTAAGGTCATCATTAACTGAATCTTTGAAACCCTGTGTTTTACTTTCTCACTACAGACCTGCCCAGCTTCCCAACGCAGTGCCATACAGAATAAACAGGGTCACAATAGTGACCGGTGTGCAGCATCCCTGAAGCCCTTCCTCGGGCTGGTGACAGCTTATTTTCTGAGCCACGGCTTCAGCACTGAGAGAGCAGAGGGCCCGTAATGATCAGCTTTTAGTGCTGGCATAGGTCGGCTGATTAAGCCATCAGGCATCATTAGACCCTGCTGGCAAAAACAATCTCTCCAATCTCATTGGTGCTCCCAAACAGGAGAACTCTTTGAGAGAAAAACATCAGAGGACACTTTAGCTTGTGTGGTGTGTCAGGAATACTTTGGTCAGGAACAATGAGGTAACATTCAGCGGTCAAAGACCCTCTACTTCTGATGATGTAGCTCTTTATGATGCCTTTGAAAAGCATAATTCATGTAATATGAGACACCTGGTTGTCAGATGCTTGCTAAAACTATTCTTAAAAAAAAAACAGAAAGCAAGGGCTGATCAACAGCAGGAAGACATGGCATCATAATACTTTCAACTAAACAGAGGAGAGGCCCTCAAAAGGTCCTAATGATCTTTCTGCAGACACAGCGACAGGTCCATTATTCCTACTAGGCATGTCCATTTTTAAAAGTGGTGACTTATATATTTATTTTACTTCAAAATGCCTCAGCTAGTCTGTGGATACAACCTCTCTCAAATGTCACAACTAAACAAATTGAGCCGGGCTGACAGAGATGAATAAGGCTGCTGCAGGCGCTGTGTCCAGAGTCTCTGGGTTAATAAAGTACAAGCACTACAGAATGCACAGATCTTCCATCTCTAGTTTTTCAAATAAAGCATGTACACTGACTGTATAATGTATCACATCAAAATGCATAAGGGTATGATGAGTGTTTTTCATAGCCAAGATGTCAAATTAATGTGGTTATGTTGTATATTTCAAATGTACTCAGTGTTTGGTTACACAACACAACTGTTGTCAATTTATCAGCTGCAGTAATTATTCAATGTTATGTAAATCATTATTTATCAGCATAATGTAACTCTTTGTTGATAGAGTTTTTTGTAGAGAGAAGACAGCCCTTTCTTTTAGCGGGGTCTCGACACAACATGTCTCTAACACCTTTCCTCAGAAGCATTAGCAGAGCGCTCCGTGTTAATTTGGCCTGTCTTGACGATCAAGGCCAGGTTAAAGAACCATTTGACGTTAAGCGTTTTAAAATTCTCACTGAGGGATGAAAATGAGTTCTGACACATCTGTGAAACAGAGAGACAAACAGGGACCGTGTAGTATTCAATGAGGCAGCTTATAATGAAGGTAGGTCTAACATGTATTGTCTCTACAACTAACATTTATATTACAAATAGTGTTTTGACTAAATGTTCATATACAAATATTGATACACAAATATTGATAACAAATACACACATCAACAAAAGTTTAAAAGTGAACTTTGAAGTCGTTTTTTCTCCGTATAAGGAGCTCCAACAAAATGGAAGTCTTTGTTATTTTCATACACCAGCACATATGAAGTCACATTTAAATTTGAATTACACAGTTAAGCCTGAGCACTCCTCTACGTCCTCCTTCACATCAAAAGGAAAGCCAATAAAATGCTTTGCTTGCAGGCATCAGCTTTGATGTTTGCTCCTCTGCTTGCTCATTTGAGCCGGGGGCATGAAGTCAGGAGTGGACAGCACCTCTACTGACATCGTTTTTTATAACCTCAGTCCCGGATGTACTGATTGGCATCATAGGCTGTTTTTTTTGTAGCAGCATATGATTCCCTATTCTTCAGAATTATTATTTATTTACAGTCTAGTTATTCTCCCACATGCTGTAAGTCTGAAATATGTCATTTTGATAGGGAGCTTTTTACTGCGTAAGAATTAAAGATACTAGGTGATGAACTGTAATCAAGTAAGCCCACAGGAGCCTTTGTCTGTTCAGCATCGTTAACGCGAGCGGCGGAGAAGACTTCACAGCGGTTGCGAGAACATGTAATTACATTGCTTAGAAATGTGTGGAACTGTAACTCACCATCAAGGGGTGTTTTCATGAGATTATGCAGCCTTGTTCAATAAAAACTAGGATGGATCATTGAAGGGCTCTTTTCACTGCCTATAAAGGGGGGAAATGTCATCACCGTTGCCTTAAAATTCCCACATGAACATGAATCAGCACTGTGAACCTATGTTAACTCAAGTCTTTACACCTGTGAAACAAGCATATTTATGAGCCATCATCTCCTATTCATCCTGTTCAGGAAGATAATAAGACAGTTACCCAGTCGAGGTATGACTAAACTGAGTAGGATTTCTATGGATCATTATTGTAGGTTATTTAAGAATTCTCACATTTCACTTAAGATTTTAATTTTATGATTGCATCGTGCCATATAATGTGGATAAATTACTGCAGGCAGTACACTTCAACAAGAATATCCACAGGAGTGTTGTATAATTTTATCTTTTCAGATCTATTGCCAGCTTTTTTCTCATAAATTCACCATGAACCAGTAATATGTAAACTTCATGCCCTACACTTGTCACAGGGGAAAGGCCAAAATGTGCTTTACAAATGTAAAAAATAAGAACATGAAAACAGTCAAAAGTGACTGCACTTTTTTAATAATCTACAACACATTTAGACACACTCGAAAAGCACAAAGGAGCAAAAAGGCCAGTTCAAAACAAGTAGGTTAGTGTACAGCACAAAGGCCAGACAGTATGAGTGTATGTGTGAATATATTATGCAAGTCATTTGTATAATGATAGAAACTGCTATTATAATGATATGCCTTTTGCTTTCGTGATTCAGCAGTCAGCCTTTAAGTGTTGGCAATTTGTTTGTTTTGTTGTTTGTTTTTGCTCAGCGGTGTGATTGGTCATCTTTTCATAGCTATTTAAAAAAACATTAGTAATTTGAACTGCCTCAAACAGCAGGATATTTCACCCGCATAATTTCCCTCATGTTATCCATCAGTTCACTCCTAGGGACTGTGGACCCAGTTAGAAAGTCAATATTTGATTGTGTCCAGCACCTACTCCACTCCCTACTGCAGTAAGTGGTTAAAAAACACACATATCACAACGGTTGTACATGCCAGAAGGGCTGAGAGAGCGTGTGGTAATTGTAGTGTGACTGATTGAGGGCCGACGCTTGGATTTTGTTGAAGCAAGAATCGAAAACAGGGTTGATAAGGTCACACACTTCATTATCGCAACATGCACTACCAGTCGTGTGTGTGCATTTAAAATCAAACAGTGAGGTCTGATTAGTTTCAACCGTGCACCTTATTTACATTTAGATTTTGTTTTAATGTTTTATTTTACGTGTTTTTACAATCCAGACTATGTACTCTATCTGCATGCTGTTCCTGACAGCGTTGAGTGAATACAGGGGTCTCTTCTAATTTATTTACTTTTCCATCTTACTGACATGTTTAACAACCTGTGATAAGTCACTGAAGCATCTCCCAGAGCTTGTGACTAGGAATTAATAAGGGCCACAGTCTGGTTACTACTAAAACATGTACAAATGTGTGAACTAAATCATATTTATATGTTTAAATATTTTTTTTGTCTACTTATTTATCTATAAAGTATCAATTCATTTTTGTCATTTGGTTATTTATATAAAAAACAGTAATAAGCCAAAATTGTGCCACTTTTTATTGTAATAGTTTTCCAAATTGGAATATTAAATGTTACACAATATTTATTTCCGCTTGAGTATTAATTTTGCCAGAATAAAAAAGATGCACACATTACAAGCTGCGCTCTGTTACCTTGTAAGATCGAGACTGGAAAAAATTGGCTTTCACTGTAGGAAGTTACATTTGTCTGTGCATTGTACCATTTACAATGTTGCTTGATTTTGAGTATATATTTAAATATTCACCCTTAAATATTTCCACAATTTTTTTGTATTAATTGTTTAATAAAATATGACCTTTTCCCTATTAGGTATATTCACGAAATAAATAAACTGTGATAACCATCCCAAATGATATATCCATGCTTTATTGTTTACCCTGAAAGAAACAGCTATACATACATACTGTACATACATACATACATACATTGTATACATAAATAGATACATAAATAATTAATATTCAAACAGACACTGTCACTGTGTCAGTGAAGTCCATCGATAGATGTTATGTACAGCTGAGGTCTACTACAGTTCATGTGGAGCTGGCAGGGAAGGAGTACAGGAGGCGATGTTGACACTGTTAGCAGGAGGTGAACGTTTTCCAGAAGAAGTTTTTACAGGGGGCTTTGCGGTCACGCTGCGGCAGTGATAGCCTGTTGTAGACGGCCCTCTCCTCCAGACGGGACTCCAGCGGCTCCTCCAGGTCCAGGGGTCCGGCCTCCTCCGGCAGCATGTTGGTGTCCAGAGCTCCGTCCAACAAGCCCGACACCAGCTTCAGGATCAGCTCCTTTCGCTCCTTACTCAGCTCCTGACCAAAAATCTGAAACATATATAATTATTAAACATATAATTAAAGAGATTAGGTCATGTGAAAATGTAAAATCTTGTGATCTTGGGTATTATCATTTTTTTTTAAGAGGCTGAATAAAAGACTGTATGAACTTTATAATAGGTTAATAAAATGTTCTTGGAAAATATATTTGTATTCCAAATAAATTCTTTAAAATAAAAAAAACTCAAAATATCACAAACTATTTATTTTTGACGATTTTAAAAATAATCTGGATTTTACCGTTATTATTTTTAAAACTTAAAAATGTTTCCCGACAAAAAAATGGTCAAATCTATCATTAATAACTTTTAAAAACAAGAAATACATTTTGTATGAAGTATACAACAACATTTTCCTCACCCTGTTCAGATGGATGGAGCTCCTGTCCTCCACAGGAAGCACGGAGGCTGCTCTAACACTGTACAGGACCCCCATGAGAGCTGCTAACACCACCAGGAGCTGCATGCTGTGAGAGGAGTGCAGTTGACGGAGCAGATCTAAAGCCAAAAGAGCAGGAGGCTCACAGAGATGGGAGAATGAAGGTAAGAGAGAGAGAGGGAGAGTCTGAGCAGCTCAGAGATCCAGAGGAGACTGGTGGAGAAAGTGCAGCGCGGCTGGTGGTCACCACTGATGATTCTTCTGCTCTACCTCCAAAGTCCCTCACCCTTTTATACCCCTTTCTGCCACTGACGTACAGTGTGGTGGGTGGATGATAGGGGGTGTATGTGTGAGTGGGTTTAGGGGTGGGGGGTGTTTATGTGAGCGTGGAAGAGGAGGGGAGATGAACGGTTCAGGACAGAACAAATGGAAGCGTCGAACACTTAACCTTTTTGACAAATTGTGAACATCTGCAGAGGGCGAAGACGTCATCGGGCTAAAAGCAGGTTTTGACATCAACATGTCACTAATGTATTGACAGTTATGAAAGACAATCTCAAACAAGACCTCTTCAGGTGGTGAACGGACAATTCCACAACTCATCAACCGCCCCAAACACTCAAAGTAAAATGGTAATTTCCCTTAAGTGGCAATCAAAAAAATCCCAAAGCAATACAAATGGACCACAAGCTGACTTGTCATTGTTATCTCAGTATCCCCTTGTATTGCTCAGTGCATCTGATTCCTGTCACAGTGCCTCTACGAGCCTCTCTGACACCTGCAGATTACAATTGAACGGTCTGACACTTACTAAGACTGAGGAAGTGCCTTCAGGAAATGTATCCACCTTAGCGGAGTAAACACAGTTGGTAAAAAGAAGGACCAATTTATTTTTGCTTTTCTGAATCGAACACTATACAATGGATTTTGTTCAGTTACCATCAAATAAAAAACTGTATCCCAACTAGTTTTACAAAAAAAAAAAAAGATGTCTGTACTCTCGTCTAGCAAGCCACAACGACTGTGAAAGTACAATAATTATAATTTAAATGTACTATAGTTTAAATTCAATTAAATTCACACTATATTCTAAGCTGTGCGGATTAGTGAGAAATGGTTTCCTGGCTAGCAATACACATACAAAATGTGTCATTTACCTATTTTCTTACCCAAGTCTTTCTTATAAATTATTCTTCGGAGGTCAGCACTAGACAGTGTTTGAATGATTTATATAAATATTACATAAGGCTTAATATTACATTACATTTGAATTTAGCAGAATACATTAAAGTCAACAAGTGATTACATTTAGGATGATTTGTTTATTGTATGCAGCTAAATAGCATCATTAAATGTACTTTCACAGCTTAGAAAAGAAAGATTTGTCTGAGCTATTCCTAATCTGCTGTAAATCTAATTAGACTGGTCTATATAACCGCTAACCCAACAAATTGTTGATGACAGCAAAAACATACACCGTTGTTGGAGAAGAACTTGTTTCAAATGTTCAAGCAGTCCTCCGGCAGAAATTGCTGAATTAGCACAACTGACAGTTTACTGTTGTGACGTCTTTAGACGGTGCTACTGGCAGGGAACATACAGTACTTATACTCTAGTCGATATGTTTACTTTAAATTGATTTGTTGTGCTTTCAAAACAGTGTTTGAGGTATTTTCTTCCATACACTGCTAAATCTCAACATGGCCCAGAGGCAAACCCAGATTAGCTGGGTTTTGAAACAGCTTTATATTTGCAGTTCAGTGTGTTTGAAGAATAAACAACAATTGGGCTCCTTATAAATATCTGCAGTCCAAACTGAAAGAGACTTCAAGCTGTGAGGAACGTCAGCATGACGGCAGGTCTGGGTGCTCCCAGATCTTATTAATGTGCGTGGAAGTCTCCATTTTCACTACATCTACTTCATGTATGGCCTCAAGCAACACTTCAACAGCTCTCTGATAGCGATCACAAAGGAACATTGAATATGAGATCATCTGAGGATTGGGTGTGGAGTCGTATCTATGAAATAGATGGAACCAGACATATGGGTAAAACTTGTCAAAATGCCTCAATTTAACTTGCATTAAAGTTACAAAGGACAAGAAGGTGAAATGTCTTCAAAGTTCTGTCACTGTAGAGTATTGTCATTTAAATGGATAAACATACATTTTAATACCAACATACTCTTAAAGGATCTTAATGTAAGACAGTGCACGTTTCCATTGCTATATTACTGCAGTGAACATTCATGAACATGAAGAACCTTGAGTGCATCCACTGTAAGGCACTATGAAAGCAGTATGGTAATAATGTACTGTGCGGTTGCAGGTTGCTCACATTTTAATAGAAAACCAGTGACGGCTGAGGTCTTACACAATAATGAAGGTTGATGCAACTTAGAGCAACAGTGACATTTTCCATTGCAAAACACTGACTGATGGGAACAATTGAAAGGAGCCCAGGGGCTTTTCATCTAAATTCAAAGAAAACGAAGTTTAATTGAAATGCATTCCTTTACCATCATATGCATAACAGATTAAAGAACGCCATCTTGTGCCTGAATACTGAAACTGCACTTGTACATAACCATTACTGCAACTCTGTTCATACCAGTACCTGAATGACTATGTTCAGGGTTAACCATTTTCCATGAACACATCACATATTAACCTGCATTTGGTTGGAAAGTGATGCTGCTATTGGTGAAGATTAGTTCAGAAATATAAGACAGGTTTAGTGGATAGAGATCTTGAACACAATTTTAACTCAGTTTTTTCCACTGTCCTTTACAGATTTAAAATAGCACTGGGTATTTTTCCTGCAATCAACTATGGTATTTTTAAGGCACGATATATTTAAAAGATATCAGCATTATAAACCAGAAAGAAAATATTAAATGTATTCCTCCATTTAGCTGTTATTTGCAAAGATAGAAGCGTATGCACACGAGTAAACCCATCAGTGGTGGAATGCACACAGATTTCATATCGCCATTTTATTTTACCAGTTTATTAGTTCTTTAAAAAAAAATCAGATTCATTGCTCATGTATGAAACCATTTCTCAATAGATTCAATGTGGACTTGAAGCGAATGAGTACTGAAGATCAGAGCCGGTAAGGACTACAGGCTTACTACAGAACACAAGTACCACTGGTAGTCAATACCCAACACTTTAAGTGAATATCATATTCAATTCACATCTTTAAAAAATGTCTTGCTTTGTAAAGCTCCATTAGCCTGCTGATTCATTTGTATGTTTAACACTGTAAAATTAAAGACTTTCATTTCCAACATATGGTCAAAGCTGAGCAACTCTATTCATCCTTAATTGGTATTATTATAAAGGGATACTTTCTCAACAATGGACACTTGAACTTTCTTCTAGGCCACTTTAGGTGCCTGGTACACTTTGATAGATAAAGAACAAGTTTTCAAACAACAAACAACCAATTTCAGGCACTATAGGGTTTGTGTGTAGAGTAGACATATTTTGAATATACAGTCATGACAGATGGCAACTCTGCATTTTCCTATGAGCACAAACCGATGATTAACATTACAAATAAAAGTACAGCAATACATTACATGTACATATCCATGTAGTAAGTAACGTATTACATAGTGGGTAGATGCAGTGAGTTCGATAGACAGTACACAGTTTCAGAGTGAGGTTAGGTTTCCACCGCAATGCTCTTCCTGCTCGGAGCAGCCCATTATTTAGCTCTTGACAAAAATGCTGATAAGACATTTACAGAAAAAAAAAATTGAAAAACCAAAATATACATCAGTATATTTAAAGAAAAGACTGGAAGACTGGAAGGAACAAAACATTTGAACTGAGCAAGGTCCCACCCGCTGATTATTATATGCCTCCACCTGTGAAATGTTGGAGGCTACTCTCTCCTGTGTTACTGATCTGTGTTGAGGAGCAGAAGACGTGGAGCATCTGCAGTCTGAGGGCCAGGTAGAGGAGGAACATGGTGGTCGCTTGTTGCTGGTCATGCTTCATTGAGAACCTGTAAATGGTAAAGAAGATAGCGACTGAAAAGTAGCAAAAATGTGTTAACAGTTTAAAGTGAACTTGAATCAAATATAAAAAGTAACATTAATAACATTTACCTTTCTAGCGAACTCTGGCAGGACGAACGATGCTTTGTGAATTTCAGGGTTGTAATATTTAAGGTTCATACTTTCCATTTCTTCTTTTGACAATGCTGTCATCGGTTCCAGGAAATTTGTTTCCTAATTCAAAGGTGAAAGTGCACTCCAGTCATTTGATGGACATTACCAATGACCATGAAAACAGCAGACATGTTTATTGTGCTTCAGATTAGGTTTTACAATAAGCAAGTGGCATGTAAAGTCTATCAGACAACAATCAGGAAATTGGCAGATGGAAAATGAAGAATGACTCGCACACTTACAGGATTTGTACTGCAGAGCATGAATCCAATTTGGCCACTGGGATAAGTTGGGATGGTGGTGTAGGCGTAGTCCACCACAGGGAATAGGGTCTTGCAGAAGGTTCGCATCTCCTTTATCAGCTCCAAATGGAGCCATTGACACTCTCCTGTGAATATGACAAGAGAGCGGAATAAGGGCATGTTCATTTCCTGCCCTGTTTCTTGTAGGTGGACGACTATATTAATGGGAACACGACACTTTGAGGTGTGTAAAAAAACAAGCTATCACCAGTATTTTAAACGTACCTCAAAGTAGGATGTACATTGATATTTAGTAGCATAGGTATGACTTCTACTCAAGTCAGCACTTTACAAATCAGACATTTTCTTACTGTTAACACAAAACTTGGGTGAAATATAAAATTACCCTGCGAACAAAGAATTCCACCGGTTCTCAGCGCTGTCTTCATCAGCTGATAGTAAGACTCCTTGAACAAACTCTCAGCAGGTCCTGCAATACAATCATAACTCAGAATTGGATTGCCTAAATGAACAGTTGTGGCAAACAACGGTGTTGTTAGCTTACCAACAGGGTCTGAGGAATCGGTTATAATGATGTCAAAGGCATCCTGGTTCTTCTTCATGAATTCAAAGCCGTCTCCAACATGGAGGGTGAGCTTGGGACTGTAAAACCCTTTGGCCATCCCTGGGAGGAACTTCTTCGACGCATTAATGACATCCTTCACAGAAGACATGGAAATGAGCAGTGATTACTTAGGTGCTGTATTAGGATCAAATTATCTTTTACACAGAGAATCTGTGAATTGACGATGTTCGGCATCATAATGCTGTTCGTAAAGTCTCTCTGGTGATAGATGGGGGATGTTAGCATGGTCACCAAACCAGTCTGACAGTTTGTTGCCATCATATTGTCATATATATATTTTGGTCATTAAAAGTAAGGCGTAATTAAGATCATAGACTAAATGAAGCATAGAATAAACCTCTAACTTGCTTGCTAGGTAAGTTGGCAAACTTTTAAGCTTCCAAATATTTACTTGTTCGATGCTGTGGCTGCTCTGCAAATCACCACCGAAAGGTGGGTGATAAAGAAACTCCGTAAACAGCGGTTTGTACATAAGTGTTATTTGTTTGCCCGGTGTCCGCTTTGAGACAGTTGTTGTTGCGCTCTGCGCCGCCGCAGAATCATACACTGGTGTGAGACTTGCTGTCAGAACCTCCTAGGCTGAAATAGTTTTCCACAGGAAGAAGTGAAATCAGTAAGGAGACATCTCTACTCTCCCAGGGAATGTCAACACAGATCTTACTTTACTTTTTTTTTTTTTTTTTAAAAACAAAACTGTTGAATGATGAATTGATTCTTTTTTTGGGCATTATCATATAGGAAAGTGCAGTGCCTACGCCCTTGCTGCGAAGTGGGGGCAATGTTTGTTTTTACATTTTCTATTTGAGGTTTAATCTCCAAATTGCATATCTTGGTTCCCCAAAATACACCCGTCAAGTGTGAACAGGCGCACTGTTCTCAAGATGTACATGTTACACTTGTGTTTTTTTAGAACATTTGTCAAAAGTTATACACAATTGGCCATCTCAAAAAAGGGTGGGCCGTGGGGACATGTCACCAGCGTAAATGACACCTATGATTGAAAGTAATGTTGCTCTCACCTCATCTATCTCACACATAACCACCGACTCCACCAGCGGATTCTTCACCACTTCCCGTAGCACTCCGCCATCTCCACCTCCAATAATCAGCACCTGAAAAAATGGAAACAGGCAGACTATTAGCACAGGAAACATGACTCAGCCATACTGCAGATAGATTAATGTCTCATCAACAAATCTGAGCCATACCTTCTTGGGGCAGGGGTGACTGCACAAGGGAAGGTGGGCTATCATCTCTTGATAGGAGAACTCATCCCTTTCTGTGCACTGAATCACTCCATCCAGCACCAAGACATTCCCATAGGTTTTACTGAAAAATAATGTTGCAGCAAAGGCACATTACATTTGAAGCTAGTGTAATGAACTAATCACGAATATTTACATTACTTAAACAGGATAGAGATATTAGAGACAAGATGATATTGCTAGCTTGACTGACCCGGAGTAACGTTACTCCTCCTAGCCAAAAACTATAAATACTAACCACCTTGCCTAGTCATCCGTATTATGTCTTTCTTTTCTACCTAGCTAGTGTGCTTGCAAGAAAAATGTGTTTCGGGGCAAACTGAACAATAACTCAGCTAAGCTAACAGCTGAAGAAACTTCTCCCGATCCCAGGAGCTTCAGGTTGCTCATTCATTGACGAGACACGCTAACAGCTAGCAACCAAGTTTTTTTAGCTGAAAGTACTCACCTCTTGAAAACCATAACATCTTGAAAATCGGATTTCTTGTGGTAGAGGACCTCTTCTACTTGAAGGCTCATTGCTTGCCCAGGCCATAGCGCGCATGATTCAGTAAACCATCCATCTTTTATGTGCTCCATGACAGAACTGCACGGCCACAAATAATACTAACGTGTGGGTAATATGGCAATTGGCAATGTGAGAGAGTAACACTTTCACGTTGTCTGCCAGCTAAACTGATGCCTTGGCCCACAACCAATGGGATGCTGCCGACGTCAGTGATCTGTCGTTATGCAGACCAATGGAGTGCCGTGTACAGTTATCTGCCTTGAGACCGCAAGTCCCGCCCACCGCCTCTAGGCTGTTCTCCTCACACAACCATGCTGTTGTAGCTATAGCCCATGCTGTAGCTTTCATGCTGTTCTTATTATACATCCATGGTAGCTTTACGTATAGCTAAACCAGTGCTGGTGTACCAATGAAAAACCAAGAAAAGGCAAACATTCGTTTATTGTATTATATTATAAAGGCGTTTATCAAAGTAATTAATATTTTAGACACATAAAAAAAAAACACAACAATGTAAACTAAAGCCTATCCTCCTCTTTGTAACATATTATACGAAAAAATATGAACTCAAAAAACTCAAGGACATTTTCAAGAACTAACTGTAGGTGATTCAGTACTTCTTTAAAGTCCCCACTCAAACCCGTGTTGAAAGATAGTAATTTAAAACGGAAGGAAAAGTACAGCTCTGGGTAGAACATAGCATCATCGTGTGTCGCCTATAATATAATGAATGGGTACAAACAATGGTTCAAAAATACTGTTTTATTTTGGAATTAAACAGCCTTCTGTTATACATTCAGTTGTTAAAAGTGATAGGGCTTTTTAGAGGTCAGTGCCATGTTGACCTCAGCCATGAAACTGTACTTTTTGTTCTTGTGTTTTGATGTGGGTGCATATTTTTAATATGTGGTTATGTATTGTTTTATGTAGCCTTTCTTCTAAATAAGTACATATTTGTAATTTGATTACCTAAGTGTTTCCAATGTGAGCGTTTTTCTTTGTTTCATTTATTACACAAGGGAGGCACCGATACATATGATACATTATAGACTATATTATAGTATTATGTCCAAACAGATAAAGTAATCACAAAATGAATACGAGAAGTCAAACCTGTCAGGGAGAGTCAATTCAAGGCAAGGTCCCTAAATGGCCTTGAATTAAATCCCTTGGTGAGTAGATGGCGCCGTGGATGGCTGCCGGGTCGCTAGTTCATCTCCAACTTTGCATTTAATTGCATTGTTGAGGAACCTTCGACCAAAGTTTTTATTTCATTACATAACTACACCGTAGTTGTGTGTATATGATATGACAATAAACCTTTTGAATCTTATTATTTTGAATTAAACTGGTAAGCGATTAATAGTAGAATGTGCTCACCCTGCAGGGGTTTTATTTGTAATATTGACTGGCTGCTTGACATAATCCATTAGAAAATATCAGTGGTTATAGTTTTGAAGAAAGGTGTCATTGTTATACTGCATCACACTGCTCAATCAGATTCATAATCATTATCGAAAAAGGCAAAGAATTGTTCCTCTAAAATTGTCTTTAATAAAGAGGTCTGTGCTTCCACATATTTACAGGGCAAACTGTTTTACAAATGGAAGAAACTTGAGTAGGAAAATCATTGATTGTAGAAATGAAAAATGAAAATAAAGGGATCATTGTTTCTGCAAGATAAGAACAAGTTTTAAAATAAGAGAGAATATGGCATCAAGGAGAGTTTATCTTTTGGGCCAGTTGTGCTTGAATCCTCTGTAGAGAAGAAGAAAAAGACAGAATGGTTAACATACTTTGATGAATGTATTAGTGAAGGCAATGAATCTACTGCACTGTAAATGTTTACCTGTCAGATTTCCCAGCCATGTACGACATACTTTTTCCACCTCCAGAATTAGATTTTTGTCCCTTGGGTTTTTTCTGTTGGGATTAAAACATTTAAATTAGTCATGCACGCATAAAAAAACCATATTGTCAATAAAGAAATAAATCAACAAACAAATACCTTTTTCCTAAAATCATTGGATTGCCGGTTTGGATCGAACTGAGTGTTGTCCGTTGGTTTGTTACCTGTACAAATAAAGTAGGTGCCATGAGTTTGATTCATTTTTATTATTATTATTTAATATACAAAGACCAACTGAAGAGAAAAAATAAGTGATGTGATGACAATAAATAAAATATATACATACCAGCAAAGACTTTGAGGTCTGACTTTCTGTAGTCGAATGGCTTGAAGGGTTCTGGTGGAGGTGGTTCAGTCTTCTCGGGCTTCTCTGCAGATTTCAATAGTTTCTTACTCGGTTTGGGAGTCGACTCACCAACGTCACTGGCGACCCTCTCTCTTTTCGTTCCGGGTTTTACAGATTCCTAATGAAATTGGTCAGCAACATTATTTTCTGTACAATACTTCCAATAAATACTCTAATGATTGTATTCTGTTTCACTAACAAAACACATTCAGTGATGGGACAAGAAGTATGGGGGAGGCAGTTCTGAGGTACAGCTAATCAAACAGCTCTCTTTTTGATTTATTTATTTTCTGAGATTGCTCTATTTATGGTGCACCATTACATTGAATGTAATAACATACACCAAGGTAATCTTAAGGAATTAAAGGAAATTATAGAGAATAATAATAATGGATACTACCTTCAAACATTATGATTATCTTTACTGCATACTTGACAAATATATTTCTTTGTACCAAACAACAGTTTAATACTGTATTGGCCTCTGATCGAGATAATTGCAGTTAATCAAGTCCACATTGTTTGACTCTTTAGTGAGGAAACATTCTCACCTAGCTAGAGAACCTAGCTTTTGCTGCCATCTAAAGGTTTGAATGCTCACTTGGCTTGACGCTCTGCATCATTAAATTGTTGCGTCTCCGTGAAGTTAAAATCCCTACAATGTATTAACTTGCTCAAAAAAATAGTTTGGTTTAAGACATGTGAAAAAGACTAGAACATCATTACACAATTGATATAATGATACAGTAATTTAAAACACTTTTCTTTTATGAAGTTGGAGCATAGTGGAATGTGCGTCAAGTCTGTTCCTAGTTAAAGTAAAGTGTTCTACAATGGTAGTTATCCAGCTCGAAGGTTAGTTCAGGGCATGCTTTATATTACATTACTACAATCACAGCATAAGATGTGAATGACTGAGGGTTTAAAATTAGATTTAGTGGCAAAACTATTTCTTTTTAAACATTAGTGCAGCATACTGCAGGCAACTGTACGGACTTAGTAAGGGCAGTATGTACTGCAGTACATACTGAAAGTAAAAAGAAGAGTATGTGATTTAGAACACAGCCATAATATAAGTGCACAAGAAGCTTTGGAAATCTGTCTTTCAAACTGAAAAAAACCAAAAACTTCACTGCCAAAGTGGCAGCTGAAACATAGAATGATCCGATCAGAGACAATTGTTGCCTGCAGTTGGCAGGTTGACGAGCGTTACTTTCAAGTGCTGCTGCCAACTATAATAATAATAATAATAATAATAAATGCCACCAGACGGCGCGAACATGCTTGTTTGATGCCGCCTTCCCAATTTAAAACAAACTTTCACTTTTCACTTGAGCCTTCATCACACAATGGATTGCTGTGGAGCACGTCATTACTGAGCACAATACAACTCAAGGTATCCAACTCAAAGCCCACACATGGTTAGAGGCGAGAGTCAAACAGAGGGGACCATTCTTTCTGCTGCACAGTCTCAAGATTTTTGTCAAACTGAGCATTTAAAACTGAGAGGAAACACCATATGGTGGCAAGAGCGCAGAGAAGTAACTTAGTAGGAGGGCGCCAAGCAATACCCTCGACAGACGGAGCTAAAAGGAAGTGGGGCTTTTAAGCAGAAAGTAGATTGTTGTTCCCCAGGAGGGAAGAAAGGTGTTTGATGAGCGGAGGACAAGTCTTTAATGCTGCAATCCCACTATGTCTTTTTTCCCCAGGCACATCATGTGACAAATATATATTAAAAGGCCACTGAAATTCCAGTTCTGCAGACTGGCAGCAGTGGTTCAATCGCTTGTGAGTCACTGTATTTATGCAGGAATACCAGCAAATGGGGGGCATTGAAGAGGGTTAAACTGTCTATTACAGCACTATCTTTAATATGCTGAGCCAGGCTCTTGGGTGAATATAACACTTGTGATTGTCACGGATATGTATCTTCCCAACAGGGACATAAAAAGTGAAGTTGACTGTGTAGCCAATCTAAAGTGGGTGAGGGGAAATGTAAGCACAAAAAAGCACATGACTTACCGCTGCCTGCTCGCGAACAGTGGGAACGTTCTGGAGAGACTCCTGGTAGCTCTGCTTAGCCTTCTTTCTCTCATCTGTGGATATGTTGCATGCAAATACAATGAGGGGCGTTTCATTGAAAAAGGTGTACATTTGGGGCATATTCGACCTCCATTACCTGCCACTTTCTTTGAGAGTTCCTTTTTTTCTTCCTTTGCTTTTTTTTTGGCGTCCAACTCCTTCTGTTGCTGCTCAATACTCTGCAGCTTCCATCTTTTACTTATCTGTAAATGTGAGATGGTACAGCTATGAATATTCAAATATTTAGCTAAGAGGAAAAGACAAATAGGTCTAGAGGTTGATGGATGGATGGAGTTTTTACATACCTCAAATATTTTGGAAGATGGGTCAAACTTGGCATTCTTGCTGATGTGCACATTGTTGGAGGGCAAGTACTAAAATCACAAAGAAGATAGTTGAATGCCGTGTGTCTGTTTAAATAAAAACGCAACATTACTGAGGGGTTATCGCTGGTCATCTCTTACCATTCTGAAAGGGTTTTCAAAAGACTCAATGATGCGCCTGGCTTTCATTTGACCCACAGGAAGGGATTCTGGGTCATTCTGTGTTTCCGGCTCCTTTAAAAAAAAAAAAAAACCTGCAGAGTTATAACATAAGGTATCACATTTGTGTGAGAATCGACCAGCTGAAGTAAGGTAACTAAAAGTCTTTACCTCAAACTGTGTGATTTTAGCTTTTGCTACAAGGCCACTTGTGTTTTCTTCATCAACATCCATTTTGGGCTCATCCTCTGCAAAGAGCATCCCTTGTTTGATAGGCATTTCTGAAAATAAATACACAAGTTACAGGCCTGATAGACTTAAATAATAAATTACTGGAATAATGCAATTAAATATGTGCAATTATGAGGCTTACCATCAGTAGAACAGTTATGGAGATCGCTCTCAGAGACCCTGGATGTATCATGAGGACCAAACAACGTGACGTCAGCCTGGAAAAGTATACAAAATGTAGTTAATTTTGTCCCATTTGTTGTTTTTAACAAATACTGAATGCAAAACACATATATTCCATCTGGTTTTTTAACATTTCTTAACTAACCTTTTTTATGGGTGTGAGTCCTTTCTTCTTTTGAGCTGCAATCTCAGCCTGTGCAACGTGTAGAAAAGATTGGATTTAGATGCAAACATTGATATTGCACCAAAAAAAACATCCTTACGGCTGCGCCCCATGTTTTCTTACCTTGAGGAGAGGCATTTCTCTGGCTTGCTGCACTAACAAATGCAGCTCATTGACCTGCTGCCTCACCAGCGGGGGTACAGGGTTACAGCAGGCGATGATGCCCTGTGGCTCTCTGAAAAGAAAAAGAAAAAAATACTGTGCTACAGGGAGAGAACCAATGCTGAAGATGAATCAAACTAAGTGGGAAATCTAATGGACTTACTTTGGCATCTCCTCAGATATCTTGTTCATCATATGAGTGGGCAGAACAAATCTAAAACACACAAATAAACACATTTCAAAAACATGTCAAGACAGACTGTGAATGATTCTAAAAGCAGAGAGATTGTCACAAAAATGTGGGTTATAAAATCATGCTTGGAGAGAACTATAAATAGGGAAACAGCTAGAGGATTTCTGGAACATCGAGTCCATCTTCCAAACAGCATACCCGGTGCTTTCATCTTCCTGCCTGGCCAGCTTGTCCCTCCAGGCAAACAGCAGTCTGAAGGCAGTGAGCTGCTGGGTGTTAAAGGACCTTTTCTGCTTCCTCTGCAGCTCCAAATATGACTCCTCTGTGAATATAGGCTTCACATATTTCTGTATGGAAGAAGAGCACATGATGAATGTTGAAGAATGTTAGAAAAGGCCAGAGACCATGGTGTGAACATTAAAAAAGCAATTAAGAAATGAAACAGTGGAATAGGAGTATATATAGAAATGTTATTCATTGGGATAAACCCTTTGAGATGCACCATCTAGTTTTCAAGGGGTCCCGACAATAGCAACAACTTACAGACATACATAAACAAAAAGACAAAATGCAAAACATGACATACAAGACAAACCACATACAGTCTGTTAAGTGAAATTCAAGCAATGCACACAATCATTACAATTTGAGACAGTCAAGCAAATCAGTTTCATCAATATCAGTTAATAACAAGTACAGACCAGTTGAAAGTGAGATAACAATGCATGTTTAAATATACCCAATGATGCAAGAGATCTAATAGTAGCAGGTAAAGTATTCCAGTCAGTTGGGGCTTTAAACATGAACGCTCTTCTGCCAATCAATTTTTTTGCAGAGGGGACAGAGAAATAAATCTGAACAGAATGTCTAACTTGATGAATTGGTGAGTAGGGTACAAAATACTGCTTTAAATAAGGGGGATAGTTAAGATAAATGCATTTAAGTATCAGCTGAAGCCAATGCATGTGTCTTCTTACATTTAAAGAAGGCCATTTAAGTTGGTTATACATTGTGCAGTGATGTGTACGAAAAGGACAACCAAGAACAAATCTGCATAGTCTATTGTTGCTATGTTGAGTGGAGCAAGATCGATTTATGTGCATTTTGGTAGACAACATCACAATAGTCCATAATCGGAAGAATAAGTTGAGAAGCAATTCTCTTTCGGACACTGAGCGGAAAACAATTGCGAGAGCGGTGTAAAACACTGATTCCGTAATTGACTTTTTGTATTACATGCTTTATATGTAGTTTAAATAAAAGTTCAGAGTTTAGCCATACACCAAGATATTTAAAGCTATCAACTTTATGCAGAGAAGTGCCATCCTTATATGTTATTACTACATTAAGTTTGGATTTGAGCTTCTGCCTGGTACCAAAGACCATGGTATAAGATTTTGTTTTGTTAAGCAGTAGTTTATTGTGTGATAGCCAGTCCTGTAAGATATTAAATTCCGATTGAAGAGAGATTTGAATTTGTGAAAAATCTGATTTGGATGTATATATATGACAGTGTCATCAGCATAAAGGTGAGTACAACAATTAATGAGACAAGAAGATAAATCATGTATGTAAATAGAGAACAGAAGTGGGCCCAGAGTTGATCCTTGGGGTACACCCTTTTGTTGGATCAACAGGTCAGACTGTTTTCCATTAACCACCACACATTGCTTTCTACTGTGAAGGTACGAGTTAAACCATAACACTGTATTATTAGAAAGGCCAATGCCGTGAAGTTTATCCAAGAGCAGATATCGATCAACGAAATCAAAGGCTTTTGTCAAGTCAATAAAAATGGCACCTGTGAGTTCACCATCATCTGCAGCAGAGTAAAAGTCATTCGTAAATGTAAGTAGGGCAGTTGTTGTGGAGTGATTAGGCCTGAAACCAGATTGAACCGGAGATAACATATTATAAGTATTGAGATAATGTGACAGTTGATTACAGATTATAGAGATTGGTCTATAATTATTTGTATCAAGTAAATCACCACCTTTATGCAGTGGAATGATGCGTGCACATTTCCAAATAGTCGGCAACTCACAGGTGGACAAAGACAGGTTGAACAAATCAGCAAGTGGGTACATGAGAAAATGGGACGACAATTTTATGAACCTGTTTTCTATACCATCGAGTCCTGCACTGCCATCCACTTTTAATTCTGTGATAGCATTATGAACTTCGTGTGGTAGAATCTTCTTAAAAGAAAAATAACTGTTGCAGTATGAGTTACTATTAGAAATACCAGTCGTCAAATAGGAGTCAGATAGTAGTATGGAACATACATTAGCGAAATGCTGATTAAATATTTGGGCTATTTCCCTAAAGAGACTGATGAGTTCAGAATTGATCCAAGGGAGATGTTGACCTTTGACCTTAACCGTTCTCACAGGTGCATGTTTGTTCATGACATCAGTGAGCTCTTTATGCAGAAAATCCCAAGCATCTTGTACAAAAGGTATTAGTTGAAATCTGTCCCAATTAAGGGCAACAACGTCATTAATAAATAAATCAACATTCCATTTTTTATATTGTCTGATTTTGACTAGTTTTGGAGGTAGTTTAATTAATTTGATTTTCCATACGCAATAAACAATTGAATGATTGCTGAAGCAATCCGACATGACACCAGCTTTTAAGATTCTGTCAGGGTGTGACACCAGTATCCAGTCAAGTAGAGATTGGGTTCTAAGAGTGATACGAGTTGGCTCATTAATTAGCTGTTTAACATTTAGACGACTGAAAAGTCTTTTCTCTCCATCAGATGATTTATCCAACCAATTTTTGTTCAAACCACCAAGCAAGATTATTTCATTTCCACAGGAAATGGAGTTGATAGTGTCAATTATATGGTTAAAAGACTCTGCAGGTGAAGAAGGTGGCCTATAGATGCTACCTATAGTTAAGCATTTATTTTCATGAAAAATTATTTTAAGATAAATGCATTCAAAATGTAGAGGCTCTATAGAAGTAGCAATTAGCTCAGTCACAAGGTCAGAGGAGACATAAATAGCCACACCTCCACCCCTGCTGCATCTATCAGATCTGTAAAGCAAATAATTTGTGTTTTGTAGTTCACTATCGGAAATGTTACTATTAAGCCAAGTTTCAGAGAGTGTGATGATTTTAGGTTTATGTAGAACAACCCATATCCGAAGTAAATCAATTTTGGGCAATAGACTCCTGATATTCAAATGAATGATTTGTATACCCTTTAATTCATCCAGTCTGGAATGAATAGCAAATAATGTTCCTGTCACTTGTTACGCATACATGCGATTCATGATTGTAAAGATTGCTAGATTCAACCATTAATGTAAAACAGACATACAAAACATTCAAACACAAAAATAAAAATACAGAAAAACACAAAACAACCTTTAAGAAGGCCCAGCAGCCCTGGACACCAAATCCCAGAGCATTAGAAAAGTGTAGGTGTTGATTTAATCCTGATGGTGTATGAAGTGAGATTTGTTCTCACCTTCAGAGAGATGTCTTTGCTCTTGTTCCAGACACACTGTAGCAGGCCGGGCTGCCCGTGGTTAAAGTCCAACAGCTGTTCCCGCACACAGTCGTAGATGTAAGGCAGGAAGTGTGTGTCTGACCGAGCATACTGCACCATCTCCTCTGGCAAGGGGCTACAGGAGTGAGATACACATGATTTAAAAGTTGAAAATAATCACATTTAAAAATGTACATTTACATGGATATAGACTCCTGCATTTACGTGTTCATGTTAAACCTTCTCTGCAACATTTAGCTAACAGTATTTATTATTTGACATGTATATACAGGGTTCTTGCAGGTTTCACCAACTCAAATGTAAGACTTTTTAAGACCTTTTTGACCTATTTCACGACAAGAAAGTAGGAAGGAAAATTGCTATGAAAGAAGAAATACGTCCCATAATTACTTACAAAGTAAATGTATTCATGTTCAACATAAGAATGATGACTGAACATAACCGCATAACAGTACACAGAACTATGTTAGCGTGTTAGACAAAAAGTGTGTAGTGCGTGTGTCTCTGTGTATGTGTGTGTGTGAGTGACAAGAGCTATATTTAGAGCACTGCTGCCTTCATGGTATTTAGCGTCCACAGCACCTCCGCTTTTAGGGTTGACGTAGACCCAAACGTCACCCGGAGGTCCCCCGATGTTGTTGCGGGAGCTGCTGCACCCGCTAACGCTGCATTAGCAAAACAAACGCTAACTTTGTTTGCAAAAGGTGCAGCAGGCTTTAAACACGTTCCCCTCCACTGGTTTCAACCATGCACTAAATTCAATGTGTTCCAAACAAATACGGATTAACTTACACTTCCCCATATTTATTTATAAGTAGATTAGAAGATACCAGAGTTTAGCTGAAGCTTGGTTGCTAGGTTACTAGCTGGGTGTTGTTCTCCGATAAGGGGCCGGGGGAAACAAAGTTAGTGATTACTGGTTCCATGTTGATTTATTTCAATACAAATTGTTTGGGGGAACTGAAAGGCTATTACCGTACTGGTTACTTTGCAGCCCGGACATTTCCCCCAAAACACATTTAGATGCGATCGCAAGATTCGCAACACAGAAGTACCTTTCAAATCCCATCATTTTTAAGACCTTCCAAATCATATTTAAGACCTTTCTTATTTTTCCGATCATATTTAAGACTTTCAATTCTGATTATCAAATGTAAGACTTTTTAAGACCCCGTGGGAACAACACTGTCTATAGTTTATTTCATCTGCATTACTTGCAGATCTTGCAAGATAATCTGAACTATTCTATAGTACTCTGTTTGTCTGGCAGTGGCTCAGTCAGTAGGGGCTTGGACTGTGAGCCGTAGGGTCGCCGGTTCAAGTCCCCGTACAGACCTAAATATGGAGTGTGGACTGCTACTCGGAGAGGTCCCAGTTCACCTCCTGCCGTGGTGCCCTTGAGCAAGGCACCGGACACCCCCCTTCCCCCCCACTGCGCACACATGCTCTGCATGCGTGTCTATTAAAGAGGGTTTCATCCCTCCGATTCTATTTCTTCTTGAACTATTTAACTGTTTTTTTATTTGTTTAATTGTTTTATGTCATGTATATTCATGTTACATTGTTGGAGGAGCATGGGACTAAAGATTTTCATTGCCATATTTATACTGTAGCTAATGTCACAATGAAGCCTTTGAATCTCTTTGAATCTCTATGAGTAATATTACAATCAATATGAGATCAATGCTGGATTTTCCTGATAAGAGATCGCTATCAATCAGTTAAATCCTAAACATTAACTATAAAACGAAGCATTGAGTGGTCGTGTCATCTTCATACCGAATCCTCCAGTCAGCCAACTGGTAGCGTTTGTCTGACTCCACGGTGCAGTAGTGTTTGAGCAGGTGGTCGAGGGAATGTCTGGCCAAGTTCAGAGCTCGGCTGGCCTGATGCGTGTCAAAAAGGTTGACGACATACAAGCCTAAGTCCCTCTGGAGCCACTCCATGTCAGAGTCAGCGCCGTGAAATATCTGAGAAAAGGAAAGAAACCACACTCAATTAAAAACTTTAAAATATATATTTTTTCAGACAAAGAAATCACTGCTTCGATACAGAATATAATACTAGGGACACACTATGTGACATTTTCTCATTGAGATTGTTTTCACAGATCTCTCAGCAGTTCAAGCCCACGCAACACACTTCTTCACAGGTGTGATTCACGTTGGCTCCCACACATTACAGGACACCCACCAACTTCATCAAACTTGTTAGAAAACATTGAGGCTCTGAGACAACTGAAAGAAGTTCAGACTCAGAAGCTTTTAAGAGTAAAGCTTCAGAAACGTACTACACTGGTGGATATTTTCTTCTACAGGTATCTAATAAAACTTTCATAAGGGTAGTCTGAGCCTCCTTCAAAATCATCTGCTTGAAATAAATGTATCCTCTTGGGGATATTTTGATTTGGGAAAGGGATGACAGAACAGCAGGGAGAACAAGACATTCAGACAGGTTCTCTCTAATTATCTTCAGTTTCTTCATATACTTGGAAATAAGAGAAACATCTGTTATAATTATCCACTGCACAGTAAAACTCATTAGCACAAAACTTAAATGTGTCACAATAGATCTCATTGAGCTTGACAATTGTACATTTAGCAAATGTGTTTCAGCTTCAAACTAGTGGTTTAGTTAATGTGATATGAATAACATGTGCAGTGTGGTAGCTCTGTACAGTTGTGAAAATATGTCGAGAAGTCCTCAGATTCAAAATGTAAAACTGTTAAATAAATTATTTATGTATAACAGAGAGAATGTTTGCCAAAGACAGACCTGACCAAGGCTGAAGACACAAATTAAATAAAAAAAACAGCCACAGATGGTGCAGTTGCCTATTAAGAATCTGTTTGTCTTAACAGGATACAGGAACAAAAATTAACTTGTAGATCAGCGCCATTACCTTGACAATAGCAGGGTCAGTGAATGCCTCGTTGAGAATGTACAACTCGCCCCGGAGCTCAATGGTGTCGATGATGAAGTCCTCGTCTCTGGTGGAGATCTGCATCAGGCAGGTGAGGCCGAGGAAGCTCCTGTAGGAGTGGTGCTGCGACAGAGAAAAAAGTGTGTTAACATTTTTTTTTAAAACACAATAACTTACTAGCGTTGCAATCAGGATTGACAACAAATTGACCGTTGAAAAGTCTGCATCATAAGCCTTGGAAAAGCATTACCTGTTGTATTGGATCAGATGACATAACATAGGTATTATTGATATTGTGCCGACTCCCTCCACACCCATGAACTTCTTCTTATCCCTTACCTCAAGATCCACTGCAAATTCAGACAATTTGCAAAGTTTCTCATTCAGAGCCACCAGATCCTCCAATGTTTCAATGAAGGAGCATTTGGTCTCATCCAGGGGTTTGTACATCTAAAAAAACAGCAACACACAAATTACACATTTAGTAGAAGCTTAACCAGCAGTGAGAGGATTATATCTAAGGATCAGTAATGCTTACCAGCGGTTGTGGCTTAGAAAGAAGGCTTTCTGTTAATGTGAAATGATCCAGTTCATATTGGTATGGGTGGGAAAACCTACATGGGTCAGAATCAAAAGTTAACCTGGACAAGAGGAAACAGGAAAAGACGAAATGTTACTTTTACACAGGAGACAAGTCTTACATGTCTTCAACATGTTCCTGAGTTCTCTGCTGGTGAATGAAGTCAGCCAGGGCAGCCGGGACATCAAGGTCCTCAGGTCTCTCTTTACGGATTTGTTTGTTGGTAAAATCTACGATTGGGGAGTAAGAGAGCACATGTGTTATAAATGTTAATGAGTTTATGAAAACACAAGATGGGGAATAATATGAGCGTGAACAGTTTCTTACAGGAGGGAAGAGGCTTTACTGCATTGGGCTTGATGAAGATCTTGGGAACAAATGGTGTGTTGCTGTTGTCGACTTTTTCCCTGAATTTCAGCTGAGGCCTCACAATATTCTTGGCATGGAGCAGACGGAACGTCTCAGAACGACTGCCGGAGCCTGAACCCTGATCAATAAAAGGCATTGTTTACAAAAATGGGTGGGGGTGGGAGTGTTAAAAAATACTTTCTTTAAATGCTTGAATGCTAGGGCTGGCACAAAGCGTTAAGGCTTGAAGGCAACCCAAACAAACTGGCATCTGCAAGCATAAGAGCCGAGAAGTTAATTTGCCAACCTTGCGATTCCAGCTGGAAACAACAATCTTGGGAGCCTGAAAACCTGCAGGCAGGACAGGCTGCTGGCTCCTGTTCACCCCATCAGCTTCATCAAGAAGAATCCCCTGGAAAGCAGATACAAGAGCTCAGTTAGTTGCAAAGACTTTTCCATGAAAAAATGTGTACAACATCAAAACTGAAGGAGGATCATACCACTCTTTCGAGGATGACGTCGTTCGAGTCCACGACCAAGTCGAACCTCTCCTCCAGCCCTGTCAGCTTGTTCCTGTCCCTCATGTGAGATCTGCAGCCATGGTGCTGCATTATCTGACTCATGCTGACATGGGGACAAAGTGAAACATTTCTTATTAAGAAACAGCGAGTAGCAATCAAATCCTTTGTGTGTCTTAAGGTTGGTACATCATTTTGGCATCCATACGTTGTTTGACAGTGGTTTTACGCCACTCGGCTGTCTTTGTATACCTTTAAAAACCAAATTGTATACATATTAGTAATGGCTGTAACAGAAAATCTCCCCACACCACCTCTCTTCTAAACAAGTATTTAGTTTGTATTCTTTTCTTGCCAGCTACAGGTGAATCGGCCACCAACTGGATTTGAGTGTGGAACAAATAACGGGAATTTGTAATAAGGACCTTTAAGGACACACAGATCCAGAAAGTATACAATAGCATTAAAGGTCCCCTATTATCAGGGGTGCACATAACTGGTACGCAGGTACGCATGCGCGGCCTAAATGTGGAATGCGTAACGTCCCGTGAGTCATTGCGCAATACGATAACGTTTATGGTTAAGTGTTAGCACCCCCTGAAGAGGCACACGCTCTTACGTTGATATTGGAGATTTCAATAAATTCAATTTGAAAAAAAAACGGGGAAAAGACGAAAAAACAAAACAACGAATATTCGGATACAGCCCGAGTGGACGGACACGTTTATTGAGCCGATTCCGTGTATCGAGTTGAATTCGGTTAGTTTTCGTCTCCGTGTGGACGGGGTCTCAATTGATAAGGGGGGGGGGGGGTTACCTTGGTTGGTTATTGGCTAATGGTTACACAACCCAAAAAAACGTTATGACATCATAAAGTGGCCAACATCTGATCAAATCATTTTCGGACAGGTTTTTATACGAACGGATCAGGAGAAAAAGACTTGTGTCATACTTGTGTCCACAGCTCCTGACAAAGAGAACGCATATTCTTGAATGTGTCAGGTGAATGGGTGAAAGAGAGGGGGAGCAGGTGCCTGACTGAGTCAAAACTCAAAAGGAAGCGACTACATAATTGAACTCACCCCTGCAGGAGCTTATCTCCTTGTCTTTCACAGAACTCCTGGAAGCCCGGGAAGCTCCGATAGAAATCATATTCATCTCCAGTCTGAGGCAAGCTGGCGGATGCCTTGGTGGCAGATAACACCGCACCCAATCCATACTGCAGAGAGAGGGTCAGCTGTTAGTCCATACCAAAACATAGTATGATCAAAAACATAGGGAAAGGAAACAATTAAATGAACAATGTGTATGATCTTTTAATGCAAGATTAGGGTTTTCACAACAAGGTTATTTCTAAACAGTGAAACTTGGCATATTTGAACTTACATACATGCAGAGCTTAAACGGTATTTTTTTATTAAACTAGTGGAATGACTGAAAATATAGCGAAAACGTTATTCATAATGTAATGTGTTAGCTATACCTATCTACAACTATATGCTGGTGACAGCTTTTCTAAATGTGGATATGTATTACCTTTTCCCAATTAAAGAGCTATCTTTAGTTAGCCAAGTTAAATCGCCCATAGCTCAAATTGGTCCCAAAATGAACAATTAGCGAAACTATTTATCGACTGCTAATTTCCTTAAATAAATGAATATTAACATGAACACATTTGCCTAGAGAGGCATATTTTTTTTGTTGAAAACTATTGCAACTTCGACCATTACCTCACTAGTTAATTATAATATTCAAAGCTTGTGTCAACAGATACCTGTGCATCTTTTCTCACCAAGCCTAACTAATTTGACTACAGCTCGTAGGCACTAAAGCAGACCCACGTTGCCCACCTGACTGCTAGCCTGGACTCACAAACTGCGCGTGCAGCGTGCTTAGTTCACTCACTTTAACAAAAGCATCCGCATCTTTAAAACCGGGACACAGGTCTTCCTTTTCCTCGTCGTTGTTTTCGGAATTTGGGTCTGCAAAGACAGTGTTAGAGGAGTCTTTTCTCTTAGAAGAATCCATATTCCAGTTTCAGTGCTGTGTACATGTGTGCCGCAGGAAGCAGTCTCCTTCTCCACAATATTTTGTCTTCATAGCTGACACAAGGCAGGGCAGGGAGACACAGCGCCACCTGTCGGAGTGGAGTAAACGTTCCGCGAGACGACGGACTATATTTTCAACAATTTGTTTGAGAATAAGAGAAATATTGCTGCTTGAACAAATGTGAAATGTTTGGATTCACTGAACCCATTGCTATTAATTGTTGTTTATATTTCAGCATTCTGCCACATTTTATGTTTTTCTATATTCTACGTTGTGTGGATTCTCTTAGGTTGTGATCCAAATCAGGATTGGTCATGAATCATTATTCCACTGCATTGCCATGCTCTGGTCCTCAGTGTACCCGTGCAATGCAGTGACACTGCAGACACAGCATACCTCACCCATCCAACCTTTTTACCCCAGTGTTGCACCAGACTGCTGGTACCACGAGGGGGCAGTATTGATATATGCAATATGCAGCAACTAAACTACATCTGCACTGTGTTGGTGGGAAGAACACCAATCGTGTCTCATCCAATATCTCTGTAAGAGCTATCTTAAACATATCCGAATATCTGCATTTTGCAGTTTTCAGCAATAGAGGTGATGTTGTGGGTATACCGGAGGATATTAATCATACATTAATACCCTCCCTTAAGTGTCTGGTGTACAAATAAGTTACAGTAGCCCAGTATTGTGATTCAGCGGTCAATATCATGTCAAGAGCCATTGCCAAAGTATTGACACACCAGCTCATTATGGATGGTCTGTGGTGTGTAGGGAGAAACCTCGCTTTTCTTCACTTCCCCTCCCTATTGATCTCTTCACAGGGTCCTCTCCCTCTTATTATCTTAAAAGCATCTCTGCAACACTGGCTCAATCAATATTTCACAGTAGCTCTCCATGTCATTCCCTTTTTTTAGTGGAAGGCATCCGAAGTTCAGAAGATATATGCTTGAATAACACTATTCAATATATTCTTTGCAAAACCTACTGCACAAAGCCGACTACTTGAAATATCGTTTTAGATGATGTATTCTTTTAGATAGATGTATGACTTTAGAATGTGTGTGATTATAATCCTTATTATTTGATAAAGCAATTAGTTTATTCACCAAAGTCTTTGCAAAGGTGTTCTGTGTCCACCGAATAGGACATTACTGCTGCCATTTACCCTCATTTAAATGCTTTTTCATAATATTATGCATTTTATAGCTTTGATGGTGCCTCAAGGTAGCACTCAAATTCTTCCTGCAGTAAAAGACACTAAAACTGCTGATGCTGAAAATGACACTGTACCACCCATAATTCAAAGAAATCCGAGAGAATCCTCAGTGAATTGTTTTTATTAACTCCCTCATTTAGAAAACACAAATGCACCAAACAATATCATACATGCACAGCTTCAGCATATCAAGATCAGCTGATGACTTTTCAATGTGAAAATGTTACTGCCACGATCTCACGGAGATCACCTGGACATCAAAATACTGAGGAGTCACAACAGAAAGGCCAAGCGTTGTCACCCAGAGCTCTAATTGTATTTCTCCAACACTCTTTATCCAATTACAAATGTTTGGCTAACTCATTTATTTTCAATGAATTCAGCCTTTTCTGATCTTGATAGTAGCAAGAAAATTGTAAAGTTGTAATATTATAAAAAGAAGTACAAGTAGATAACACTACTTGTATTATCTACTGTGCACTGGTTGACTACCTTGTAACAGGTAGTGTTTGTGTCATTGCACCAAAAGGCTGTGTGTGATAGCAGCTGCTTAGAAATGTCTCTCTCTCTGCTCATGTATATTTCAGATTGTGGGTTGGAAATAAAATTACAATTAGAAGTAGGACACCATGGTTTGGTCTCGCAGTTGGGGGCGTTGCTTCAAATCACAACAAAATACATACAGTATGTACTGTTTACTGTATGAAGGCAATACAGATCTCATCGCACTGGCTCTTAATTGTTATTCTAAAGCAACACTTGACCTTTGTGCAGAATCTTTGGAAGAAACAAAATAAAAGAAACAATCAGGAACAATATCAACATTAAAAAAAAGAAAAAATCAAAATCAAGTCCAAATCAAAACATCTCCACGGTACTGATACGTTACAAAAACAAAGAGGTTGGCAATGCTTCTATGTACCCAAGACACAAGTTCATACAATGCGTAAGGTTGTCTTTTTCAGTTCATATAATCAATAAATCAGCCAAAAAGATGCATTTCCTGTGTAAACATTTGTTAGCCTAACAATGACATTCTGTAATGAAAGAATGTAAGAATGTGTACAGATTAACCACACGTAAAGCCACAAAAACAACATAACAGGATTCAAAGACTGCTTTCAGAAAGTCTTCAACACTCATCGTGGGGAGAAAGCATTTTGTCTACACATTGAAAACAGACTTGTACCTGCCTTCTGGATTATGAAGCTCGGTTCCATTTGTTCCTTTGCACTGGCTTTCATTGTAATTTGATTTTAATTACAATATATCATATTGCCCGTGCTGACCTTGAATTACTCTATTTGAATGTCCACATGCTTCAGGTGCCCAAAGCGCTGAACCAGGGTTAAGTACAAGAAATTAGTTTAAATTATATTCCCCCAGCAGAGATTTCTTGCAAACACACTGTAGTGTAGGCTAATAACCACACACACGCACGCACGCACGCACGCACACAACACACACACACACACACACACACACACACACACACACACACACACACACACACACACACACACACACACACACACACACACACACACACACACACACACACACACACACACACACACACACACACACACACACACACACACACACACACACACACACACACACACACACACACCCTTGAATCTTCCTGGTGTCATCTTGATGGGATTGTCCTGATTTAGTCCTCCCTAAATCCTGATACATTTGTCTTGTGTGGGTGTCATTAGTACCATTACTCCTATGCCCTTTCCCACAGGAGCCCCTCAGGCGTGCTCTAATTCATTAAGATGTTTTAATGTCTGCTAAATCATGGCGCATATCAGGCTTTCCATTCGTCAAGTCAGTCTGTTAAATGGACCCTTGTGTTGTGTGCTGACAGGTAACTGATATATCTGTTCCTGCCACTTTAGGGCTATTGAAATGTACTGAATGGGTAAGCAGGTCTGAATACCTAAGCAGTGAGGATTTTGCTGAAATACATAAAGGAAACAATGACAACACATACCACATAAAAAAGCCAATACAACTGACAAGAAAGGACAGATTCACAAAGTATTAAAAGACAGCTGACCATACATTTTGCCAAATAATGTCTAAGCTGGTGGCTTGATTTCAATGATCAGACTGGCACAATTGGCAGCACTTTAAATCCCTCCTCATCTTGACTGCGATGGCTGATTATGCACAATGACTGGCACGGCTACTCTGTGTCGCCCAGATGGATGTAAACTAGGACTCCAACTAATGATAATTTATGAATCGATTTTTCTATAAAATGTCAAAAAATTAAGAAAAGTGAGCATCACCATTTCCCAGAACCCAAGGAGATGTTTTCAAATACAGGTCTTCTTTCGTCTGACCAACAGTCCAAAACCCAAATATGTTATCACATGCATACCATGGCCACGGATAATTCTGGATCCTGATTGGCGAAAGGTCTAGTAACGGGGGCATCACAAACAAAACAGAGGGGTTTGTTTGCCATGATAAACAAATGCAACAGTACTAAAGTCTTTTGAAAAGCTAATCCTAACTCAAGGTAAATGTAACACCTTAAGAATCTTTTAACCACATCACGGTTTTCAAAAGAAATTGAAGTTTACTTGTTGACACAACCAAAGGTGTCGGATTGCAGTTAAAGAACATAAATTATGATAATCCAAACTGTTTGCTGAAATATTTGAGGTTGAGAGCCAATAGGTACATCTTCACAATCAGTGAACAATATTCTTGGAATGGGAAATATGCTTGTGTTGCAAAGCGGATTGTATATATTTTTTATATTATGATTGTTTGAATATTCTGATTTTAATAGTTGTTACTTTAAAAACAGTCATAAAAAAAAAAGTGATATCAGGAACTGAATGACTACATAATATCTTTATTTTGTAGACCTATAGCAGTTTTTTGGCATGTAGCCATGGTATAAAGTGGAATAATACCCTCCGAGTTGGATTTCGTGGCGTCAAATGGATTGAACTCATACTCACACCTTGTTGGGTATGGTGTGCATTTTTCCTTGATAAATGACTCCAATGACTTGTTGTTGATTATTTCCTGGTGATTGTTTCAGCATTAGTGTTAACGGAAATACACTGGCAGTCATATACCTCTCCTACTACAGCTGTATACAGGCAGATGTAATCTTCGTGAGTGCAGAGTAAATCCAATCCATCAATCAGCGGGCCATCAAAATAACTGGTCTGAGGCATTAAAACCTGTACGAGCCCTCACGGTACACATTCAGCTCTGCACAATCAAATGATAAAAGGTAAATGGCTTACACCGGCACTCTGAGCTGTTTTATGGGTTTCATCTGGGACAACTTTTAATGGAGCGCATAAGATGAAGGCGGCTGCAGTATGTTCTGAAACACTGAGCATCACTGACTATTGTCTAAAAGTGAGGCCGTTACAAGAATCTCCAAAGGCACGGGCACGGGTGAATGGACATGTTCCTAGTCGCCAATTCATATGTGGAGAGGTAAACTGAAAATATTCAAAAATACAAAATACAACTTCTCATCATGGCCTTCCGCAAGGTACACTAAGACCTTCAACAATAAGAATCTGTGAGGGATAAAATGTTGAGGAAAGCATGTAGCTATCTTAGCAACAACAAGAAGGCTGAAACTACTTTGGCACATGGATGGAAGTAAGGCATCTGTATCAATCTAGTCGAGAAAAAAAAGTGTTGAAATGGAGCATTGTTTTAAAAAAAAGCGAATTTACTGTTAATAAGTGCCTGACAGCATGCTCCACTCTTGTGCTGCCTCATACCCGCAATCTATACACTGCAAAATAGTATGTGGTCACCTCCAAAAATAAGAGAAAAAAAACCTCAGCAACTTTCACAAATTCAAGAAAAATAAAACCATTAAGAAGGTTGAAAAAACAAAGCGGAGTTTGTCATTGTGTCACGACGTTGACCTGAATGTTGATATTGCAATGGCCAGAAGCAGGGAGAGGGGTGAGGTGTCCGCACTCCAGGCTCTCGAGCCGCGGGCACTCATACCTGCAACACACACAAAAAAAGTCAAACCTGCTGGAGGAAGTGGACGTTTGGCGGCAGCACCAACAGTTCTGGACATCCATTTAATTCCTTATCTTACACACTCTCTGGTATCTTACCTGTAGACACATCTGAAAACAGATTTGCAAAAACATTCTAAAGGAAAATTAGATACTTACATTTCCAAATCATGAAACACGCATATGGATGTTTCACAGGGATACTTATAATGTGGTGAAATTGTATTTATGTCCTGTATTTATGTCCTGTTTTTATTACTGCGTTTGTTAGTAAAAATGTATTATGGGACTATAAAGGGACCAGGGGCCTGATGCAGATTTCTCTCATCTCTAATTTGTTATGTATGATTTAAGCGACTCAATTAGTTCTTATGGATCACTGACTCTTTTCCTGTAATGACATCCATATAAACTCTTTCCTGGAAAAAGTATATATTATTTATGCAAAAGAAATCTCCTGAACCACACACTTCCCTTTCTATCCACACAGCACCACAGCACTCTGTTTTGCCTGCTAATGTATTTTGCAAACATCTTTTTCTTTGCAGTATCCAAAGAATCTCTGGGAAAAAGTAGCATATTTTTCAAATGAGGTTTAACAGAAAAGCCAGCGTGGAATTCTCTCTGTCTCAACTGCTGTTTTCAGGGCTTCAACACAGAATATCAACAATGCAAATTAGCATTTAGAGCAGCAGAGGAGCCCCCCTGGTGTCCCTCAGGACAGTTATAGCATCTAGTAAAAGAGGAAGTCAACCTCTGCAACAGAGATATATTTCGCTGCATATTTCTGCAAAACATAAGCAGGGATGAGCCCAAACAAGGGTGGATGGGGGCGCGGGTAATGGCAAGTCAACGGAGGACAAAATGTCGCTGCAAGGTTTAAAAAGTGCCAAGGGAATTCATTTACAAGAGTGGGTAAATAGTAAAAACCTAACAGCTCTGAGGGATCGAGGTGCCGGTGTCAAATCTTGCTACTCTGTCGTGGTACTCTCAAAGATGGAAGCATTAGCATATTTCAGTGTGAAAGCTTAACACAAAAATATAGCAGTTTTTCAATCTGAGAAGATATTCCTTGAACTTGGAACCACGTTAGCGATACAACCATTAACAACAAACTCACTTAGTTGGTGGATTCGTATTGGGTCAGAGGCCGGGCCCAGCCCTCCTTCACTCAACGTCTGAATGTGGATGATGTAGTCGTCATCTTCCTCGGGGAGGGTCAGCTCTGCTGTTGAATTGGCTGTAGTGAGGGTGTATACCTCTTTGAGCCTCTGCCTCCTGTATGACAGCTGGATGGGGAGCAAAGTGGGTGACACATTGTAAACATGTCATCTTACAACCTGGCAGCTTAGTGTCAGCCACCATAGGTACATTTCCCTCAGATGTTTAATAGGAACATGGTAATGTGGAGCATATTAAAAAAAGTCTAACTCACTTGGTAGCCTGTAACTTCTGACTCTGACTCCATTGCCACCACAGGTTCCCAGTAAAGAGACAGCTGAGAGCCGATTAGAGTCCATTCCACATTCAGCGGTGGTAGGGCGGGTGCTGCATGATATCAAAACAAATAATTTACACATCAGCACAGAAACACATTACTGCCACATCAATCTACAATAATTATCCTCTCTTAAGGGATGATACTACTTCAAAGGATGACTTTAGAACAGGGGTGTCCAAACTACGGCCCGGGGGCCAAATGCAGCCCGCGGACCATTGGAATCGGCCGTCAGCAAATAAAAAAAAGTATAATGGAATATGGCCCCCAAATGAAACTTGCGGTTGTCTTATATTGTACTTCTTAAATATAAATGTAAAAATATATTACACAGTAGCATTCATGTGTAAATAAGACCACTTTTCAAATAAATTCAGTCAATTAAAGTTGGAAACATTTTTTAGTCCAATAAACTTATTTACATAACAAGCTTGAAATACACCCTTCCTATTTCTCCTTATTATAATCAATCTGAGGCTCCTGTTTTAAGGGATGATCTGCCAACACTCACAAGCACAATTTACCTACATTTGATTGATTTAGCTAACTTATAACTGAACTTATGACTGAGGCAATATACCTCTAGTGAGTGGCTAGCCTTTCGTATATTTTTCTGTATGTGGCCCTCGGTGAAAAAAGTTAAGACACCCCTGCTTTAGAAGCCTATATTTTTATTCTGCCATCTGACGTGAATTATAACCTGTTTGGACACAAAATCACCGGAGCAGCAAGGTGTCTTGGGTGCTGCAACTTACGTGGCTTTTTTGTGGTGACATTGATTGCTGGTAGGAAGGGGCCGGTGCCGGCTGTGTTGAAGGCGCTGACTGTGAGGAAATACTGCGTGATTCCTGCCAAGCCGCTCACTGTGACCGAGGTTTGGTTCCAAGGCACCCTGACCTTCCCCATGGTCTCTGGTTTGGTGTCATCTTCCCAGTATGCCACCTGTTTCAGACAGAGAGCGCGGAATCTGGGATTTATTCAACCGTGATATGTTGCTTCGGAGTGGAGCAAAATGCCTACATTAGTACTATAAATGTTTTATCACATACAGAACATAAAGTGTTTGTAGTTGTATTTGGTGTCTTGATGAAAATGTGGTGTTAAATAATTATTATTTCCTTAACCTTTCCAGCAGGTTATCTTATCTGAAGTAAAAAGCCTTTTTAATTGTACTTTTACAACTACTGTTGTTCACTATGATACCACTGAAAGAGTGAAAATAGATGTATCTTTTTTTTATTCATCAACAGATTTGACAGCTACGGTATATCATTATCAAAATTACCAATCCAGATTTCTATGTCCCTCGACCAATGGATTTATTGTGAAATCATTTTAGCCCTACAATACATTAATCTGTGCTTGCGTAATGAATTCAATTAAATTGTTGTACTGATCAAATATAAAGTTAATTTACCAATCATAAAATAAGTGAGTAATTTTTTTCTAACATCAAACTGATTATATATCTTAAAAAAAAGTTCATCCTCCTACACATCTACCTTTTATGTCTTCATTATTCAATCTGAGCTGATGTTTACAGCTCTGAATTGAAATGGCACAGAAGCTCACTTTTGCAGGTGGATATATTAAAACAACTTTAATTTTATTGAGCACAAGAATAACCGCAGCATCTTTTAATAAATCCCTTTGATCAGCCTGATGATTCCGTCAGCACAATCAGGCTGTCCCACTTTTGAAGATAAGAATAGAAAACAACAGTTTTGGCTTTAATATGTCATAGATTAATATTCCTATTTTATTTAGTGAACAATGAAAGATTTAGAATGAATCCCAAGGTGCTTCTCTGTAAAAACAACAAACAGAGGAGCTTTTCCGGTCTCGTTACACAGTCTTTGGCGTGGTGTGATGGCATTTCTTAGCATTCTGACACCAGGTCTGATATTGCAGCACATACCATCATGAGGTCTGCATCACGATACACCATAACTGACAGCAGCTTGAAAAGGGATGTGGACCGGCAATTTTATTTTTTGTTCTCTTGAAAACACGACCCGTGGTGTTGGTACAAAGAACTGTATAATTTTGTCTCTAACTGTCTCGCAACTGAAAAAGCCATTTTCATGGTGACGCAGAGTTTGGGAGTGATGGCTTTTTTTAGGTACAACAGGGGTGATGACAAGCATTTGAATTGTGTTGTGTGTGATTTCTATTTCCATTTAAAAGGGTAAAATGTACCTCATAGCCCAGAACCCTTTCAGGGGTGAAGGAGAGAGCTTGCCAATTCACCTCAATCTCAGAGGCGGAGACACTTCTGGCCCAAACTCCTGCTGGCACCCCGCTCGGCTCTGAAAACAGACGACAGGAGACTGAGCAGTGCTGCCTTTTTCCAACAGAGAGACGGAGAAAAGCAGGAAAAATCTCTTCCTTTTATACATTTATGACAGTGCTGTGTACTTGTTGATCTCTACTTGGATGAATCATCACACACAGGTGCCGCTGGTAAATAGAACAACAGTACTCTACACACTGACCTCCTCTCAGCGCGTTAAGAGGTAGCATGGATCTAAATGCCAACCGGTTTTCACTTCACAATAGCCATTCAAAAGAGTGCTGATATTTGTAGGCAATCTGCCTGCCCTTACATAAACGTGTTGCACATTTTCTTTTAGCAAATGTTCTACTGTGTAAAAAGACATAATGATTCCCCTGCGTTTCTATGTATCTATCAAGCGCTTTCAGCCCAGTGGGTGCAACAAAACCATTTTTCACGGTCTTTGTCCTTTTCAGAAACAGAGAGAGCTTTGCAAAAAACACCACTGGCGTCCATTCCCTTACCTATCTCTGCAGAGTAGATGGTGACCACGGCGCTGAAGGGACCCTGCCCTTTGCTGTTGTATGTGCCAACCTTGACGTGAAATGGAGAGAAGGGCGCGATGCTCTCGTTGCGGTACACGTAGCGCGAGGCACCGGGGGCCGAGGTGGCCACGTGGGTCCAGCTAACTTCTCCAAAGGCACGGAAAGCAATGATGTAACCAAAGCTCTCACCATTCTGTAGTTCTTCGGGGACAGGCTGAGAGTGAAACACAAAACTATAGTGATATTAAAACATATACAAGCCTCTCACATTCATCCCGCCGTTGGGCTGACACAATCTCCATCCACTCTCATTGTGCCAGAAGAAGAGCATGACCCACAAATTGCTTTCGTGACCCACCTGACGAAATGAAACGAGGAGTAAAATGTCATTTAAAAAAAAATCTAAGCTCATTACAAAACCTCCGTGTAGCTTTTAAAATGAAAAGTTTGTTGCGCATTTAATGAAAAGAGAAAAGGAATATAAAGAGATAGCGTTAGACAACTAATGGCTTCTTCAATATCTACATTATTCTATTATTTGAACTGGTTTACCTTATTTCTAGATTTGAGCATTTGCAGATTTGGCTGAGCAGTAATTACCTAAAATCCAATCTTCATAAATGACAATAACTGTCAGATTAAGTGTTTTGCTTGTGTATACGTTATTGCTACTTTACATGCAGACTCTTTAAATAAGAAATGACAACACCAGACTTCAATTGACTCGAAATGTATGACACCCGCAAGCCAAACCGAGCAGAGGCTTTGATTTAGCGAGAAATATTAAGCACCTCACTGAAGGATAAAAAAGATTAACTGCAGGCCCTTTGAATAACAGACTAGAACATAAGACTGATGACTTACCTCCCATGTGATGACCAGTTCTGATCTGCTCCCACCTCCTCCACCCACATCACCTGGCGCTGCATCAGGAACTGCAAACACAGAGCTTCATCACTCACACCTCCGTACGAGAAACACTTCAGGCTTCGGAAAGTTTACAAGAAGAGATGTTATAATACTAAGAAAATGTGTTTTGCAAATCATAGTTTCTTCCAGATCAGGACGAATGATTCTAGGGGACAAAAGGGATTATTTTCTGTACCTGTGTCCTCTGCCCTAGTCGTGATGACACAGGGCTGGGATAATAGTGTTTTGGGCGACACTTCAGGAAAAATCATAGTTCTTTGCACTGGTAGATTTTGAGTGTTTGCGCCGTTTTACTTGTCTCATTTCAGAATTATGAAAAAAATACTTTTATGATATTTATTTTTATATTTTTGTTTCTTTGCGCCTGTATAGTGCCCCTTAATTCACCAAAAGTAAGCAAAGGAAAATGCCTCATTTGAATATCCAAACATAACATTGTAGAAACATTCCAATACAAAAAATGATAGTCTTAGTTTGATGGTGGATTGCTTAAGATGTTTTTCTTATTTACCTGTAGTGTCTTTCAAAATGTATGGAATTTTATAATACATATCTTTAAAGGCTTATTTTCTTGTCATACTCATACATACAAAACTCTTCAGTTTCACTCATTCACCTGTAGTGACTCCCCTTAAGTAAAAAAAAACATCAATCAGTGTACTGCATAGAAATTATGACAATATTTAATTTGACTTAAAAAATAACATTAGGTGTTGAGTCTAATATAATTGTTCTTTTTATTTAGCCTCAGAGAGATTCAATGTTTTTCTGCATAATAATGATCAACTTTTATGTTTTGTCTTTTTTGATTAAAAAAAAATGTGTTTTATTATATTCCCTATGTGTTTTGTATTCATGCTCATATAAGTGGTGTGTTTGTGTCATCAAGATACATCCGTTTAATTTTCTATCTTTTATTGTTTTCAGTCTAATTTTTTAATTGTATTGAAAAAAAAGAAAAGTCAATTGCTTTGACTGTACCTGCGTCCTCTGTCCTGGTCTTGACCGACACAGGGCTGGGTTCTCCGACCCCAACACTGTTTTTGGCCAAAACACGAAACTCATACTCCACCCAGGCGTTAAGGTCCACTACAGTGGCTGTCAGTGTGCTTCCATCGATCATCTCTGGGACTGAAATAAAACAGAAATAATACAGTGTACATAAATATATATAAGAATACAAATAATACCAGGAATTCTTTTTAAACAAGATAACTAAATCTGTAAAAAAATCTGTCTTTGGGATGAATGGGAGGTCAGCTTCAGTTTTGAGTCTAGAATGTCAAACTTCTGTCACACAGTTGTGTTGTTCAGCAAAAGCTTAAAAAAACAACCTTAAACTGACATACAAATACACAAGACTGTATGACCTAATTTGATGACGCTGCAATGTGGTGACTCATTGCACCCAATTACTTAGAATCCATGAAAGGCAGAGGTAATAAAGCAAAGTTGGGTACAGTAATGCTAAAAGATTTTCCCAAATTATCGTTGGATAAACTAAATAATGACCTGAAAGATTCCAAAACAAATCTGTAGAATTGCTAGGTTTTACCTTCTAAGCCAGCTGGATCACCAACTACATTTGTCCAAGGGCCAAAATATATCCAATAGACACAATCGCGGGCCAGTGATTTTTATATAGTCCACAATGCTAGTGGAGCACGCTCAGGTACTGCGGACCTTTAATTTATTATCTGAAACGATGTAATAACTTTTAAAACTTGTTCCAGTCACTTGCCCCATGCATTCAGCAGCAGCAGGCCATTCACTTTGATTTGATCGTTATGAAATGTCATCATTTCGACAATAAAGAAATGCTACATAAACGTTATCTTGCACATTTTATCCAACCATCTCCGTTTCTAACTTTCAATATATTTTAAAAGAGATCTCTCTCTCACTGCGTGCGGGGGCGGGGCCTCACAGACACGCTGCATCTCTCTCTCGCTCACAGACATGCTGCAGCGCCGTTCAGTGTGCACACAGTTCTGCCGGTAATGAATATTACATTTTGTGAGGAAACTTTTCCACCAATAACTCCAATAAGTATTCCAAAATGTATTCACTTCAGGTTTACGAAAGTAACTGTAATCAGATTACTCGTTTTTGAAATGTAACGCCAGCTGAATACAGTTAGCCTACTTGATTTTTATATTCTGCGTAACGCCGTTACATGTATTCCGTTACAACCAGTCTAGGTTACAACCCAACTCTGCTTCTAGGCTACTGTCCCGCAGCTCCTGCCTCTCTGTTGGACTCCGTCGCAGCGGGGCTACTGCTGCGCGGAGTGCACAAAGCAGACTCTTCACAACGAAGTGTCACTTCTTCTTGAAGGCAGGGAAGGTTTCGCAGTACGCAGTCTACTGTCCCGCAGCTGCTGCCTCTCTGTTGGACTCCGGTACTGCACCTTACTCACGACGTTGTAAAAAAAACGCAGTAACCACTCAGTCACCCCCGTCGTGCGGGCCGGATGAGAATGTCTGGCGGGCCGGATGTGGCCCGTGGGCCGCCAGTTGGTGGTCACTGTTCTAAGCTAACTTTCACTCATTTACAGTTTTCCCTTGTGCAATGAAGTGTAATAAACTGGTAAAATGAAAGCTTGTGTCTCCAGACTCTTCAAATAAATGCTTTCCCCTCTCCATTGGAACAAAAGTCGTACGTCTTCCACAGAGACTTTACTTGACTTAAGCAGATGAAAAGGGTTTTGTCAGGTGTAAAGGTCCTTTCAGTGGTTTAAATGAGATCATGTAAAAGCAGCAGCGATGACCTCTAGTTCTCTCGAGTAAGACCCTGAATCCCTCCCTTCTCCAGAGCCTTCGTTCTGCAGCTGACCCTACGCTTTGACCTCCCAGCTGAAGCCGGAAGAGAAGTCAGAGTATTTCCCTGCGGGGATCTATGAATTATCTGAGCAACATTACATGTGGTATGAGAGGAAATTTCATCTTCAAGTGCCGCCTACCTGTGTTAACCCTTTGCCATCCCACGGTGAAGGGAGTCCTGGTCTGGATGAGGTAATTGGTGATGGGGCTGCCGTTGTCTCTGCCGGGACTCCAGGCCAGCTGGGCTGTACTGTCTGTCACCTCCACCACCGTCACCGAGTCTGGGGGGGTGGGGGAGCCTGGCCCAATCACAGAAAATACACTGTGAGGTACTCGCACACGCACACCAGACGGCAGAATGTGGATGCTACACCACACATAATGCAAGCAAAACATGAACTGCAATCTCATTTGCATAAGAAACACCTCTATATATAGAGCAACAACTGATTACTATTCATTTGTATCTTGGAATACACATGAGAGAGAAAATATTTAAAACATATTTAAAAAGCTTTAAGTTTGAGGCCCTTTACAAAGATATGAGAAGCTAATTCAGGATTTTTTTCCTTTAATATTCAACATACTTGTAATCCTTCCCTTTCATGGTCTTCGCGGTAATTGATCGATAACACAGCAGACGCAAGTAGATGTAGGGAGTCAAATTAAAAGGTAAAAGATGAAAAGGGGCCTCATAGACATGAAGAACCAGAGTTTTATCATTTATTTTCATTATCCCACCAATTAAGCAGTGTGATGTTTTAGTTTGGCTTCATCTACTGTTTCCTGTTCTAATGAACGTGTCTGCTCATCAGAAATAATGGACCACTAGAGAGCTGTGAGACAGACCACAGAATAATAACTTGCCCAGCTCTGCTCACACTGCCCCTGTACTATATTGTGAAGCAAAAATATTCTAATTATTAAGGCATTTAATGATTATTTTAACAAACAATCAATAGTTCATGCAGCAGGGGCAGGGCTGTGATGTACGTATAATACATGCATCTATGCAAAACAAGGAACTGCTGAACTACATTTTTTTTGTTTACAGAAGTATTGAGCATCATGGCCTTAAAGTCATGGCTTTAGTGATATTGATCTTTGTAAAACTCATTAGCAGCTCCTGATTTAAAAAAAACCTTTAATACACTGGCTTCAGTAACACATATTAAGGAGCACACAATCAGGGATCAATTCCTTATCCTCTTAATTATATTGCATTGGCTGAGGCAAGAGAGTGCTGTCATTGTGTTTAGGGTGTTCAAATGATCTGTTATTAATATGGACACACTGTCTGGGCTTTTGTCGTGAACTTGGCACGGGGCAAATCATTATCTGGCGGTATTATGAATACTTACAGAAATGTTGACATCATTTTGATCTGATTTAAATATTTCCCAAATTTGTAATATAAAGAGTTGCACATGTCAGAATTGAATATAAATAATCATTTGTTTTATAAATAATTAAATAATAATGATAAATCACATTGTGTTGTACTGACTGTTGTATATTTCTATGTAATGTCTTCCAGGACGATGATGATAATGCAACTGTCAAACAAGCTCAAGTGCTCATCAAGTGGTTTGAATGCTAATGGTCATGATGTATTCGGGATAACATGACCTTCTCCATAACCACCACCACCCGGTGGAGTGTTTGCCAGGTATCATGGAGAGGGATCTAAAACATTTCCCTCCGTCATTGTGGAAAATAAGAACCCAGATGATCACTCGAGAATCTTTGTGTCGGGAGCGATTATCATTGACCTTCACTGCTGCGAGAGGAGTGAAGCGAGACAGGAGACAGCATTCAAAATCACTGAGATACTGTCACCAGCTAATATTATGTGATTGTAATATATGTTTCCATTGCCAATAACACCAATAATACACATTACTTCAAGTATGATCATTAAAGTTAATAGCTGTTGCTGTGATTCACACAACTACCAGCGCAATGACACTGGCACAATTATTATCACAGTTAAATGAGTGATGCGTTATTCAAAGTGTTGTCTTAACATTAAAATAGCATTTCTTTGAGCACATGCAAATGCAGACACTCTCCTACACTCTCACAGTATATATAGCCAAGTAGACAAGGTTTTATTCGTCAAGCCTTGAGCTATCCATCTCTGTGATGTTTGCTTCCACCCCATAATAAATTAGAGCAGAATTGATTATTTAATGGGTTTCTCCCGGCTTTTAAAAATTACAATTTAAAAGAATCAAAGCAACATCTCCCGATGCAGTATCCCCATTGCTTGAGATAATATACACAATACAGGACAATTTTCTGGTCGAAAGTAGTTCCAATAAATACAGCATGTTCCCTTTTAATTATCCAGACTCCGACAGCGACACGTTGAAAATAATGTGTTACTAAATATGTTTACTCAATAAATGTATTTAATTAAAAAAGTTTGCAGTAGCACCAAAAGAGTGACTCAGATGGTTCCACTTAAACAATCTATTTGATCCAAAAACAGTCACATTGTCCAATTCAAATAAAAAATAAAAAAGATCTATGTAGACAATCTTTTGTCATCTATTCCATCACATTAATAATTGCACAACCTCTTAGATTAGACTCTTTGAACAGGACAGACCCACAGGTTGGGAACCACTGCACATTGCTACCTAAAAGTTAATTTAAGTAGTTAAAACTAAATACATAGCACCATGATGAGTCAGAATGTAAAAAGAAAGTCTAATAATTCACAGAATTCACACAAAAAAATGAATATTTTGCCGATGATGGGAAGTTACCTAATTTAACTTACGTAGAACATTGTATGGAGGATTTTTACAGGCAATAAAGTATTATTTTAGTGTTGCATTCATACTTTTACATAGGTAGTATGTGACTAGATGACCACAGATTGTGTCTTTGGTATGCTTAATATGGTATTTTGAATATAATTAGAAATAATGTGTCTTTTATTTTTCATGGGTACAAAGGTAGTGGGGGTCTCCCAACAGGACACTGGACATGTGATCACTGTCAGTTTGTTAGTGGTGTTCAGCTGTGATCAAGCGAATCCATTCTCTGCCCCCCATGACTGGTTTTCTATCCGGCTTCATGCTTTGTCGGCCAACATTTGGAGCTGTTCGATCCAAGCAATGAGACATCCATGACAGCTGCCGTGAGCAGGAAGTGTAAATAATGCACAATCTGAATCACAGACAAGTTTCTCTCCAGTCAATACTGGGCCAATGCATTTCCAGGGCCTTGATATTGCTTCTGCTTGAAAAACAGCCTTTTTTCCACTTAGTCCTCAGCCAATTGGACAGGAGCGCTTAATAATGCCATTTGCTTAGAAGATCTTTAACACCGAGTCATTGGTGGATATCTTTAGAAGATAAAGATATGGATTCAAACGTTTCAAAATGTTACACCAATATCAGTGCTCACCTCATCTGACATTCAACATATCTGCGTAGTGTCAATTTGATGGGCTATTTGACATTTTGATCGAAGCCAGAAACATCCCTCCTCTCACTCAAGCAACACAAATCTGCCTCTCCCCGAAAACACAAAACAAAAGTTGTTCTATTTTGTTCTGCCCAATGTAGCTCTTGACAATCGTGTCTCTCCGGAGCACTACATATTGCATGAGTGAGCACAGACAGGCATCTAAACATTGTACTGTCAAGTACATTGCAACAATATTGAAAATTGGTCATTAAAAAGAGAGAGAGAACATTTTCACACAGTTTCTTCAAATTCTCTGCTCCCACAAATACCCCTGAAAGCAATATAAAAGAAAAGCAAGCCTCCTCTATTTGATGTAATCAAGCGACTGCTACCAGGAATAATCAGGACATAAAAACTGTGGATTCTGTGATGACATCCAGAATCATTATCATGAGGATATGGGCATTTTGGTTGCACTGCAATCACTGGCTGAGACACAAACCATTTGAGTTTAAAACCCTAAGTGAACATTATACGCCCTGGCAGTCGAGCAGTCTTTATATTCTTAGTAAAGTATATTCATATAATGTCTCCAAAATATTTATTTCCTTTGATTTTTTGCAACACAGGTTTTATTTGGTTACCCTTACAGAGTGCAGACATATTTTTATTGTCGGCTGTTGGCTACATCTATCAGCCACTTTACGGCTATTATATGTCCAAGTGTCCTTGAGCGAGACACTGAACCCTAAGTTGCTCCCGAAGGACAGGCCAGCCTCGCATGGCAGCTCCAATGTGTGTGTGTGTGTGTGTGTGTGTGTGTGTGTGTGTGTGTGTGTGTGTGTGTGTGTGTGTGTGTGTGTGTGTGTGTGTGTGTGTGTGTGTGTGTGTGTGTGTGTGTGTGTGTGTGTGTGTGTGTGTGTGTGTGTGTGTGTGTGTGTGTGTGTGTGTGTGTGTGTGTGTGTGTCAATAGGTGTACATAAGGGAAATTGGAAAGCGTTTTGTCCGTTAAGGTAGAAAAGCACTATATCATTTACTGTCCACCCTTTACAGTTAAGTGTAGAGTTTTTATTTCCAGTTCTTTTTAAAAGAGGAACTAAAAACAATCCTGGCTATAAGCCCCGCTTTAATTAGTAACTGCAGAGAAGAGATTTTCTTACCTTTGACAATCAATACAGCCACGGCTGACAGGCTCTCCACGTCCGTGTCCACCACACAGATATATTTTCCGGCATGGTAAAGCTGAATGTTCCTGATCATCAGATCCCCTGCTGTTCTCTACATGGGGGGAGAGAAAGCTTTATGTAGCATGAAAGATAACAGACCCTGTGACAGCTTATTAAAGAATGCAGCGAGGCATATATAAGGTGCAGTAAATAGCTGAGCGTTTGCAGATCTTTCAGTTATTTAACTTTGCAGAAAAGCCTGTTTTTAAAGATATTTAACACCGAAGATATTTTTAGACATACTGTGCGTCTCGACACTTCTTGAAGTCGCAGCCATAAAGGCGAGCATTATGAAAATATCCTGAATATGACAGAACCTTTTAGTCGCACACTTCTGTCCAAGATGAATCCCGATGAAAAGCATCTCAGCCAAAAATCACAGAAGTTGTATGCTGCAAATGGAACTTCTGTGTCTGAAAAGGCTTTTGCTATTTCTTCTCGCTTTTTGCAGAGGTCATCATCATCGCCTTCAAGTCCTGCTGCAAGAAACTACACAACTAAGCTAATACGTTTGAATTCAGCCAGTTTTTGCTCGATTGGAGAGGAAAAAAAGGCCCTCTAGATTCTCATCTGAGAGGACACCCGTAAGCAGCAAACGGTAAATTAGTGGTGAAATCGTTCTCTAGGTATTGGCAGGCAAATGTGGCAGTAGAGCCAACGTGGTTTAATTATGGAAATTAAATTCCTTGAAGCAGCAAAGTTAAGTTGATAATCTCTTTGGACTGGGGACATTCTAGCATTTCTGGGGGAGTCTCTTTACAGATAAGAATATTGTCAGTCAAACACACACAAGGAAGAATGGTTAATCTCTAAAGGTCTGAGGGTGTTATGAAAATGTTTTGTCATTTGGGGCTCTGCCAAGACACCTCTAATAATATGTATTCCCTTTCTGTTATGGAGCAGCAAGCTATGTCAAAAAAGGATTTGAAAAGAATTGAATAGCAACCAAACTATTGAAAATAGATTACTTCAGAAGGGTACGCTCATGTAAGGGAAGTGTACTTAAAAAGAGGACAACCTGTCACAGTGGCTGAGCAACTAAGGCATGATACATGATGTTTCATGTGTATTCTGACATAGCATAACCATGGTTCTATTCACAAACGTACTATTGGAAGCTGAGAGGGGTTGAATGGTTTAATAGAGCTTCCTTTTTAAACATCTTCCCACAGCCTGTAATGCCTCCAAGGAGACTCTTTAGAATTGCAAAAAAGGATGGTATCACACCTATTGCAGCAAAACTAACCACAGCAAATCTCTTCAAGAAATACCAGGGTGTCAAACTACATGCTGTCTCTTTTAACTAATGGCAGGGATGAAGTGAAGCAATATGGGGAGAGGTGCCAACTGCCCATTCACAAGTTTTGAAGAAGTATGACTGCGGGGTCACTCACCCCACCCACTAGCTCAAAGTGACCGTCTCCCTTGGCGATCAGCTGTCCGTTGAAGGCCCAGGAGAAAGAAACGTCAAGGACTGGGTCACTGGAGACTTGACAGGGTAACACGATGCTTTCGCCCACTATGATCTCCATGTCCACGGGCCCCTGGGTGATTCTGGTTGGATCTGCCCGAAAAAAATGTGTTTGAAAAATTGAGAGAGTCATTTCTCACAGGGCGGCTGCCAATCTAACACAGATCATAAGATATTCATTGCGACATGAAACGAGATGAGCAGTGTATTGTTGATTTTCTGCAATAGAAGTTCAACCAGAGATGGCAAAAGTACAACCATCCTTTACTCAAGTAGAAGTACAGATACTCGTGTTTAAAAAGTACTGACTAAACTTCTTTACTCAAGTAAAAGTAAAGAAGTATGGGCTTCGAAATGTAATTAAGTACCCATAACTACCATCTGTTTTATAAAGTAACTGACCTCACTTTATATTAATAGAACAATAATGTCATTGTTAGCTAATGAATGTTTCGATGCTGAACAACGGCAAAATGACAAAGTTATCATTAATAATGATCACTCCACCAAACACAGATTAAAACTAAAGTAATGTGCCTGTTTTGAAGAAGTTTAAAGTTCAGGTATTTTTGTTAAAAATGTAGGAAGTAAAGTAAAAGTCGTCAGAAAAATAAGTAGTGGAGTAAAGTACTGATACCAGAAAAACGTACTTAAGTACAGTAGCGAAGTATTTGTACTCCACTACTTCTCACCTCTGGGTTCAACAGTGAGGCTTCATGCGCTATAATACACTTAGTCACAGGCAGGGAATTATCTATATAAAGCAAGGTCTCATCAAAGTCTTAAGTGGAATAATGTGATAACACCAGCCTGCCACTACTAAAATGGCCTAATACTCCAAGCTGACACCGCTAGAATAATCTCCTGAAATCCTCCTGATAGCAATTACAATACAGTGCAGATCAGATAAAACTTCATGTAATGGGCTGCTCTGTGCATCCAGAACATAAATGAAGGGGCGTTGCTTCAAAGTCTACAAAAGCAATGATTGGACTAAGTCTGTCGTGCTTCAAAAGTCAAGATAATGAATCTGCTAGAATCAAATAAAGAAGGTGCAGCACAAAGCAAGAGGATTTGCACTCTTACATCTTACCTTATAGAGTAGAATCTCGAGGGGTAAGGAAATGACATGTAAAAATGTCCCCTTAGTTCTTAAGCTAGTAATAATCAATGTCTGGGTCGCGGCTCTGTGCCGCTGACTGCATTATGGCCTTGAAAAATACCCCCCCAACTGGCAGTTACAGTGGCAGACAATAGCGTTCAGCACATTAATAAAACCAATAAGAGAACACTTTACTAACACTCCACTGGAAGCACACGCTCGACAACAACAGCATCTGTAACACCTCCTCACTAACGCTTTCATTGCTTCCACTCAGGGCACTTTCATTTGTTGCAGTGAATTGGTTGTTTCAACTGCTTTGAAGAAAACAATGATAGAGTATTTTTTCAAACACCTTCCAAGTGCGTTATTGCAGCCGCACTTAACAACTCAATGGAATTAAACTGAAAGACAAAACTTTTTTTTTTAAGTTGCAGTCGAGTTTGAGTAAAAATGACATTTAAAATAATATTCCAAAATTATTTCAGGGATTGTTTTATTTTGTAAAGTCCTTGAAGGATAGACAGCTCCCAAAGTTTCTGACTCGCTCCTCAGAGGAAAACCTGAAGTTTGTTTATGTTTCCACCCACCAGTTATCGACTCTTTGCGCCACAGTAACTCTCCCTTGCGTTAATCCATACTGAGAGATACATTCTGCTAACTAAGTGGGATGCATAAACATTCTGCTATGTCACAGTGGAGCTTACCGGTAACGAGGAGCCGTCCTGTTGTACTTGACATGCCAAATCTATTCCTTGCGAAGCACGTATAGCTGCCTGCATCAGACTTGCTCACGTTGGCAAGCCTCAATGTTCCATCTGGGGAGAGTGTGATCCTAAAGCAAACAGAGACACCCGTTTGCAATCCAACTTCAGAGAACAAAAGATAATATCGTCATTAGATCAACTCTAATTCTGGATTTGTCTCAGTGTTCTTCATTATCATAGGCAACGAGAAGCAGTGTAAGTGAAGGGGGATATTGATCGTTTGGACTTAACAAGGTTGAAAACATACGATGGGAAATACTGAATTGCCTTTAATTGTACATTCCTATCACAGCCATCGGTCCTCTGGCTTAATTAAAGCAGGTTCAGTTCAGTCATTACCTGTCGTTGGTGTGGATAGGGAGGTTTCCTTTCTTCCATAAGATGCTGGCGATGGGATAGGCCTGGGGTTTACACTCTAAAGTCACTGTAGTTCCTGCCTTGGCTTTGAGCAAAGCTCTGAGGACGTTTCCTGTGAAGTCTGGCGGAGAGGCTGATGGGAAACAGTAAACTGACTTTAGTACAAGCCTGCAGAAAATCTCACAGGGCATTTGAAGCACGCCTCAGTTTGATCTGGGAAAATCCTCAAATTGGAAAGTAATGGAGACAGACATTTGAAACATTTGTGATGGGAGAAAATAAATATAAAATCCAATCACTACTGGTGATTTTTGTTCCATTTTCTATCAAGAACATGGATTTACAGGGACCAACAATGTTACATCTTTAATTGGTTTTACTCATAAAGATCATTTTTGTCGTTCATTTTGAATCAACTACCCCATCCTCACCTTAACTTCAAAGTAAATCAGGATATCATGAAGGGGAAAATATTTTTTAAATGTGTTTGGCCCCATCAAACCCTCCTCGCTGACCCCATTATCCACTAATCCAGACAACCTTTAAGAATGACAGTAAGATGACCTTTACGATTCTTCGGCAACAATGATTGGAGGATTTAAAGGAGAGATAAATGCCACCGTACCTAAAACCATTAGTTCAGCAGAGAAATATATGACGCCATGTTTATTCTCAGCCACACACTGGTACATGCCGGCGTCAGATAGCGTCAGCGCGGACACTGACAGGACTCCGTCCTCCACATGGATTCTGTCCTGTGAAGAAAAGGATGAAAGAAAGCAATTATTGCTTAAGACTTGAAGGTAGGTTTTTGCTTTGCTCAGCGCGCTCTGGCAAAGCTCAATAAGAATTGGATTGGGTTAGAGGCAATGTCAATGGGCGAAGATCAAATCAGGATTATGTTGCCGTGAATGAATCAGAGTCAGTGCACAAACATGTTTTTTTTCTTCAAATATTTTCACTATCATATTAACCAGTATTCAGCTTGTAATAATATACTGTAGTGAAAACTATGTGTGCAAAATGTGTGTATGTGTGGCTAAATTCAGCATCCTGTTATAAATATATGTATTTATTTTATTTCTGATGAATGATTAAGCCAGGATATATCTTATTGAGGTGAAACATGTAAAGTTTTTTCATTAAAACCCTTACTTTATGTAACTCAATCCATGCAATTACACACATTATGGTCTAATCGTATATTGTTTCTGTTTAGCGTGTGAAGATTAAGCTCTCTCTTTGAATTAAAGATTATGCATTTACACAAAAGTATGCTTACCATAAGCCTTACATTGTGTCTGAAACTGATATCATGAAAAGTAAACAATACTGCCTTTTAGTTAAACAATCATGTTCTTGACCTTGCAACAGTATATATATATTGTTAAAATCAAATCATAGAATGACATTTAAATAAGCCTTTTTGTTGTTGTTGTTATAGAAGCAGGTGCTCGCATTGAGCATTACCAAATGCTGCTGAGAAGATAAAGCAACAGCAGCATATTGAAGTCAAGTTGAAAGCTATGTATGTCCCTGGTGGTCCTGGGTAAGGTGTGCAGCCGTATAGCATATTTCACAGTAGATTAAACCCATTGTCCCTAAATCTGGAGGAGCTAAAACATGCACCATGAATAATGAAAACAACTACCGACTCCATTCAGATGAAATGGAGCAATCTCGGAGGGACTACACTGATCCACTCTCTAAGACTGTGTAATCTGCCAAGGTAGAGTGGAATAAGAGACAGTTACATCCATGTCTCATCACTGGCACACCTCAGCAAGACGTTTACACTCGCCTCTCATCGCACTTGGAAAAACAGCCGCGTGCTTGACGCCAGGCACTCTAAATTGAAATAATGCGCTGAAGATGAGGATTAAGTCTTTAAAAATTAAACATTGGTAGGTGGCAGAAGAAGGGCAGTAATTTACCTCAGAAAGAAGCTGTTGGCCGTTCTTCAGCCACGTGTAGGCGGGCTTGGGCTTGCCATTGGCTCGGCAGTCCCAGTAAAGTCTCTCCTCTATGGCCAGGGCCGTGTCCTTCGTGGCCTGGATCCACTGAGGCTTGGCTGAGGGAACACAAATATGAACCAGTGAAATGTTGGAGAACCAGGAAGACAGACTTATGGAGCATAATATCTCTGGGGTTTCTGCAGGTTTGAAGATAAATTGAAGACTTTTTAAGACCTTCTTAAGTTACATATTTAAATTATAGAGGCATTTTTATTTTGCAGTTATACTGGCAGAAGTATGAAGGAACATTTGCATTAAAAAGTATTTCCATTCATTACTTTAGGAATGGGCATTTATTGATCTGATCCATGTCTGCTTGAGTTTGCACTTCCCCATCATGCAAAATAAATCATAATTGAATGTAACTCTAAAGCGAGCCAAATCTAAATCCTAAAATCTTAAGAAGCTGGTATGATATCAAAAACCAAAAGTAAATAAACCTCTTTAATATTTGAAGTGGTAGAGCATTTATTTTAGGACCAATACAATCGTTCTTAAGAAAACCTGTTTAGGCCTACATTTTGAAAATTGAATTTGAGAAAATAGTTAAAAGGGAAGCATGAATAGAGTGACAGCTCCAATAAGTTAGAAAATAGACTTGTCTTTAAAGGGGAGAGAGGAGTGAATCTAGGGTTTCACTCCGCTTCATCACTTAAATGTGTCAGCTGCCTGTGGCAAGTCAAGATTAGCATGAAACGCCACGCCACAAAGCAGGAAGCTGTCATGAACAGCCACCTTAATTCTGTGTTTAATAAACATCCCCCTGGGTCTGTTCCCACATCCAGCACACAACTTTATAGCTTCTTACACATTTACAACTTTACAGAATGTGTAGCAGGTAGAGTGTTGCGCTCATAACAATCGGCACAGCTGACTTTACATGCATTTGCACTCAAGTGTCATTCTTCCTCTTTCATAAAGGAACAGCAGTTGAGGTAAGTCAAGATGCCAAAAATTGTAAAACTGCAGTAAAATGAACACTAACCACGTGGAAAGAAAGAAAATGACTTGTTAAAGCTGTAAATAACAATAGGCTGTTAACATATCGGTCGTATTACCAAATAACAACTCTTTTGACACTGACAGCAGCAGTATTACATTGAGAATATGACAGATGGAACATAGCAAAGATCTCACACATTACAGTGTATAACTTAATCGGTACAATGTTTTTTGTTGTCATAGCAAGTCAAAGAAAATAAGTCTTACCATAGAAGGCCAGCCGACCGGTGGCTATGTTCTTGCCCATCTTGTTCTCAGCTACACACTCGTATCCTCCCGTATCATCCTGCTGGAAGCTGGGTATCTCCAGCACGGCATTAGAGTACTTCATTTTGACTTTGCTGGGGAAGGGGATGCCGTTAGCTCTCTTCCAGGTGATTTCTGGGACAGGGCTGAAAGACGCAGAGGAATTAAACCTCAGCGGAGATCCCGATTCAAGTCCTTTTGAACTTTTAAGATTACAGCTCAGGTTGCAGGTCTCTGTAATCCTGCGATAAAGTGTTTGATGAAGCTTTAAAGTCACTGTGGTTTTTTTTGGTGGAAGAATGATTTAGAGTTACCCTGATCTGACAACAAATAATGCAGTCTCACATGGCTTTCAGACCAATCATGGCTTGATGCCACACTCTAAAAAATATAATTGCCAAAGCAACTTTACTTTACAGAAATCCAGATGTCTGGAATGAAAGACAGCGGAAGATTGAAAACATGCTTGAAGGAATCCAGCTTACTTCCCAAGGGCGAAACATTCCAGCGTAATTGTTGATCCTTTTGCTGCGGGTACATTGTCTGGGAAATTAACTTCTATTTTTGGCTCGTATTCGCCCATCACTCCTATGAAGAGCAAGCACAAGAACTTGCTCAGTCTTCCATTATTCATGACTTATAAGCAATATGGTTTGCATTATGGACCAAACAATCGCACTGTAAAACTAACAGAGGAGAAATAAAAGACACATGAGCAAACATTTTCTCGCGGGTAAACTCCAAGTAGTACATCACTTAAATGTCGCCAGAGCGCCGTGAAACACCAGCAAGGAATAAATTAAATATCTTCTTGGTGGAATAGATAGAGTAGAATTTGAAACCTTGTCTTTTGTGCTAGTCTGGCTGTTAGTCTATTATTTCAAAGCTTGAGTGGGCAGCTCCCAACCCCTTGTGTTTTATTGTTTGTAACAGTATTTAAGACAGTCAAGGCTAGGATCATAAAATGATGCGATGAGATTTAAATGTATGCAGCCACATGTACAGTACACTGAGTGGAAACTAACTGGTTGAGCCACCAGAACACTCAATGTAATGGTCCAGTGACGTATGGCTTATGTTTTATTCATTGGAAGGCAACCTTTATTCACTCTTTCTATGAAGGCGTAACAGAGAATAGAACAACAGACCAAAGAGAACCGGGCTGGAGAATTCATGTGAAAGCACAGAGAAAAGCTTTTAAAGGCAATGCGAAATTATAAGAGAGCTAAGTCAGCACAGAGGAGATTTGGGTGCTTTGTTTGCTGGCCTACATTGAGGAGCAACTATTTACTTACAAGCATTAGCGCTCGGTGACTCAACGAAAGCGAGGCACGACACGACAAAGAGCACTCATGCAAGTGCGATGATTAAAGCCACCTTCAAAGGAAAGGTCCCTAATACATGGCTGTGAGGCACACTTGTCACATCGCGGCCCTGAGCTGGGCTTCTTACCATCTGTCCTGAGGATCAGAGATGTAGGTGAGCTCTGAATCTTGCCCTTTGTGATGCTGTTCATCACCACACAAGTGTAGTTGCCCACGTCTGAGGGGTCCACCTTGGCGATGTAAAGATTTCCCGTCTGCTGGGAGACGAAACGCCGATTGTCTTGTTGAACAAAGTAAGGGTACTCATTGAAGACCCATGCATACGTAAGGTCTGGAAGAAAAAGAGATTGTTAAATGTCATGGTAAAAAGGTGAATTAATGCTGGCAATGGTATACTTTATTCCACATGCCACTTCAACTTTAAACAACTGCACAGTTTGAAGCCAGGATGAAGGTTTACCTCCTGAGGAAGTGGACGTTCCACAAAGTAACACCACTCCTTGTCCCTCACGGACTGACACTGCGCTTCTGGTGTGGACTTTGAAATGATCTAAGTCTGAGGGAAACAAAAATGAAAAGGAAGATCACCGCAGGAGCTCATATGTGTCGGAGTGCTTACAGCAAGACTCTCACACAAGCACATACGGATATTGTCAGGAGAATTGCACTTCAGTGAATGAAACAGGTTCAGACTGAGAAGAGGCTTGTAGGTATGAGCACAAGTGCAGGGAGATATAACATATATATTGCTATCCTTTTTTTCGTACACCAATTGACAATAATGTCAAAGCGCTTGTGTTTAAGTGTCTTGTTATAGTGGTTCAGGGGAAAAAACGACAACATACAATATATAGCAACCACAAGGACACAAAACCAACAGTTTAGTCATATTTCACATATTGCAGTAAACATAATACCGTTAACCTTCAGGTCTGAATAAGAAATAAGAACAATAACTACTGTAGGTTAAACAACCAACTATTCAGTCTTGCCCCTGGTAATGGCTTAGAAATAAACTGAAAACCACAAAAAACAGTATTATAACATATGTTATCCAGTGCATGGAAATAGTGAAATGATTTTTCCACTAACCCCTGGTAGTATTAGGCAATGAAGATATCTTCTGGTCACTCTATATAAGCCACACACCTCTCTTCAATCAGTTTCAAAGTTTTCATTTGGGCTATTTACAGATTTCATAACAAAACAATCCTATCAGCAAGGTGCTATATTGTGTAACAAAGACATTATTTCTGCACAAAGGGTTGTTGAGTTTGTTATGTCATTATGTATCAGCAGTGCATGTCTAAAAGCTTGAAATACAACCAAAAATATCAGCAAGGCCAGACACAGAAGGTGTGAAAAGATACTTTCTTGTTATCTGCAACAATTGAAGTACAATGAATAGTACATTAACAGTAAGTACTTATTTCTTTACTAATTTCAGATGTTTGCTGCTTTTACCACTACGTGTATGTAATGTGAGAGATATCACAGTTTGTCTTATTTGTATGGCAATACAATTGTACTAAAAATGTTTGTACTGTTAGTTTTATTAATTTCCATTACTCAAAACCGACATATTATGTTGGAGTCAACATTAACACAGCATTGAGTCCTTATTGAGGTATTTGTCATACCCAAAACAATTTGGTTGACTTATTTACCCCCCAGAGTACATGACATAAAACACGACATGACATTTCTGATAAAGCTAAGCAAGGTGAAATGAAGTATTCATTCTTAGTTAGCAACAACGAACATAAGAAAAGAATAGACGTCACGCTAAAACTGCCCCCATGCCATTTCAGCATTTAACATCGCCTCAGAGTTGTAGCACTCATAAATATTACAAGCGTCGCCCACCTAGTTTGGTGTGCGTCGGCATTATTTGTCTAAGTGCGGTTACACCACCATCCCATTTCTTAATAAAAAGTGACGTGAACTTACAGGCAAACTGCAGACTGGCTCTCCTGCTGAGAATCGCTCCTACAGTGTTGAACGCCATGCACTGGTACATTCCTACATCCTGGTAGCGGTCCAGAATGCTTATAATGAGGTTGCCCCCAGACAGACGCCGCCGGCGATCCAGGCCCAGATTTATGAGAGTCCCATTCAATGACCATCTGTGAGGGCAAAGACACCATCAGTCCCTGGCAAAAAAGCAGCATCCATTTCTTTTCTACCAACCAAGGTGGTCTGACAGGAGGTGAGCGGGGAACACAACTCACTGTAGTAACTCACTTGAAGTAAGAATAATACACTGAACATTTGTGCTGGTGTGGAGGAATTCACAGGCTTGCAGGTTGAAGCATGAACAGCATGGACTTGTGTGATTTTTAGCCATTTATTATTATCCTGCTGGAATTTAACTTTCCTAACAAAGTTTCCTAAGTCATAAAGTAGCTCGGAAAAAAGACTAAATATACTGAGAAGCATTTTTAATTCCCTCTGTTGTTTTTCTTGTTTTCTTCACAGTCCTAAATTCAGTCAATTTAGATTTGTATTAACTGAATAGTTCTCACTATCATATTCTGCACATGTTCGATGATTGTTGCATATGGTTTTGTCCCTGTAATCGAAAAATTCTGTTATCCATTATTCTACAACATGCTCCAGTGTTTTTGGTTTATATTACACTTAAATTGCACATTTATTATTTATATTGTATTTTCTTTTCCTATTCTATTTTTCTTTATTTTGCTCTACCACTATTTGCTGCTGCAGCGATCTCATTTCCCCCCGCAGGGATCATTAAAGTTTAATCTTAGACTATCATACACAAAGCTGTCTTCTGCTATGTAAGGGAAGCAGAAGATAAAGGTTTTAGAAGCCATCATAGATATTATCATCAGTCTTACCCATAATAACCTTGTCTCTGTCACATTATATTTACATAATGTGACATTATTCCACCTTTGACTTCTCATTAGGACAAAACATTAGCACTTGGCAGGGGCTGATGTAACAAAGGATGCCTTTTAAACTCTTTTTCACCTTCCATTACATCTATTGCGCCTGCTAAGTGTTGAAGTTTGAAAAGATAATACCTTGCGCAGCAGGATCAGATTGTGCTATTAAATAAATGAATCACCTAAAAGATGTAATAATGAAATTAGTTTAATTAATGGATGTAAAGAAGCCCCAATATTCAGTTAGAAAATACATTCTCTTCTTCTTGTCACCACAACACTTCTCTTTTTAAATGCTAGTGAAACACGGAGCTTTGATGGGTTGAAGGACAGAGCCCTTTTCAAGAATTTACCATCATATTTCTCAAAGCATATAAAAGAACAATTTCTCTCCTTCAGCCCCAATCCTTTATTCGACTTCTCGTAAGTGATGAAAGAAAAAATGAAAGACAGGGAGGCCATAATGGCAAACTTTCCAAAAGCTTTCAAGTATAACCTCCAAAATAATTTCTTACAGAATACCCAAACCATTGAACGCCGACGAGTGCTTGCCGCCTTCCTCTAGACACTTAGACGTATTTCATTTCTGTATGTATAGTGGTTGACTTCACTTATTAGAGCTGAACAGTGTGAACGTCTGTACAATAAACACCTAAGGGTTCACTCTGTTATTAAAACATGCATGTGTGTGTTTAGGGGTCTGTGACCACACAGCTGCATTTAGCTCCATCACCTCTTATGGACCGGAAGTGCCTCAGTGGTGGCCTGAACATTGGGCAGGTGATTGAAAATCAACCCCAAAACTGAGTTACTCAGCTTGAGATTCATTTTGTGAACACAACTTGTCTGACCATCTGACCACAGAGAAACTGGATATCCTGGATCATCCTGCAGCTCAGAGCCACAGGCGTTATACCTCAGGTCAAGTAAAGGTTAAGCAAGTCACCCTCTGCATCACTTTTATGACTGGCTGGGGAGAATATGCTTTTTCAAACTAGTTGTGGCTTTCTCCCATGAGCAATAATGCCTCTTCAGTGTGCATACTATAAAATACTCATCTCTTTTGGAGTGACAGGTCTGGCAGAGGAAAGGGGAAGGGAGAACAGAGAGAAGGGGGGAGGGAGCCTATTTACACTTCAAGAGAAGAGCCACAGAGGTGTGGAGGGCTTGCAGAGCCGGGCACAGCCAGCTTGACAAGGCACCGCGTTACAACATGCTCATCTCACCTTTAATCAGTACATGGAAATACCTGGTCTTAGGCGAAGAATGTAAAAAGCCTGAAATAATGAGCATACGCACTCCACACGGCTATCATTCATCTCGCCTGTGCCGGCTGTGTCGCAGTAATTCTATTGTTCAACGCCAAAGACACTTGTAATCAATGTCTGTTGGTGCCACATGGTGTCTAGCAACGTGCATCGGCCTCACAGCGTTTTAAAAGAGGAGCTTTAAGATGCATTAAGATGCTACACGTGTGTCGCTAAGATAATATCTGGCGAGACAAGAGGAAGATTGGCAGCGTGTTAGTCAATATGAATGAGTGAAGCCATAATGACGCCCCTGCTTTGAGTGTCTGTAAGCGTTTCAGTTTAATTTAGAGAAAATGATAAGGGGAGCAAGGACGTGCTTATGCCATGTGAAGAATGTTCTTTTAAATCCTTATCTTCATTACTGTGAATGAATTGAGCAGCAAGGCTGACAGTAGTATAAATAATATATATGTACTGTATGTGTAACTTTACGGTTTCAAGCTGATTTAATCTCCCCACGCACATAAAGGTTATGTTTACTTTATATTAAACAAGGTCCTCTTATGACATTGACAGCTGCTATGAAAACGCTTTCAGGGACGAAGTTCAAGAGAAGAATAGCTGCTGATTCTGTACTTGACTTCCTTTAGGTTCATACCAAGGAAAGCAATAACTGATGATGGTCATTTCTGATAATACTATAACGTTCTTCTGCTGCTATTTATATGTCTATAACAAATTTGCGATTGTTAATTTTCACAATGCGTAATAGTTTAAGTAAAGATAAATTGAACACCTCATATAACGTGCTGCATCTTTATCTCACACATGCCCTCATTTGAACGATTTCTCACCTGTACTGAGGAGATGGCGTTCCCTTAGCATCACAGGTCAGAGTGGCTTCTTCTTCTATGGAGTCCACAGGAATGAACAAGTCACCTGGCTCCATCCTCCATCTTGGACCATGGTACGATCCACTGTCCAAACAATCTGTCAGAAAAACAGTGACAGCCTGAGCAAAACCGAAGAAAAGTGCCCATTTTGATAGGAAAGTTTGGCCTGCACATTTCCCCCATTCTTCTGGAGGAAATAGGACACTCAGTTATAATAGGAGGATGGACATTAGTAAACATGGGGAGAGACTCAATACTTTTCATTTCATCTTGCAACAAAAATGCAGATTCTTCCTAAAGAAAAGGCTGAATAACTTTAACAGGATGACGTTCCTGTGAATTTAAAAGAAGAAATGTTGCTTGTCCAGCAAAACATTTTCTGAATTTTCCATTTGATAAAATATAATAATGCTTTAGTATATTGTTGTATATTATAAGTTAAAATAAGACTTAAAGGTCCCATGTCATGGCCATTTCTACTGATCATAATTCCATTGTTGAGGTCTACTAGAATAGATTTAAATTGTGCAATTTTCCAAAGTCACATTGGTTTCTCATACAGCATCTCTACTGTATAGTATGTGTATTCACTCTCTGTCCTAAACGGCTTGTTGGAGCTCCTGCCTCCCCCCTCTCTATGAGCCCAGTGGCCGTCTGCGAGACAGCGAGACAGCGAGACAGCGAGACACAGCGAAACCCAGCCCGAACACACACCCGCAGCCTGGCTGGCAGTTTGTGTGTGTACTCACACACCGACTCACAGCCTTGCCGCATCCCGCCGTCTCAGTAGGAGAAATCTGCGGAGCTGCAGCTGAGAAAAGATTGAGTGTGTGTGTGTGTGTGTGTGTGTGTGTGTGTGTGTGTGTGTGTGTGTGTGTGTGTGTGTGTGTGTGTGTGTGTGTGTGTGTGTGTGTGTGTGTGTGTGTGTGTGTGTGTGTGTGTGTGTGTGTGTGTGTGTGAGGAAGTCCGCGGATTGGTCAATTTGGACCAATCCACGGACGTAACGTAACGGCTCCACGGATTGGTCCATTTGGGTATGGGCACGTCACCATACCCAGGAAGAAAACAATGGAAAAAGAGAAACCTCCAACGAGGCGTTCTGGGGCAGCATAGACAGGTATTTTCTGTGTTAGAGTTTTACTCGCTACAGGGTGCACTTTGAGGGTTTGTGAATTGCTAACAAAGCACTTATATACTAACAAAGGACTGGCTTATCTAAAGCCAGTTGAGTAGCACTTGAAATGTTTTGGCTCTATGAAACCTGATGTACTTATATGATTCTGTTTTCTTCAAGTTTGTATCTTGTTGGTCGAATGCACTTATTGTAAGTCGCTTTGGATAAAAGCGTCAGCTAAATGCAATGTAATGTAATGTAATGTGACTCTGCAGACCGTTTACATGCAGAAAAACCTTCATAACACACAAGGGGACGGGTAATAACCGGAAAAGCATGACATGGGATTAAGAGAGGCAATCTTTGATTTGTTATTTGTTCACATTAACTGAGTGATGAATATAATTTGGAAAAAACATATCGTTAGGTAACAGTCATGATAGTGTTTGCTCTGTGTTTTATGTGAATAAATAATAAAAATAAAAATAAACAATGCCTTCTCATCAGGTTGCTATCACAGAGTAGTGAGGAGGAGGAGGAGGAGGAGGAGGAGGAGGAGGAGGAGGAGGAGGAGGAGGAGGAGGAGGAGGAGGAGGAGGAGGAGGAGGAGGAGGAGGAGGAGGAGGATTGAGAGTATTGTGTCTGTGTTGTGAATGGAAGTCAATACTGAGGAGTGCCCCTTTAAACGTGGGCCATCCTATCATCTCTGACACGGGCATTATTTTCGGCTCTTCAGCTATCATCTAGCAACTGTAAATGTCCAAACAAGAAATAATCATTACTCATATAAAAAGGTGGTTTACCTGCCAGACAGTCGATGATTGATAACAGTAGAAGCTGTTTCCATGGCAACGTCATCTTTGGCAGCCAAGGGCAAATGAGACTTTCATCCAATAAGCTTTGAAATGGCACTCGTGTTCTCCGAGAGAGGGGAGCTTGACCTGTTGAAACAAGATTTGTGTTGTAAAACACCAAACTCTGGGAAACCCAATATTTTCATTACACTTTCAACCGGATGTCTTTCAATCGTCCATCAGGAGAAGACAGGATAAGTGTACATTTCAGAAGTAGAAATATATAATGATGATAGAATTGTATGTTGCATTTGGTGCAAGATAAGGCTGCACAATATTGTTGTTTATTATTATATTGCACTCTAGGAATTTTGATTAGTTGAAAGATAAATTCAGAAGAAAACTCCACTTTAAAATGAAGCAAGCACTCTTTTTCTAATTGGTGCCTTTTGTGATCATTCCATGTTCAATTTGTGCAATAAAAGAATGTTTGGAAGCAATTTGTTCCATTCAACAACATTATTGAATATTGCATATTTTGCTAACAGCTACCTAGTGCAGGATGTGTCTCATTTAACTTCAGCCCTTTTTCACAATTCTGATCGGGGAAGATCCAGGCAGTGTCACTTTGTGCCCTGTGCTTCGGCCAACTTGCACCCAGAGATGTCTGAGGGTGATACCAGAGGCATATGGGAAGAAGCCGATGCCAATCTATTAGGGGGGCGACCGACGCCTAAGCTCATCCTTCACTTGGATAGATTCACTCTGGCTGCCGGAGGAGACTTGGACCTGGGAATTGGGTGCCATCCAATCAATTAGATTCACCCGCAGCAGCATGTGTCTCCCCACATGCTGGGGTGAATCAAGACAGCCTGATGAGGAAGCCATTCCACCCAGGTCCATAATCAAGGGCAAGTGTCTGTCTGCGTGTAGCATGTTCTGCCAATTGCGATGCACCCGCTTCTTGCAGGAGGAGACTGAGCGAGTAATGATGCAATTATGAAATGTCAAACATACATACAACGGAGAACCGGCAATATCACAGCAGTAAAGTGAGCAGTTACACATATTCACGTGTGTTGGGTATAGGCAGATGGTTGTACAATAGCGTGTACCTACATATTAACAGCAATACGAAGGTCTGCACACACAGAATCACAAATTTCTTCGAGAGGTGTTCAAGATATATTAAGGCCAGAGACTGGTAATAACACCAATCTGCTAAATGTCACACAGCCCACATACACCTACACTCCAAACTCACTTTCTCGCCGTGTTCAACACGCATAACACCCTGCCTCCACACGCACACACACACATGCTCTCGCTTTCCATTTAGGAAACATAAGCCGTGATGTGCGGCTCATTTGGGGCTTAATCCCGGGGCGAGCCTGGTTCAGAGCTACTTATATAGGCTCTAATTGTTTGTCAGCTGCCTGGATGTCAAATCAGGCACGTGGGGTCTCAGCCAGAATTTTTTCTTCCCTACCTTTCATGTTTGCTCTGTCCTTTTTCTTCGCCTGAAAGTCTGCACAATTGGATTGGTACGCTTCCTCTCAAGACGAGTCCTGCATGCCATACCTCAGTGATAGGCCTACGGTGTGCAAAGTGCTGGCACCTCAGGACTGAATATTGGTGTGTGTGTGTGTGTGTGTGTGTGTGTGTGTGTGTGTGTGTGTGTGTGTGTGTGTGTGTGTGTGTGTGTGTGTGTGTGTGTGTGTGTGTGTGTGTGTGTGTGTGTGTGTGTGTGTGTGTGTGTGTGTGTGTGTGTGTGTGTGTGTGTGTGTGTGTGTGTGTGTGTGTGTGTGTGTGTGTGTGTGTGTGTGTGTGTGTGTGTGTGTGTGTGTGTGTGTGTGTGTGTGTGGAAGGTACAGTGGGTATTACACTACTGTCGACTTGGCATGTTGGTTTGCATTTATAATGGGGTTTTGTCAAGGATGGCACCCTGGAACAACTGATACAACGTGTTCCTTTTTTCCTTATGCAGATCTAATAAATCATTTACAAATGCAAAATAGATTCAGATTCTGTCAGTGATATGACACAGAGCTGATAGCTCAGTGCTTCACATGTACACACTGTATACTACTTTTCACACGCACAGTATACACAGATGAACATGAGGCACACACACACTCACTCACAGCTTGCACTCATCATGGATAATGGTGCTACCGATGACTGTCATAGAAGGTGGTGAGAAAGGGTTTACGGGGTGAATCACTCTCAATCACTGAGGCTTCCTAGACACCACTGGGTTCAATAATGTAAAATCCTGATATCTACCACCTCCATCACACTACGCCTGCATCCAAGTAACACGCTGGTTGAATAAATAGTCCAACTGGCACAGTGGGAGTACTTACTTTGAAGGCCTTCGCTGCATTCATCACAGATATTCCAGCTGACATTGTGGCATACAGTATGCAATTACCTGCTGAATGTTGCTGTATCTCTTGAGGCTTACAGCCAATCATAGCCGGGACATTTATCAAGGTTTTCTGAGGGTATTTTTACCTTCATGCCTTTGAAAGAGGGTCCTTGGTAACACCTGGATACCTTTATGATGTCTTTGTGTGCACACAAGCACCAGGCATGCAATTCCACCCAAGGCTGGTTACTCTCAAAAAATGTTTTAGTGTTGGCCTGTAGCAACACATTTCAGAGGGTGAGGTGAAGTGGAGCTGCAGTGTGGCGCCACACCAGGTAGGAACCATAGGAGCAGTTAGAGGCTACAACAACTATATGTGAGTACAGCATCTCTGCATCAGTTGGTCAAAGAAAGGCACAAAAACAACTCCCTAGTTATAACAAACCCCAATGTGTCTGTGTATGAATGAATGCCCCTCCAGAACCAGACACTGTGGAGGAATTGGCTGCAGTTGGGAGGGCACGTCTCGTTACTCCAGCCTAAACAATTATTATCAAATAAATGGCATTAGAAACTGATGAGCTAATTCGGGACAGCAGCCAAAACAGGCCGACATGTGAGCCTGTTAGGATGTATTAATATTTTAGCATATAAATATCACTGTGTAAATAATTTAGCTGTTCCGTATTTGTGCACGTTCCCAATTGTCAAGCGCGCTCAAGGGGTAATCATTTGTTGTCTTACCTCTTATCTTCAAATTTCTTGAGACCAGCAGGAACCAAATTCAGCCCTCACGGAAAAAGCGACAGATTGATCCTCCATGGAAAGCCTTTTTTTAGGGGGAGAAAATCGGTCACAATAGCAAGGTCGTTCATACAGGTGAAAAATTCAGCCGGTGGTCAGTCAGAGATAACGGGTAATGCAGGAGGCATAAACACCCGCGTTTCATATCGCTGCGCTCCTCTTTCTCCACTCCCCACTAAAAAAACACACACACATATACACACACACACACACACACACACACACACACACACACACACACACACACACACACACACACACACACACAACACCCACGTTGTCTGCCGTGCTGAATCACATTTGAAACATCCCCAGTTAAGAGGCTCGCCTGTGTTTGCGCTCTCAAATCCAAGACGCGTAGTTCTGAATTTGGGCTTGGAGGGAATCTTGCAGAGATGATTTATTATGCGCATCAAGTCAGCTCCCCCCTGCGAAGAAGAAGAAGAAGAAGAAGAAGAAGAAGAAGAAGAAGAAGAAGAAGAAGAAGAAGAAGAAGAAGAAGAAGAAGAAGAAGAAGAAGAATAAGAAGAAGAAGAAGAAGAAGAAGAAGAAGAAGAAGAAGAAGAAGAAGAAGAAGAAGAGGGCTGTGCGAAGGAGCAGCCACAAGCAGCAGCGCTGGGATGGGAAGGTGCGGGAGGGAGGAAGGCGCACCTGGAGGGGAACTGCGCCCCCCTGCGACAACCCACGATATAACAAACAAACTGTGAGCTTCCACGACTCAATATCTATCAGGGTTAACTGGCTCCCAGGTTTTGACATAAGCACAAGGCTGCATATTTATTTGTAAAGATTTAAGGTCCTTGTGCCACACATGCCGTAGACAAAGGCTATAGCTAAGTCGTGGCTGTGCCTGTTGCTGTGGTCCATCTTCTTGTATACTAATTTATAGACACATATTTCTAGCATTTGGACTGTTGTAAATGTGTTATCTGTTTGATTTACAAATGTCACCTATTGCACGTCTGTCCACCCTGGGAGAGGGATCTCTTTTCTATTACTCTCCCCGAGGTTTCTTCCATTTTTTCCCCATTAACTGTGGGGTCTCTTTGGGAGTTTTTCCTAATGTGAAGGTCCAAGGACAGAGGGTGTCATATTTGTGTTCGGTATAAACTGTTAAATCCACTGAGACAAATGTAAAATGTTTGATATTGGGCAATAAATAAACTTTGATTGATTAATTGAGTTAATACAAAGAGGATGTAATGTAACTTAAAACATGACGTATAATAGTTAGGATGATTTTTTTTCACTAAGGGTGATTTATCAGTTTTCCTGAAAAGCAAAAGCATCACTTGGATCTTCTGTATATCTACATGGTTTGTGGTAAAAAAGATATCTATCATTTTAGAAAAATGAACATTTACTGCAAAAGGACAGATTTAATGAATCCTAACAACAACAAAAAAAGCAATACATATCATGTTTGTTTTATACCATAGGCAGAGTAAAGTAAACTGTGGAAACTCTACCCGGCAAAATAGGCCTGTTTGCATTAGGTCATAGGAGGCAAAGAAGCAAGTTTGATAAAACAAACGTTCTTATTATTGAGCTAGTTCAGTAAGTAACAAAACATGCCTAATTATCAATACTGCTGGGTTTTAACCACTTTATCAGAGCACAAAGATCAGAGTATCTAGCGGCTACCTGGCTGCTATAGTAGGCTACTGTTATGTACAACATAAAAGTCGTTCTGAAGTCGTTCTTGTTCATATGAAAATAAACGGACAGAAAATGTGTTTCCATGGCCTATGGTTGCGCAGTTTCTTTGGAAACAAATGCAGTGTGTCCTGTGTTATTGTTACATCTAAAGAAAATGGAAAGTGATCAGTTTGTCTTTACGACAGGGACACCAACAGAAAGACAGATCAATATCATATCATGTATAGGAAAGGTATCATTATTTGCTTGGATTATTTTGGACCGTTTTAAAGCATGGGATACTGACCACTAGGGGTCCTAAAACTAACTCCTGAGAGAATTGGTTCTGGGTCTCCCCTCCACCAGTCACTTGTTTACCTCAGCGAGCTGTTCATTTGCAACATTAACTCATCAGCTTGAGTGAGTTTATGAGCTAGGAGTGGCTGCCCGTTACAATATGTTTTGTCAGTGAGAGGCATCCGAAATGAAGCATACACGCAGGCGACCAATATAATGAGCTGCAAGTGGCTGAAAACATAGAGCTGCCTAGTCGGGTTTCCAAATTACTTAAAAATGTGTGAGTGTGGGTTCTTCTTTGGGTGCTAGCAGGGCATGTGGGCTGAGTGACATCACTCAATATAGTTTTCTGATTGGAGGAGAGGGAAGTGTTGTGGGTACAACTGCACCTGTTTTTCAATGTGCAACTCACTGCACAACACAAATGTGCCTGGTTGTTATGGAAATGTAAAGGAGCAAGTACCTGTGGTTAAAACCCACAAATACACATTTACGAAATAAATCTTGGTGACATGTCTCCCTTTCTAATTGGCCCTTTCACTGAACATTTGACATGTCACAGTAGGGAAGACATGGAGGTACATAATAAAAAGAATGGCAGCTGAATTCAATTTAGCAGCTTGAGTTTCAGGATCCTGGTATTAAATAGAAATGAGCTGTAATTAATGCTGTTACCAACATCTGTGCTTTTGGTGCAATGACAAGCCAAATAGGTCCGTTTAAAAAATAATAAAAACATGTTTATGCCAGCACCTGACTGTTTGTTACAGGAGTGTGATGTTTCACCTGAGATTATTTGATCCACTTTATTCCGAACACTTCAACGTTTTGCCTAAAACTCTTATTGTTAATATTTACTACATTATATACAATCTCTTTCATTATTTACTTAAAGATTTCCTCAGCACCTCATATCTTAATGGAGGATCAAGGAAAAAGTAAATAATTTTGTATCTTGTACAATAGATTTTCAAGTTCTCCGAGACAAATTGGAGATTTTGGGCTCTATAAAGACATTTTACTTTACTGGAGTTGACTATAATGAAAAACTGCTTTCGCCAACTGAAATAAATTGGGTTGCTGCTGAGTTGCAGAAGGCTGACATTTCCCTGTTTTTGATAAGCATCCGCTGACAGCTTTGGTTCATGGTGAAAGGATGTATTTCCCATGACGAGACTGGAAAGAATCTGCTCTCCAAGTCTCTTCCTCCATTTCTCATTCGCACTCTCAAACTTTCAACTGGCCTTCCTTCCTTTTGTCTCTCTTGTTCTGTCTGTCTGACTCTTCCTCTAAGTCAATACATGTCACCCTTGTGTATATTACCACCAGGCCAATATGTGTACTGGGCCTCAGAGAAGCCTAAATGTATTACCCATAGACTGTGGTATTACCATACATTCTGGGATTCCTCAGTCTATACGAGGAGCCCCATTAAACCTACATTGATCATTCTCATTTCAGGTGAAGGTTCCTTTAACATGGCCAGGGCATCGTTAATAATGCTCCATACAGCAGCCATTTCCTTTAATTATGCCTGTAATTTATTCATGCACTTGATCCTAGGAGCTTGTTGTGAAAAGCTTCCTCCAGGAATATTTTATCCTGGTCCTCTTGAGGCGCATGGATTAACCATCTTAATAGCAACCCCCTGAAGGTATTACTTCCTTCATTGTCTGTGTGTGTGTGTGTGTGTGTGTGTGTGTGTGTGTGTGTGTGTGTGTGTGTGTGTGTGTGTGTGTGTGTGTGTGTGTGTGTGTGTGTGTGTGTGTGTGTGTGTGTGTGTGTGTGTGTGTGTGTGTGTGTATGTGTGTATACTCTGTGTGTGTGTGTGTGTGTGTGTGTGTGTGTGTGTGTGTGTGTGTGTGTGTGTGTGTGTGTGTGTGTGTGTGTGTGTGTGTGTGTGTGTGTGTGTGTGTGTGTGTGTGTGTGTGTGTATGTGTGTATACTCTGTGTGTGTGTGTGTGTGTGTGTGTGTGTGTGTGTGTGTGTGTGTGTGTGTGCGTGTGCGTGTGTGTGTGAGAGACAGCAATGAGCATTGTACCTCACATGTGTGTGTTAAACTGCAAAAATCATTAGGTCTTATTTCCCAACCATTCAGACTACTCGATGTAAAGTCTCCTGGATGACTAGCTTCTCTAATTTTGGAAGGGCATAAAGAAAAGTGCAAATGGTTGCAAGATCCACGCTTATCGTAGAACACAGCGACCCCCATGTTTAACCCAGTTTTGCAGAAGGAAAACATCACCGCTTAATTTGCTCACTCTGTTGGTCGGTTAACAGACAGCGAAACACAGCAATTTCCCCACAAAGTAGCGGAGGAAATCTCAAATGCACACACTTGAAATGGGATTTGAGATGTTAATTATGATGTTTCTTCATCACAGCACAGTGTGCGCTCAATTCTAGAGTGCACACCTGACACAATTCCTCAGGCTTTGTTGGGAAAAATGCGAGCATTTGAAGACTGGAAGTGGAGGCCCTTATATGAAACACACACACACACACACGGTAGAAATGGAAAGCAATTTGTCACCTGTAAATGGAAAGTGATTTGTCAATTTGTCAGGACTGGAGGAAACACATATACCCTACTTTATTATTTCATGAAAAATTGAACAGCTATTGCTGCAAATATGTAAACTTACATTTCTTTCCCATTTGTTGTAATCATTTTTCACAAAACCATAAATCGTCTTCCTTTGCTCTATTCTATAATACATCTAAACATAAAGCATCTCTCACCTACATGGTTGTCAATCTAAAACAATTTGGCTGTTGTTTGCAGTTCACACAGACACTGGTATTAATGCTCTCCCTCCCTCTCTCTCTATGGTATTGACTCAGGGAGTTTTCCTCGTTGGTGTCTTTCTTTCTTTTTTACGTTTCTGCTAGCCTTAGTTCATTAGCCAGGCTGTTGCATAGAAGACTAATGGGCCAGCATACCTTTTATTGCATACTGCAATTCCATGGCTGTGGAGGTCCATTACTTTGGAGGATCAAGAATTCACTCTCTACTGCTGCTGATAGGAAGGCTTTGCTAGAGGCTAATGACGGGAAAGATCCACTTTGAGATAAATCCTTCAGTAGGTCAATACAAAATGTGCTCGGCTACAGAAGAGTCCTGCAATTAGAATACAGCCTGTGAGGTCTGACCTGGGAGGAGTCCAGAGACGGACTGTCCGTAAGTCCGTCCGTCTTTCTGTCTGTCCTCCCTTCTGTCCGTCCTTCCTTCCGTCTACATTGATCGCACAAAAAGGTTGGTGAAGGTGCAATTTGTGATGCCTGGCCCCCATCTATAAAGGTCTCCTATTATACTCTTTTTCATCAATATATTATAGTTCTCAGATATATAAAAAACATGTCTCTGAAGTGTTTGGCTCAAAATACCAAACAGATCCTGCATTGTAGCATCCCATAAACCCCTCTGTTTCAGCCCTGTTTCAAAAGTGCTGATTCTCTGTCTGTTACTTTAGATGAAAATAAGGAGCCACTCCCCACGCCCCTCTGAGAGATATTTGGTTAAAAAGAACACAATGGTGCTCTAGCCCTCATAATGTCCTCCCGATTACTATGCACCTTGTACCCTCTGGGGTCAAAAATGACCCCATCTGGCTTGTCTGATATTTAACGCATAATGTATAAAATGTGAATCAATTTTGTGTTACACCTTTAGTTCTACTTCAGTACAACCCATTACCACACATTTTTCCCTCAGTGTTGGAATTTAGGGCCGATAGACCCTTATTTATATGAAATTATACCATTTTCTGATAAAAAAAAAAATTGAAACAATGAATTAATTTGACCATATTGTATTGTGACTATTTGTCTTATCTGGTACTGGTATATGTCAAAGTTTAGTAAGGATGCCCTTTTTGAATAATTTATATTTTTTTAATGACAACACATAATCACACCTTGTGCCCTCTGGGGTCATTTTTGACCCCGTCTTGCTTGACTGTTATTTCAAGAATTTAAAGTGGAAACCTCACGCATTTCTGTGTTACACATTTAATGTGCCCTTAGTTGCATGCAGGGCAGGTAACAATGGTGTGATATTTGCAGATGTATGCATTGCATCTTTGGCACATTTTCTTGGTTTTGACATCTATCTGGCGAGGGCAGAATTTGCACCTGCTCCTTTTGGGTGATGGGTCAGGAGGGGGAGCTTGGCGAGTGGGAGCTGGGCGAGTGGGAGCTGGGTGACGGATAGCTGCTGCAGAGGTAGAGCTGGAGCAGAACTGCTGGACCTCCATAACCAAACTGGCAGCGGCTGGCGTGCGGGGAATAACCTGTCAAGTCAAGTCAAACTTTATTATAATAAATCACAGTGCAAATACAAAAAGTTCAAATTGTGAGGACACTCCAGAAGGAAGAGCAACAGCAATGAAGCTTAATGCTGACCTTGCGTCGCTGGATGTGAGGTATCACAAGTTGTCGTCCAAGCTCCACCATGAACAGCCTCCTCTTGTTGCACTTCCCCTGATTCCAGGCTGAGTTGATCTCAGACCACAGGACAAAGGAATTGTATACAGACACGTCGAGAATGTTGAAGAAGACAACTAGGGGCCAACGGGCTGTCATTCTTTTGCACGTGTACACACTGGTAACCTTGAAACAAAATAAACAAACCAAAACATATTCAGAAATGTATGTTTATTTCCTACACACAAATTCAATGCATTATCCTTTCCATAAATAATATTATTAACATTATGAATAATAAATGTGAAATACCTTGTCAAGGTTATCGACACCCCCTTTGTTGTGATTGTAATCTTCGATGATTTGGGGCATTTTGTCATCCCTGTCGCTCACAGCTGCATCCCGATGCAGAGTGCTCATCAGAAGAACATTTCTCTGTTTTTTGGGGAGATAGGACACCAGAGAGAGCATGGGTCTCGGTGAAATCAAATTTTGATGAGAAACGAGCCCTGTCCGCTTTTGACACCAGTGCAGGGGGAAGCTCAGGTTTATTTCTCCTTACTGTTCCCACCATGCACAGCTTTCTTTTCAGCAGCGCCAGGCCAAGGGCATGTGAAGTAAAGAAGTTGTCACAGGTTATCGTTTTTCCCTGGAGGCCTTCTGTCCTGTCAAGGACAACTCGCATGCCCTGATTTTGTATATCTGCATATTCCATGCGTAGCTTGACCTGGCATCGCATGCTGCCCATATTTGTATCCCATATTTCCCTGGTTTGCTTGGGATATACTGTTTGAATGGACAGCGACCTCTGAATGGGACCAGGCGCTCATCGACAGTCACATTAGTGCCTGGATTGTACATCATTGGCAGGAGAGACACCCACGTGTCCCAAACGTCTCGAATTGGAGCAAGTTTGTCTCGTGCCCGGCGATCTTTTCTTGTGTTGTGTCATCAAATCTTATGACTCTGGAGATTTTATGAAACATTTTAAGTGTCATGGTAGCACGGAAAATTGCCCTACAGACTCTGCATTCCATAGACTTGCTGTAGCCTCTTTGCTGGATCGGTACACTCCAGCTAGAACCAACAAACCCACGTATGCCTGCAGGTCCATTTGATCCATCTTTCTCTATTTTTTCCCATAAACATGCTGCCCCTCCTTGTTAGTCATGTTCAGCACTGACTCTTCGATGGCCTTGGGCAGAAACAGATAAAAAGCGGACTTTATGTCCTCGATACGAGACCTTGCATATAGGGTTGGACCCTGGCGGCTTGTCTCTCTCTCTGCTTTCTCTGCTGTTACCATGCGACATCCGTCACAGGGAGGGATGGAAGACCAGATCATTATTTCATTCTTAGATTGGAAATATTCTTCCATCTCAGCTGGGTCCTATTCCTCAGATTCTTCCTCATCAGTGGATTCTTCCACTTCCTCAAAATAAGTGCGGTCCTCCACTTCTGACACTTCTTCCATTTCTGATTCTACCTCTTCATATTAGCAACCGTGAGAAAAGGCCTGTTTGTTTTTCGTTTATCTTTTATGTTTCGTTTATCTTTCGTTTATCGTTTATCTTTTTTGTTTATGATTTTTGTTGATCTAACAATTGATTGATCCTATACATCAAAGGTGTGTGTGTGTGTGTGTGTGTGTGTGTGTGTGTGTGTGTGTGTGTGTGTGTGTGTGTGTGTGTGTGTGTGTGTGTGTGTGTGTGTGTGTGTGTGTGTGTGCGCGTGTGTGCCGTAAGGTGGGAGGGACTAAAATGTGAAATGCCCCAGCAACTGTGAGAAAAGGCCTGTTTGTTTTTCGTTTATCTTTTTTGTTTATGATTTTTGTTGATCTAAACATTGCTTGATCCTATACATCAAAAGTGTGTGTGTGTGTGTGTGTGTGTGTGTGTGTGTGTGTGTGTGTGTGTGTGTGTGTGTGTGTGTGTGTGTGTGTGCGTGTGTACCCCGAGGAGCAGGCAGGGGTTTGTTGCAGCATTATGCTGAAAAGATGTGCCCCATTGCTCCACTTTGTCCTGCGGGGTCATTGTTGACCCCAGAGGGCTTAAGGTGTTATAAAATACAATAAAACACCCATAATTCAATGAAATTACTTCAAATGTAATGTAATCGTTGCAGGAATCCTGAAGTCAAATGTAATACCTTTTAAGACCTTTTTTAAGACCCTTTCCATACATTTTAAGACCTCATCGCAACTTCGAGTTCTAACCGGTTACTTTGGCGACACACTTTACCTCACATTTACTATATTGATTGTAAGATAGCACAACTAAACAGAGTGCAGACAGACTACTGAAGCCTCCTCTCCACATGAACTGCAACCTCTCTGTGAAGGTCAGGTTTAATGCAGTATGCTGCTTTGTTGCTTCTGTACTCTGTGCTCTTTCATTCCAGTAAAACTCCTCAGAAACCATTAGAAACCAGTATTTGACCAATAAACAAAACAATTGACAAAACTTTGAACTATGAAATATATTAAACTTTGGTGAGCTTCAGCGGGGTAATGCCATATAGGAGCACCCTCACAAATACCCAGGGGTTAAATTGGGCTGGGGCTGTCCGGGGCTAAGCCCGGCACATAGGACGATGCTCTGACGTCATCACCCTCACACATTTGTCATATGTTTACAAAAAACGATATATATGTTAAGACTTTTCTCGTTCTTAATATAGACTATATTTAGGGTCGATATGTGTTGACCTTACTTTAAAATATTAGATCTCTGTGACCGGATATAGTTTGGCTTAGACCCCGGCCCCACGAGGACGGATACAGTAAAACGCCTACGCAAACGCAAAAAAGTCTTCCGTTCACACGCATTCGATTCATTAACGTGTCCGTTCACACTAGACCGCTGGAAATGCTGGAAACGCTGGAAACGCTGTAGTACATATGCCAGACCTGTAAGTGGCGCTGCTGCCGCCACAAAATACACCAAAATCAGCAAAGAAGACCCCGGAGCATGGTTGCCCTTCTGTTTATTCTCCGCGGTGGACGGCGTGTTCTCCTGCTGTATATCTCTCAGGTAGGCCACCAGCAGATAACCCCCCCCCCCCCCACAGAGCGGAGCAAGGCAACGAAACTTAAAATAAGAAGTAGCATTTTATGGCACGCTATGCATGGGGCCACCTGAGGGGTTTCCCGAAATGTTGTTTCAATAAATTAAAGGGTGTTTCATGTTGTCGTTGCTGTGGACTTTCTTAATACCTTGGAAAATGCCGTTTAATACTTTTTTAATACTTTTTAATAGCCTTAATTTTTGCTAAATTTATTTATCAACTTTTAATACTTTTTAAGACCCCACGGACACCCTGGCATAGTATTGAACAACCCCTATTCTTTTCAGACCATTTGATGAATTAAAAACTTAATTCTGACAGCCTTTTGGGGTCAAAAATGACCCCAGGACAACAGGAGGGCTAGGAGGAGATTCAGGTGATAAGATGGGCGGGGGTGTTACCTTGGTTGGTGATTGGCTAATGGTTACACAAGCCAAAAAAAACGTTATGACATCATAAAGTGGCCAAAATCTGATCAGCTCATTTTCAGACAGGTTTTTAAATAAATGGATCAGGACAAAAAGTGAGCGAATATTTTTTCCTGAAACTTTCCAGAATCTCTTTACAAGGAGGGGGCACATGTTCATATATAAAATACATGAAAAAGTGGATTTTGCATAATAGGTGATGATGCAGAAATGTGCTCCTTTTGAGACCCAAGAACCAGTAGCAAAAGCACATCCTAAGGGTGCACTGGACTAGTCAAGTATTACAAATCGGTCAAAAATAACTATGCTATATTACCAGCTGAAGGGAGGAGAGCATGTGGCAGCTCTGGGAGACAGACCTTCAGTTAGCGGCTGTAGCCAGGGGCGCCGCCAGGGATTTTGGGCCCCATGAAAATATATCACATTGGGCCCCTCCACCAGGCTCAGGCCACGCCAACCAAGCACAATGCTGTAACCACACCTCCAGAACTCAACCGACTCATTTATGCTTTAAATAACTACCTGTACAGGCTTGCATCTATCTTGTAGTCCAATACTAACTGCACAATATTTACTGACACTGAGCGGTGAACATATAACACTGTGCAGACGTGCAACATTCTACTGAAGTAGAATTCACTATTTTATATAACACTAACATTCCTGACAATAGACCTCAATAGTAATCTTTTATGGTGTACATGCCTTTTTAAATAAATATAACTTAAATATACATGACCTCTTAAATTAAAATAAAGTGAACATTAACACCAATATTATCATTTATAAAATGCTATAACAAAAAAAACAACATAAGCAGCAGATTTTTTAATTAAATATACATACCAACTACAAAATAAGCGGGTATTAAAGTGTAAACGGAAAACAAAAACAGAAATGGAAGTGAAAAGGCCTGATGGTGGCGCTAAATCAGAGCCTATTACCTGTTCTCAGTCTTTTTCTCATCATGCATCTTGTGTGTAGTGATCCAATATCGTTACCATAGCCTTGCCCTTTAATAGTTATTACGAGCCCTTGCTCAGCCTTACTCACCAAGAGCCCAGCGCCTAGCCTTCTTACAGGCAAAGTCACTGATCAAGTCCTTGAAGTCCAGCTTTCTAGCCAACTAGCTTTCAATGGCCAGCATGGCAAGACTGCAAAGCCTTATGGGGGGACAGGGCTACGGAGCCTAAAGATGGATCTGTTGGTCCTGGCACCAGGGGAGGGACAACTGATTTAGTATGAATAGCTGCTAAAAATGTGCCTGCATTTATTAAATGTCAGCTAAAAGAGTGAAATGAAAAACCTCTGAATTTTCTGTGAAGATATTAACAGTAGTTAAAGGTGGGGTAGGTAATTTTGGAGAAACCAGCTTGAGTGCGCTAGAATTTGAAAATACACAACCGGAAACAATCTGCCACTTCCTTACAGAGCCCCTCCTCCAACACACACGAATGCGCACATGACCAATGAGGGCACGAGATAAGTTTGTGCACAGATGGAAGGCTGACAGGCAGGTAGGCCATCCAGTTATTTTAGCCGGGCTGGCTCTTTTTGGTCGTGCTTTTTACAGCGCCACGGCTTCCACAGATGACATTTTTTAATGGATTTTTTGTCAAAGCATTTAAGATATTCATTGCAAGAGCATTCCATGCAATATAAAAAAAGTGTATCTCGAGCTGATTTCTCAAACTTACCTACCCAACCTGATCTCACCAGAATGCGTGACTCCACCACGACTCCTTAACACCACAATGCGTGGTGGAGTCACGAACTTTGTTACATTTGCGTGTCGGCACCACGCAAACAACCCCAATGTAAAGTGAATGAGGCTCCTTTGTCGTGGTGCACACACGCATTTCTACAACGTCCCGCAGTGAGCTTTTATTCTATACAACGTTTTTTAAATCTACTTTATAGCGTGTAGTAACTCACGGGAGGCTTCTTTTATTTTATTTGTATTCATAATTATTTTTATTTTTCGTCAGAATGTAAAAATTAGTTACGAATTTGTGTTCTCAAAAAACAGTGCATTGTGTGTAATGCAACTGTTAATTTTATTAAATTAGTTTGTTTTTAAGGAAGGCCAGAGCTTCAGCTGTGTCAAATAGATTGTTCCCTTTAGTTAACGTTATTTAAAAGATAATTATCATGTCTTGTATTACGAGCGTCCATTCCCATTGGATAACGGAGAATTTTACACCCGGAAGTAAGTAGCCTATTCTCCTTACTGTCGATTGATTTTACAGTGATATCTGCACTACTCATCGACTAAAAAACACCAAATTGTCCTTGTTAATTACACAACATTGATTGGTTTGAATTGTGTGCAATGCTTTTGTATTTTCCCCCTTCGATTCGGAGAAACAAATATTTTTTCGGAGTTTTTGGACGGCAGAAGACACTACACTACCCAGAATCCTCAGCTATCGTTTGGGACTACACCATGAACCCCGTGATCAGCCCTCAAGCTCTTTGATTGGTTGACCTCCAACTGCATTCCATATGAAAAAAAACGTTTCGTAAAAGAGAAAATCATACTTTATTCAGCAGTGCTTGCTTTACTCTTTGATAGTCATCACATGAATGCATTGTAATAAATGGTTTGGCTGCATTAAATATTACACATCTGTCTTAGTTCTTTATTTATCTACAGAGATCGGGCATCAGCATAGACCGGAAACTATTCTTTTACCGTTCTGTTTTAATTTCACAATAAAGTTAGTAGTAATATTTTGTTTTGATATTATTGTTTTTTATTAACTACTAGACGACTGGGTCATGTTAAGACCATCTTTTTTTGGTTGCTATGGATTTTTTCCATTGCTTTTGTGTTACAAATATCAAAACAATAACAAAATAATATTCGTCGTAAACTAAACCAGAAACAGCAGTATATTTTATTTTGTTAACACTGTAAACTTGACAGCCTTTTAACCTATGCTTTTAACCCAAACCACCTACTGGTTCAAGCACGTTATTACACGTTTAGAGTAATTGCAATGCAGGAAGATTGTGTTGCTTTTTAATGACTGTTTAAAATGCCTTTTTCTTAATGTCTTTCATTTTTGTAACGCACTTTGAATGTGTTATATTTTATGAAAACATTCAAATATTAAGAGTACATACAAAATAGTGGGAAAGTAGAAGGTCAATTATATAAATATAGAATAGAAAATATCAAGAAGATACTCAAATGATACCTAGAGTAAAACAGTTTAGTGCCTGATAGGAGGATGTGCTAACTAATAAGGCTTTATTTAAAGAAATGTGCAGAATACGACAGTGTAATGGTGGAGGTACACACATTGATAGATGTCTTGTAATGCACTGTTGATGAACCTGTGACCTAAGTTTGTCATTCATTGCATAACTACGCTATTGTGTATATGATATGTCAATAAACCTTAGGAAATCTTGAAAGGGATGTGCAAAATAGCAATTATATACAGTCTTTAATGAACTATTAGAGAATAACGAGTAATGAATATGCTTTAAACGGATCTGCAGATAAATATTTAGTCTTCTCAAGCACCAACTATCAAATATCTCGCCTGATTGTTGGCACTTGACAATCACCTTCACTGAATTTCATTCAGGTGTAACTAAAGTCTGATTTAAGGCTTGTTTATATTTCACATCATTAATCCAAATCTGTAAAGTAACTAAAATAAATGTAGTGGAGTAAAAATACCAGGTTAACCTTAAAGAAAGCCCTCAGGATTATAAAAGACCACCATCACCCCAGCCACAAACGGTTCTGTCTGCTGCAGTCTGGCAGGCGGTACCACAGCATTCGGACTAAAACCACCAGACACAGAGACAGCTTCATCCCACAGGCCAGAAGACTATTAAACACCTGAATTTAGAAATAACATTCATCTGGCTGCTACTTAGAAATTATTTATCTAATATATCATATTCCAATCACTTGTATATAGACTCTTATTGCACTATTTCACTATTTTTTCTGTGTATCTGTTTTATTGCGTAGCACTGTTGGAGGAGCCTGTGACCTAAGGGGGGGAGGGGGGTAGGACACGTTCGATTCCTGTTTTGAATAGTGTGCCGTCGATGGGTTTCATTCCATTTCAAAGTCCTTTTGGACGCTCTGTGTGTAAACGTCGCGCATCCAATCACAGAGGTTGAGGACTGATCACGGGGTTTGTCAAGCTAAGCACATGGTGTAGTTCCAAACGATAGCTGAGGATTCTGGGTAGTGTAGTGTCTTCGGCTATCCTAAAACGCCGAAAAAATCTTTGTTTCTCCGAATCGAAGGGGAAAAATACAAAAGCATTGCACACAATTCAAACCAATCAATGTTGTGTAATTAACAAGGACAATTTGGTGTTTTTTAGTCGATGAGTAGTGCAGATATCACTGTAAAATCAATCGACAGTAAGGAGAATAGGCTACTTACTTCCGGGTGTACAATTCTCCGTTATCCAATGGGAATGGACGCTCGTAATACAATACAGAGGACATGATCATTATCTTTTAAATAACGTTAACTGAAGGGAACAATCTATTTGACACAGCTGAAGCTCTGGCCTTCCTTAAAAACTAACTAATTTAATAAAAATCACAGTTGCATTACACACAATGCACTGTTTTTTGAGAACACAAATTCGTAACTAATGTAATTTTTACATTCTGACGAAAAATAAAAATTATTATGAATACAAATAAAATAAAAGAAGCCTCCCGTGAGTTACTACAAGCTATATAGTAGATTTTAAAAACGTTGTATAGAATAAAAGCTCACTGCGGGACGTTGTAGAAATGCGTGTGTGCACCACGACAAAGGAGCCTCATTCACTTTACATTGGGGTTGTTTGCGTGGTGCCGACACGCAAATGTAACAAAGTTCGTGACTCCACCACGCATTGTGGTGTTAAGGAGTCGTGGTGGAGTCACGCATTCTGGTGAGATCAGGTTGTACCTACCCCACCTTTAATGTCAGCAAAACATTACAATTATTATTTACAATGGACTACGCTTAGCTAACAGACTAATTTCCACCACTCATGGACCACACCCACCTTTTCTTTTGAAAAACTGGGTGACATACTGTCGCCCTTTAGTCCCTCTCTCTTGTCTTTCTCTCCTTTCTTTTCTTTCTTGAAAGCCTGACTTTGTTAGTCGTTGAGACATCGTACACACGTAAGTACTAGCATCCCTCCTCACAAGGTCACATGCTCTCACTTTCTGCTAGAAACGGCCCCGCACAGCGTTTGGAGGCAGGACCAAACCATTACATGTAAATCGATGGGGGTGTTAGATGCTTTGGATAATTAACTTTTGGAAGAAAATAAGTTAAATGAATCATAAGTTTAGTGAGTACATCATCAATAGGACGATATATTAATGTTAATTATTGATGATTGATGAAATATGATATATACTTTTTATTAATCCCCGTGGGGAAATTGTTTCTCTGCATTTGACCCATCCTAGTGTTAGGAGCAGTGGGCTGCCATTTTGAACAGCGCCCGGGGAGCAGTGTCGGGAACGGTGCCTTGCTCAGGGACACCTCGTAGCACTTGAACTGGTGACCTTCCAGTTGCCAAGCCAAGTCCCTATCGACTTCGCCACCACCGCCCATTAGGTTACTTAAACATTTTTTCTTAATGTTCTAAAATGTTTTGGGGCCCCTGTCAGTCACGGGCCCTTAGAATCATCCTAACTTTTCACCCCCTTACGGCGCCCCTGGCTGTAGCAACTAGAAATGTAGCAAACACCTACGTAGCAACAGATTTCTGCAGACACAGTGGGGAGTCAGTCAGGGCGGTCAGGATCAGACCCCCCGGTGCTAGGGTTCAGGTCGGCTATCCCCTGCAGCCACCCCCAGTATGAGTTTATTTTTTCGTTTCAGCCACTTTGGATTTAATCCAATAATCAAATGATGAAAATGTAGAAAAAGCAACAACCTTCAAAGGGACAAACCCTTGAGCAGCTCTACTTCTTGGAACTGAAGGCAGACTGGACACTACAGTATCTCATAGCACTTCCATGGTTTAAGTGGTACTACAAGACAGAATGGGCCGAGGCTGGCTGGTGAGCTTTCTTCAGATATCTCTGCAACACAATACGTTCGACAAAACCTCAAAACATTACTCCGTCACATAGCCTTCTATTAATAATGTCATTTGTATGTTCTTAATTACAATTCTGACCATATCTTTAACATTATACCTTTAATGGCACACATGATGGACAGGACAGTGCTACAGCATGAAGTGAACTGATGCTTTGTAGCAACAACAGATGGTGGTGTGAGTGAAAGGCAGATGAAAAACCAACTCTCCATTATCAGCACTATCTCGCTCTATTAAACAAAAACATGCAGAGTGATACCCGGGGGAGTACACAGTAGCCTTCTCCTTCACAACAGGAAGCAATATGGTATATTGGAAACATGGTCATAATCTGGATCATAATTTCCCAGCACTTACAATACCTCCGCAGTGCAACAGAGGCTACTACCAATTATCTCTGCCCTCGTTTCATTAATGATATTAAGGTAACTGAAGTAATTTACTGCCACAATGACATACATTGATTGCAGGAAAAATGCCACACGGTGATGGATTGATTAAAATGAAAGACATACTGAACAGTATCTATCTGCTCCAAATAAATACATTCACATAGAATGAGCAACATACAGACAGATCTGGTGAAGCTTATGGTGGTGCAGTTGTGCTTGAGGCTGACAGTGGTGTTCATTCAACTCAATGGTCATTCAAAGGATTTGTAGTGTTATTTAGCAAATGTCCTGTTAAGTGTTTTTAGTCGGCTTTTGTGAGGGTCTACTTGTGACCACTGCTCCTTTTTGGTTTTCCCATGTGTAGAATATTGTGGTTGAGAAGTGCCCTTTGTGTTGTATTATTTCACAGTTTTTGTGACTGATGCACCAGCAATTTGAGCAGCGATGACTGTCAAAACAAAAAGGCAGCTTCACAATAGCGAGTAATTTCTAAATTGAATACCAACCAGCACTATGTGCCAGATTAATTGTACCAGATCTGAAAATCACAGTTTTTACAATTAGTTTTCAAGCCAACATATGGCAGCTGAAACAGTCCAAATGGTCTCTGACTTTTACGCTTAGCAGCAGAGCATGTCCCTCGCAGTAATTTGGGGTTTATTATCTGACTCAAGGGCTCTTAAGCAGTGTTTCTGGTCTGTCTCCGCAGCCTTCTTGCAGTTGATAGCTTGAAACGTTTAATGGCGTACTATCCTCACACAGCACCAGGAATCAACCCAAGTTTCTTACAGTAGTTTGTTGATCAGTATCTCTACCTCTGGGTGAACCTTGAAGTTTTGATAAGATTAAATTGCAATAACATCATCATCTCCCGACGCCTTTATGGCCCCGGTAAAAGGTCTCTAAATCTCGAACTCGCAGTGCAGACAGAATTAGACTCACTGCCAGTGGCCTTGCACTGCTGAGCGGAAAACATTGGGAGAGGAGCAGGTGGCAGCAGACATTACTGCCCACGTCCTCATGTCATCGGAACAGACATTTTCAGCTCAGTGAGTCATACATTCATCCAATGGCCACACATAGTGATAACGAAATCACAAAATTGCTTTAATATTTGGGTTTCAGTCAGGCTGGGGGAGGGGAGGTGTTAAATGTGGTAAAGTGTGAAGAGGAGATTGGTAAATGGAACAACTTGCCACGTGTAATGTCCTGCTGTCATATTTTGGGATACTTTATTTGGCGGCATAAAGGAGAAGCACAGATTTATATCATTTGTTTCAACAACTGAGGGTCCTTGTATCCATAGAGACTGATAAGCCTCATGGACCGCATGTTTAAACTCACCAAGGCATCTCCAATGTTTAGGTTGTGCAGCTGTTCCATTTAAGCAGCTATAAATGTTTTAACTATAAAACTGTTGTGGGGGATGATACCAGAGTACTCTCACCTGAATATTCATTAGCTATAAATATTTGAGCTCACGTTTCACCAGCTTCCCATTGACTATCTGGTATGTGTGTGTGTGTGTGTGTGTGTGTGTGTGTGTGTGTGTGTGTGTGTGTGTGTGTGTGTGTGTGTGTGTGTGTGTGTGTGTGTGCGTGTGTGTGTGTGTGTGTGTGTGTGTGTGTGTGTGTGTGTGTGTGTGTGTGTGTGTGTGTATATGTGTGAGTATGTTGTTTGCGGGGTTCAATTTTGCGGCCCAATATTAGGTTGTCTGACATCGGCAATCAATAAAGCTATTGAACCAACAAGGTCAGCCTAGCTCTCATGAGATTGCCAATTGTTCTCTAATGTGAAGCTGCATGCATCTACACCAGGGGTGTCAAACTCAAGGCCCGGGGGCCAAATCCGGCCCGCGACTACATTTTCTGCGGCCCCACAAGAGCTCTGAAAGAATATAATGAGTTTATTATACGGTTACATGCCGATTTACAGAAGCACGTTGCCCATAAACTACATGTCCCACAATGCATCTCAAATATGAATTTTGCTCTAAATTTACATTTTCACTTTTTTTCCAGAATCTGGCTTTTTCAAAAAAAATCATTGTAACATTCTCACTGAAGAGACTTCCAATTATTTGCCCTAGTCTTCTGCTTTTAGACGTAGTTCATTATGAAGTTAATACCCTATCCGATAATAATGCAATGCAAAGGCATACATTATTTTATATATATTAAATATTTATATATGTATTTTTAATAGTCTAGAAGTTACAACTGGCCCTTTGAGTGCAACCATAATGCTGATGTGGCCCGCGATGAAATTGAGTTTGACACGGCTGATCTACACAATCACACATGGTCCTTGGTCTGCTGAAGTATTACATTTTCTTGTCTTTAATATTTGTGAAGATGAGATATGGACAGGAGAGAAATATACTATTGTGAATATGCATTTCACTTAATGAAAACAAATGAACTGAACGAATGAATGCATTAATATTTATTATGTAATATAAACTTAGATTACATTATTTTAGTACATGCAGACATCTCTCAAATACCTTGTAACAAGATTTTGCTTATTTAGATTAAACCCAGAGCTCTAGTAACAAAAACAAAACGCACCTATATAAGTGAAAATATATAATCTTTTACAATCTATATCCTCTTTTGAACTTGCCCCAACTTGCTAAACCCAACAAGGGCCACCTGGGTGTGCAGGTCTTTAAATTAAATGTTTGCCTCCTTCATAAGAAAAGGAGGCAGTTGGGAGTCGTGTTTACTTTCATTTTGAGAGCATTAGAGGCTTATAGGTAAGTGAATCCTGCAGTAAAATGGAACAAACAATGGGGTTGTCACACAAATGGGTTGTCTCTTACTTTTCCTCTCAAGAGAGGGCTCCTAGCCGATGCTGCTGGTATTGTTCACACATTGTTCTCAAGTGTTCAATGATGAGATCTATCCTAGGTGATTAAGAATTTGATATGGATAGGTCCAAAGTATAGACCACTGTATGGATTTTTCTCCTGTGGGCTAGCTCTTCCTAATGAATGTTTTAACTCTCTACGTGTCAAAGAGACAACGATCCTCTGCACTTAGCATACATTAAAAGCTAAAAGCATATAAGCTTATGAAAACAGAATTTATCTCGGCTGATTATGAAAGATGTGCTTTAGTTGCAATTATACACCAACACACAACATGCAGTACACAGCACCTCTCATCGGCACACTGAAGAAAGTGCAGACACATAATCAACCTCAAACAGCTGGTTACAAACGACTACGCAGTTCTCAAGCGTTAACTTGCAATTTTTTTGGTGACAAATGATGCAGAAATAGTGTGAAATGGCAATGTTTTTTTAATTATGGCCACCAGGAGCAGCAGTACATCTGCTTGGCTCTCATTTTCATGGGTGATCATTAGCTGGTTAAGGGTGAACACATCTGTCTCCCGATGCCTTCGCCTAGCTTAGCATTAAAGATGTCAAATACATGAATTATTCAAACGTCGCAATTAACATAAAGGATCACTTAATGATCAACATGCTGACTTATGAGTGTACATGTTATAAAAAATCTATATGCACTGTTAGGGAACTGGGGTATTTTTGTTTTATAATAATCATTCTTTCTGTATCCCCCACATATTTTATTAGGAGAAACTGCATGAATGATTGCTAGGCCTTGCATTTGCACCAATCAGGACAAAGCTTCTATTTTTTGGAATAATGTTTTTCTGATAAACGGCTATACCTTTTCAAAAACTGTGATTTTAAAAAGGGAAATAATTCAGCCGAAAAGGGCTTTTGTACCAGTTTAGAGAAACTAGTTTTGGCTCTTTGACCAACACACAGTTCTGCAACAATACACTAACCTATTTATATGTGTATGTAAAATGTGCAAAATAGGTTCTTCCCTTGTGGTCCTAAAGTGTTCATGTAAACACACACAGCAGAGCAATGCAACAAAGCATACATTCAACCCTTAGTCACATATTCCCATTGTGCACATGTATTAAAGTAATTTAACATTTAAATTCCTTTTTTTCCCTTGGGCACCAATAGTCTAGCGAGCTCCATTTTAATAGTGTTAAATGGTGATGATGTAACATCTTGTATTCCACCGCAACCATGATATTACACACATTCTCAAACACATTCACACCCCTGGGTCTCGAGTCAACATGAAGGCAGCTGGCTTTGATTGCACTTATCAGTCAACATTTATTCCCAGTCCATGTCCATTTAGTGCCCATCGCAATGCTGTTAACTTGTTGGGCAGCATATATGCCTGAATTTGAAATCTTGCACTAGGTGTGTGATGTTCCCAGTGAAGTCTACACAATGCGATTGGTCATAGAATAAATGCATGCCGTCTTATCATTCTCCTCCGACACAAGTCACATGTAGGTTGCGGTCGAATAGTCCAAAAGTCAGCTCATATAGTCTATTTCTTGACCTCTGTCTGAAACGTCACTGGGTTAAGGGATAGTGGATAGGAGAATTGAAAAGGATTTAGGAAAAAAAAATTGCGGTGCTTTGAGAACGACTGCACTTACTACTATCCGAGGTATTTATGTTGTGCCAGCGGACGTCATGAATATGCGTCTGCTGTTGTGGGGAAACTACAGTTTTCTATAGCGGACTACAACATGGATGTATAATAAGAATGACGGACTACTGTAAACTCATCTAGAGACTCTGCACCGTGCTCTGATGCTGTTGTTTTATGCTTTATGAACGTGGACAACAGAGAAACATATTCTTCATGACCAAAGTTGGAATTGAAATAAAAAAGGAAAGTGAAACTTATGCTCGTCACCCTCTCCCTCCGGTCCACATTAATACGATGATCCCAATATTGAATGAAAGATCTTAAAATAAATACAAATGTATGTTAGGAAGGTTCCCAAGTAAAATTGACTATTCGACCGCAACCGTAGTCTGTAGAATTTCCTTCAGAGAGAGCACAGCATTGTCTCCTCCCTTTCAACACCCATTTATTTCATTTTGGCACTCTTTTATGAATTTTACACTTAAAAGTAAGGTTGGTCAGATTGGATGCGGCAAAGAACACCTGTGCTCTGTGTTCATAAAGTGAAAATGGTACTGAAAGGAGAGCATGCAGAGAGAGATCCCTGTCATCTTCAGGTCAATGCGCCCACATGCTGCTGGTTGAAATCTGATTGAAATACAAAGAAACTAAAAAGATTGACGATTTCTAACGGTGAGCAGAAATTCAGCCTTGCACTATTGGTAATCCTTGAAGCACTGCCAATATTCCCAGTCTGAATTATAGCCTTGCAATGGTAGAGGACTTTCAGTCAAAATCAAATGGCAATGAAGAAACCTGCTAAAGTGTTGGTACACAGCTGAAATGAAACATAGACAATACGATGATTCAAATGTATTTTAAAACGTATTGATCAAGTTATATATCTATCATCTAGAGCAGTGGTTGCCAACCTGGGGGGCGCGCCCCCCTTGGGGGGGGGGGGGGGGGGCGCCAAAGATCGCAGGGGGGGGGCGCCAGGCCTCAGATGATTAGAGGCCAAATATCATATTTAGATTTTTTTTTTTTTTTTACATATAATGGTAAGGCAATACATGATTGTCACTAAAAGCCTCTTCTCTACATTACAATAAAATATAAAAAATAATTGACTAATTAATTTTAATACAAATTCAAGTTAGTATTAAAGGCATAAAAAGACAGAAATGTATAATTCTTTCTTTAATAGAAATGTTTCTTCTGCCCATAAAGTGTCCAAACCAGGCTTGTCTGAATAAGCGCATTTTTAAAACATAGTCATTGTCCATGTCGGTTTCAGTTGGATTATTTGTCACAGTTGCTCCAATCAGATCGGTCTCCTCCATTTTGTAGATTATTTACGACTTTTGAATCCACATAAACACATCGGCAACATCCGGCTTACTTTGAGCATGTGTTTTAAACAGTTTAATCCCTTCGTGAATTGTTGTCCACTTGCGCCGTTCTTTAATTTCTTCATACAGCGGGAATCCAAATAAATTAATCCTGAGTCCAATAACCATCAAAGTCACTCCAATAGTGCTCCTTAATTACGCTTTCATCCTCCTTTAACAAAATACTTCACATTCATCCAGTTTGTGACAGTAGTTGTAGCTTTTTTGAGACTTTTAAACTTGAATTACCGCTGTTGCGCGCCCCGCCCCGCCCCCCCCCCCCCCACACACACACACACACACACACACACACACACACACACACACACACACACACACACACACACACACACACACACACACACACACACACACACACACACACACACACACAAGAGGGGGGCGGGGGGCGCAACTTCCAACAGGAGTCATTTGGGGGGACTCTTGGGAAAAAAGGTTGGGAACCACTGATCTAGAGAAACCAACATGGTTCAATTTCATGCTCAGTTAATATAGATTAGTTGCACCAAACATCTGATAATAGGTGTCAGAATCACACGGAATAACAACACAGAAAGAAAAAACGGTGAATTGAAGGTCACCAAGAGTGTCACATTACATGCAATTTGTTAGACGCTTTTATCCAAAGCGACTTACATACAGTCAGTACTGTGGACAATCCCCAAAGGAGCAATTTGGGGTGAAGTGTCTTGCCGCAGTCGGACTCATACTTGCTATCCCCTGATTCAAAGGCCAGCACACTACCCACTGAGCCACAGCCTCCCTGTCACATGTTTGATAAGCTCCACTAAGGCACCAGGGAGCCCAAAGTCCTCGCAAGACCATGGTGAAGACTAGGATGAATTGTTAAATAGTGTCCTTAACTGCATATGGATTTGGTGATTGAATATTAAATGTTACTGCACGACGAATCACTTATACATTGAAATACACTCAGAAGCTCCCTCTAGTGTTTCACTCCAATAAATAAAATATAAGCACGACAGACCCAGTATAACAACTGTAGAATATTTATTGCAATTAAAAAATCCACACTGATCATTAGCATTCAACCAAATCCAAACCCTGGGAGTATGGTGCAGCTGGTAAACAATGTGTTGCATGCTCAAATACAAAAGAGGAACACTGTCTTCAGCCTGTGATCCAAACTGTGGTCTGTATAGTGGACAACATCTTCGGAATATCAAAAAAGGATAAAGGTTGAATTTTTATATGGCTTAATCAGTCAATTTAGTGAATGTACACATCCCAGCTTTTCTTAAATCAGATGTAATGTTCCTATTTGCCCAATATTTACTAAGATTACGATCGTTGAATAATCTCGAGCTTTCTGAGCTTGCTAGAGAAAGGGTGTGAAGAAAATACTCCGGGTATGTGTTTTTGCTTCCCTGGTGTGCAAGGCCATCAGGGATGACACTAGGGGGCATCGTTATACCACAGGAGGAAAGACCTGCCACCAATAAAATATACATCCATTACTATGGCAACTAGGTTTCTGCACTTCTTTCTCTGTGGAATAGATTTGGCATGATTCTCAAAACACAGGGCAGAGGGCAAAGTGAACTACCATTTGGCTTGTACATTTTGATAAAAATGAATTGCTTTGAGGGATGAGACTCAACACTTGAATGAAGAGTTTAGTTGGTTCACATTTATTCTATACACCACAGAAGAACCTCTGTTAATACATTTTGAGACTAGAATGTGAAGAGGAATTTATATATCTGCACTTATCAGCACTCAAGTGCTTTCAGCCAGAGAAAACACACCTTGGGGTCAAGATTACAGGTCAGTGCATCACAATGGTCTTTTAATGGGAGAAAATATGTGATCTCCAAACTATGCTATACGATGTCTCTCTTTCTATGGAGGGTAATGTCAAGGTTCAGGACGCAGTGTTCACTGCTGCTTTAAGAGTTGTTTGAAATGGAAGCATTTTCTCTATAGCGGTGCAAATAAGATTGGCCCTGGAATGGAGAATGGCATAGACAGCTAGACACAACCTGATCTCACCAGAATGCGTGACTCCACCACGACTCCTTAACACCACAATGCGTGGTGGAGTCACGAACTTTGTTACATTTGCGTGTCGGCACCACGCAAACAACCCCAATGTAAAGTGAATGAGGCTCCTTTGTCGGGTGCACACACGCATTTCTACAACGTCCCGCAGTGAGCTTTTATTCTATACAACGTTTTTTAAATCTACTTTATAGCTTGTAGTAACTCACGGGAGGCTTCTTTTATTTTATAATTATTTTTATTTTTCGTCAGAATGTAAAAATTACATTAGTTACGAATTTGTGTTCTCAAAAAACAGTGCATTGTGTGTAATGCAACTGTGATTTTTATTAAATTAGTTTGTTTTTAAGGAAGGCCAGAGCTTCAGCTGTGTCAAATCGATTGTTCCCTTTAGTTAACGTTATTTAAAAGATAATGATCATGTCCCCTGTATTGTATTACGAGCGTCCATTCCCATTGGATAACGGAGAATTTTACACCCGGAAGTAAGTAGCCTATTCTCCTTACTGTCGATTGATTTTACAGTGATATCTGCACTACTCATCGACTAAAAAACACCAGATTATCCTTGTTAATTACACAACATTGATTGGTTTGAATTGTGTACAAAGCTTTTGTATTTTCCCCCTTCGATTCGGAGAAACAAATATTTTTTCGGAGTTTTAGGATGGCCGAAGACACTACACTACCCAGAATCCTCAGCTATCGTTTGGGACTACACCATGTGCTTAGCTTGACAAGCCCGATCAGTCCTCAACCTCTGTGATTGGATGTGCGAAGTTTACACAGAGCGTCAAAAAGGACTTTGAAATGGAATGAAACCCATCGACGGCACACTATTGAAAACAGGAATCGAACGTGTGTCCCCCCCTTAGGTCACAGGCTCCTCCAACAGTGCTACTCAATAAAACAGATACACAGAAAAAATAGTGAAATAGTGCAATAAGAGTCTATATACAAGTGATTGGAATATGATATATTAGATAAATAATTTCTAAGTAGCAGCCAGATGAATGTTATGGATGTTATTTCTAAGTTCAGGTGTTTAATAATCGTATAGCCTGTGGGATGAAGCTGTCTCTGTGTCTGGTGGTTTTAGTCCGGATGCTGCGGTACCGCCTGCCAGACTGCAGCAGACAGAACAGTTTGTGGCTGGGGTGATGGGGTCTTTTATAATCCTGAGGGCTTTCTTTAGGTTAACCTGGTATTTTTACTCCACTACATTTATTTTAGTTACTTTACAGATTTGGATTAATGATGTGAAATATAAACAACCCTTAAATCAGACTTTAGTTACACCTGAATGAAATTCAGTGAAGGTGATTGTCAAGTGCCAACAATCAGGAGAGATATTTGATAGTTGATGCTTGAGAAGACTAAATATGTATCTGCAGATCCGTTTAAGGCATATTCATTACTCGTTATTCTCTAATAGTTCATTAAAGACTGTATATAATTACTATTTTGCACATCCCTTTCAAGATTTCAAGATTTTCTAAGGTTTATTGACATATCATATACACAACAGTGTAGTTATGCAATGAATGAAAAACTTGGGTCACAGGTTACTCAACAGTGCATTACAAGACATCTATCAATGTGTGTATACTTCCACCATTACACTGTCGTATTCTGCACATTTCTTTAAATAAAGCCTTATTAGTTTGTCTGTTTTGCACATCCTCCTATCAGGCACTAAACTGTTTTACTCTAGATATCATTTGAGTATCTTCTTGATATTTTCTATTCTATATTTATATAATTGACCTTCTACTTTCCCACTATTTTGTATGTACTCTTAATATTTAAATGTTTTCATAAAATATAACACATTCAAAAGTGCTTTACAAAAATGAAAGACATTAAGAAAAAGGCATTTTAAACAGTCATTAAAAAGCAACACAATCTTCCTGCATTGCAATTACTCTAAACGTGTAATAACGTGCTTTAACCAGTAGGAGGTATGGGTTAAAAGCATAGGTTAAAAGGCTGTCAAGTTTACAGTGTTAACAAAATAAAATATACTGCTGTTTCCGGTTTAGTTTACGATGAATATTATTTTGTTATTGTTTTGATATTTGTAACACAAAAGCGATGGAAAAAACGCATAGCAACAAAAAAAATATGGTCGTAACATGACCCAGTGGTCTAGTAGTTAATAAAAAACAATAATATCAAAACAAAATATTACTACTAACTTTATTGTGAAATTAAAACAGAACGGTAAAAGAATAGTTTCCGGTCTATTCTGATGCCCGATCTCTGTAGATAAATAAAGAACTACGACAGATGTGTAATATTTAATGCAGCCAAACCATTTATTACAATGCATTCATGTGATGACTTTCAAAGAGTAAAGCAAGCACTGCTGAATAAAGTATGATTTTCTCTTTTACGAAACGTTTTTTTTCATATGGAATGCAGTTGGAGGTCAACCAATCAAAGAGCTTGAGGACTGATCACGGGGTTTGTCAAGCTAAGCACATGTTGTAGTCCCAAACGATAGCTAAGGATTCTGGGTAGTGTAGTGTCTTCTGCCGTCCAAAAACTCAGAAAAAATATTTGTTTCTCCGAATCGAAGGGGGAAAATACAAAAGCATTGTACACAATTCAAACCAATCAATGTTGTGTAATTAACAAGGACAATTTGGGGTTTTTTAGTCGATGAGTAGTGCAGATATCACTGTAAAATCAATCGACAGTAAGGAGAATACTTACTTCCGGGTGTACAATTCTCCGTTATCCAATGGGAATGGACGCTCGTAATACAATACAGGGGACATGATCATTATCTTTTAAATAACGTTAACTAAAGGGAACAATCTATTTGACACAGCTGAAGCTCTGGCCTTCCTTAAAAACTAACTCATTTAATAAAAATCACAGTTGCATTACACACAATGCACTGTTTTTTGAGAACACAAATTCGTAACTAATGTAAATTTTACATTCTGACGAAAAATAAAAATAATTATAAAATAAAAGAAGCCTCCCGTGAGTTACTACAAGCTATAAAGTAGATTTAAAAAACGTTGTATAGAATAAAAGCTCACTGCGGGACGTTGTAGAAATGCGTGTGTGCACCCGACAAAGGAGCCTCATTCACTTTACATTGGGGTTGTTTGCGTGGTGCCGACACGCAAATGTAACAAAGTTCGTGACTCCACCACGCATTGTGGTGTTAAGGAGTCGTGGTGGAGTCACGCATTCTGGTGAGATCAGGTTGTGTCTAGCTGTCTATGCCATTCTCCATTCCAGGGCCAATCTTATTTGCACCGCTATAGAGAAAATGCTTCCATTTCAAACAACTCTTAAAGCAGCAGTGAACACTGCGTCCTGAACCTTGACATTACCCTCCATAGAAAGAGAGACATCGTATAGCATAGTTTGGAGATCACATATTTTCTCCCATTAAAAGACCATTGTGATGCACTGACCTGTAATCTTGACCCCAAGGTGTGTTTTCTCTGGCTGAAAGCACTTGAGTGCTGATAAGTGCAGATATATAAATTCCTCTTCACATTCTAGTCTCAAAATGTATTAACAGAGGTTCTTCTGTGGTGTATAGAATAAATGTGAACCAACTAAACTCTTCATTCAAGTGTTGAGTCTCATCCCTCAAAGCAATTCATTTTTATCAAAATGTACAAGCCAAATGGTAGTTCACTTTGCCCTCTGCCCTGTGTTTTGAGAATCATGCCAAATCTATTCCACAGAGAAAGAAGTGCAGAAACCTAGTTGCCATAGTAATGGATGTATATTTTATTGGTGGCAGGTCTTTCCTCCTGTGGTATAACGATGCCCCCTAGTGTCATCCCTGATGGCCTTGCACACCAGGGAAGCAAAAACACATACCCGGAGTATTTTCTTCACACCCTTTCTCTAGCAAGCTCAGAAAGCTCGAGATTATTCAACGATCGTAATCTTAGTAAATATTGGGCAAATAGGAACATTACATCTGATTTAAGAAAAGCTGGGATGTGTACATTCACTAAATTGACTGATTAAGCCATATAAAAATTCAACCTTTATCCTTTTTTGATATTCCGAAGATGTTGTCCACTATACAGACCACAGTTTGGATCACAGGCTGAAGACAGTGTTCCTCTTTTGTATTTGAGCATGCAACACATTGTTTACCAGCTGCACCATACTCCCAATACAAATAAAATAAAAGAAGCCTCCCGTGAGTTACTACACGCTATAAAGTAGATTTAAAAAACGTTGTATAGAATAAAAGCTCACTGCGGGACGTTGTAGAAATGCGTGTGCACCACGACAAAGGAGCCTCATTCACTTTACATTGGGGTTGTTTGCGTGGTGCCGACACGTAAATGTAACAAAGTTCGTGACTCCACCACACATTGTGGTGTTAAGGAGTCGTGGTGGAGTCACGCATTCTGGTGAGATCAGGTTGGCTAGACAGTGAAGAGCTTTATGATTTATAGTGACATTTATTATTTGGTGTTCTAGTATATTCACTATCCATAAAAAGCCCAAAAAGTCACATCAAGGACTTATGAGATTGAATTGCAGGAATGTAAATGTTTTTGTTAAACATATCAAAGCACATAGCAGCTGTTCTGTACTGTCAACCGTGATCGTTATTCTCGCGTCCAGGAGAGAAGCTTTAAAAAGGAGACTAAATGGAGTCTCTGAGAAGGTTCAAATGGTTACTTTAATTAAAAATATGGCGCGGTAATGTTACAAGCAGGAGATTGTTCAGTCAGAAGAGAAAGGCTGCAGCCTTCCTCTCCCAGTCGTGGCCGTGCAGAAGAGAGCTCACAAGCCTTCGTCTTTCCCGCTTGCTGGCTGTTCGCTCCTCCTCTCTGTGAGCTGTAGTGACATAGGGGACTTCCCCCCTCGTTCTCCTGTGTCCGATATCGCGTTAAACAGAGGATTTCGACATTTTACATTCATTGCTTACTTCCACATGCCTTTTCTCCTCCTTATCTCTTTCATAACTTTATATGCAATACATGTTAATGGCGTCAATAGCCACTTTAATGACATTGTCATGTTTCATGTTTCAATGTGTACATTATGCCATAAAACATTGATTTTAATTTCTAACAGTCCCTCCTTACACACCTAAAAGGTGTGTATAATACTGAAATCAATGAGTTCATCTGAACTTTGCACAGTACATAACTCATATCAAAAACATACAATCAAAATGGAATGGTTCAATAGCCTCAACTTTACAAAAATACAAAAAATACTTTGACTGTGCTTAAACATAAACGTTTTCCCTTGTGCATAACTTCTAGTGTTAACATTCAATATCATTCTTCAAAATAGCAGCAATGGCTTGGTATCATAACATTTCTTCCTCCCTCCTTTCACAGAAACCTTTCTCATACCACGCTCAGTGTTAAGGCACTTGTTTTTACAAAGTGAAAAGAAACAAACCATTTTAAAATAGCAATGATTTATAAAACATGAGATCTACCATATTAGAAGAGTATAAAATAATAAAGAATAAAATAAACTATATAATAGGAATAGTGTAAAGTAAATTGAAATGGATTCACTCCATTTTAGCATTTTAGTTTGCTCACTTCTTCACATGATTTCATAATTTAAAGTATCACATCAGCTGAACATTCATTGAACAATCTCATAATTTTCATCAATATCTGTATATGGGGGTGGGTTGTCTTGTTCTGCTAGCATTTGTAACTGTCTCTTCATGAGAAATGTACCCTCCCTCCTTTCATACCATTTAAGGTATGAAAGTAATATGTTCTCTAGAATAGGCCGTTGTGATCAATTGGTACGTTAGGATATGGAAATGCAACATCTAGGCCTCTCCTGGGCGCCCCTATGCTATCCTTGTACACTGGAGCCTAAACTCCCCCTGGGACTGGTCTCTTAGCCCTACTGGCTTTGGGGTGTTTCACCATGTTGATTAACTACATAAAAAACATCACTGGCTGTGCTAGTGCACAGGTCCCAGTCCAATCCTGTGGCAAGACTGAGTACAAGGTTTTAGTTCCACGATACCACCAAACATCTACTCTGGGATACGGCATTCTAGACAGTCATTTCTAGGAGAAGATTTTGGTCAGTTACAACAGTTGTAGAATTTCATCACTTAAAAGTTCCTACATTACTTGGTGGTTTTGGGTGGTCTGTTTTAATGCAGTGATAAAGTCCCTGAAATGGTGTGAAAACCGGTGGAATATCAATCACTCATTATACTAATTTATCTTCAATTCTGGTCTCCTTGAAGAACCATGCTAACTCCTTTTTACAGTGTGTGGAAACTTGGGTGCCCGAGCATGTGATAATTAGTTCAATTCAGGAATGTTGACTTATGGCAGATATGTTTCTCCTTTGTTTTTTCACAACACTGTGCCACAGGGCATCTTAATATTTAAAAACCTATTAATGTGTTATACCAGATTAACGAGAAGGATCTCAGCTAACTGACAATACGAACCATTTTTACAGAAACAAAACACAAGTCTCACAAGAAGCATTAGCATTAGCCCTTAGCTAAAACGGGCAGATGCTACTTCCGGTGCTAACTAGCAAAAACGATCTTTACAACTTAATATTTTCTGCACAAACTACATATCATCTGAAAGCTGATACTCCACAGATTATGTTTGTTATAAGTATCATCACTGTAGGACAAAAACTCACTGAGCTAGCAGCCAGAATAGAGAAGAAAAAAAACAGCAGTTTTCAAAACCATAACAATAATTATGTCTTACCGTTGCTGTTTTGTGATCAAAGCTCTTGTTCAAGGGAATACAAACGCTGTTTAAGGTTAATCCAATGTCTCTTAGTCACTTTAGAATTGTTCCTGATAATCTATCATTACATTCATGGCAGCAGAGTAGGTATAAAGTTTCGCAGTCCGGAGCTAATGCTGTCTCACATGCTATTTACGCAAACCTCTCTCTACTTGACGTAAGTGTTTAGCGGGACTTACTAACTGTCACTCGATTCTATTGGCTCTAACGGTTCAGAAAAGGTGTCAATCACCCAAATCGACCAATGGGTTCTAAAGATATGATCCTGCGTAGTATAAACTACGCCTGCTCCGGCTCCATTACGCATTACGCAGCCAGAAGGGAGAGCTTCACCACAGAGCAGGTGCTAGAGATGCTAGCTGACGATAGCTATGATCATACCAGATGACTCTATCGTCGGATGAATGATGAAGATCTCCTCCAGCCAGACCTGTATCCGGACAGTAGTGACTCGGATGTTGAACTTCCACCACGGGAAAGGTATGTAATCTCTCTGTTTTTATATATTACTTATGTGTTTGGTGAAACTGCGTCACAGTGTTAGCTTAGCCAAGAAGCTACAGGAATGATTAGGCAAAATGCTAAATAGTGTTACTTGTCTTTTTGCAGTTACATTTTCTAAATGAATGGCCAGTGAATGAATATATATATATATATGTGTTTACTTATTTATTTGGTGTAATATTATTCATTTATTGTCCAATATTATCCTTTTTATATATTACTTTTGTGTTTGGTGGAACTGCATCACAGTGTTAGCTTAGCCAAGAAGCTACAGGAATGATTAGGCAAAATGCTAAATAGTGTTACTTGTCTTTTTGGAGTTACATTTTCTAAATGAATGGCCAGTGAATGAATATACATGTGTTTACTTATTTATTTGGTGTAATATTATTCATTTATAGTCCAATATTATCCTATAAGTATAAACCAGTGAATTAATCTAATATCTTTGTTTTTCCACATTTGTTAGATGAGGTGTGACCCCAGCAGGACAAAGCCACACACCCAGAAGACTTTCAGGGAGCAGCTTGCTGCAGAATTGTTGGAGTTTGCTGAAGGCCCTGCTGAAGGCCCTGCACCTCCACCACCCCCTCCTCCACCACTCACATGCATGCCTGAGTATTATGGGGAAGATGCCACCAAGGTCAGGAAGAACTGCAGGAGGTGCCTAGATGCTGGACTCAAAAGGGTGAAGACACCTGTGTACTGCGGGAAGTGCCAGGTCCCTCTGTGCTTCACTGTCAAAAAGAACTGTTTCAGGGAGTGGCACGACCTAAATACTGGAACATTCAGGTAGGTATAAAGTTCAGGTAGGTATCACATTTTGCGAGTGTTTATTTAAAAAAAAAATACTTGTTGTTTTTATATACCTAGTGTGATTTTATTGTATAGTGTGTTGGTAAAATATTTGTTGTTTTTACAAACCTACAGTGTGGTTTTATTGTATAGTACATTGGTAAAATGTTTGTTTTTACATGCCTATAGTGTGTTGGTAAAATGTTTGAAATAAATCTGCCCCAGTTGGAGTCAAATGTTACCGATGTTTCCGTTTTTTTTATTGTGCAAGTACACCTACACACAATGACCTACAGTGTAGTTTTATTGTATAGTGCGTTGGTACAGTTACATACACACACACAGCTACACTTACACACCTACACGTACCCACACAGCTACACTTACATACCCACACAGCTACACTTACATACCCACACAGCTACACTTACACATACTGTACACACCTACACACACACACACACACACACACACACACACACGCACGCACGCACGCACGCACACACACACACACACACACACACACACACACACACCACACACACACACACACACACACACACACACACACACACACACACACACACACACACACACACACACACACACACACACACACACACACACAAACATATTTTTAACATATTTTTATTTTTTTAAGAAATATTTTTATTTATATCTTATTTATTTTTATTTTTTTGGGTGGAATGAATACCTACAGTGATGATTCAATGTAATACAATGATTTTTATAGTCTGGTACCTGAAAAAGGTCAAATGGCACTGATGGAACCAAATGTGCCCAAATGTGCCCAAAGCTTATTCCGCCTGGACTTTATTTTCATAAACCTCTCTAAAAAGGTCAAATGTCACTTGTTTTGCCTCAATCTTGATACAGGGTACTTATTATATGTTATACTTTGGATTCCTAAAGCTTTTAGGCTACTAACCCATCATTCAAGGTTGATCTTCACTATAAGTAATGGGTTTTATTTAAGCGGAGACATGAATTTACATTTTTTTGCTAGGTTCCATCTGAATTTACTCTGACACAAAAAAATCTATATTGATTCTGACACTTCTACATCCAACTCACAGAAGTAACGTGGCTTTGATAACAACAATTATTCATATAAACCTTTTAGAAGTGAAGTTATAGTCATTTGTTCTTGTTTTCGAGCCTGAAACCTGAAAAACAAAACAAAAAATCAATACTCTAGATTGGAATACTTTCTTTGGCTTGGTACTAGCTCTACCTTTACTATTTTCCATACAAATAAAGATGTGTCTGCCTTTATAGAGTGGTTATCAAAACTATCCCTTTAAACTGTAGATCTATATTGTAACAAACTAAATCTTCCCCAAATTCACACATGAATAAGAATCTCTTAAAGAATAATTTGTTTATATGATGAAAAGATTGAATAATATGTTCTACCCTCAGTGTGTTTATGTGTAAACTCACTCACTCCCGTTTTCCTTCTCTCCCCTCTGGTTGTCAAGCCACGACCCCCTCACGTTCTGCTGGCCCATGCCAACTCCTCTGGTTCTGTCCTCTCCTCCGTCCTGTTTTCTCCTCAGTCCATCCGCTCTTGAATCCTTCTGCTGTAACTCTTTCCAGTGGCCCAACTGCTTTGCATTTCATCTCCTCCTTTTCAGTCTCTACGCTGTTTTATGGAGGGCGTATTCTGCTCTCATGTCCCACACTCTGCTCTTGTGCCAAATCTCGTGGCTCAGTTTGGAACTTCATGTCCTGTCTGAGGGACCGATGAGAGTTTGCCACTTTGTCAGCATGCTGGTTTGGTTCTGGATGCCTCAGGTGGAGATGGTTCTGGATGCCTCAGGTCGTTGTTGGTTCAGCTCGGGTTCTCTGTCTGTTTGATGGAGGAGGAGGAGTCTCCTGTGGTGAGGTCATTTGTCTGTCATAGCGTTGGGTCGTAGCGTTCTGACAGGCAGAGAGAGAGAGAGAGAGAGAGAGAGATCTCGGGACGCATTACCTATAGTTAATTCTAACACACTGAGGTAAAATAAATCCAATCCTTTCCACTCTATTTTCCTAATCTTACTATCTGTCTTAGATGTTAAATGTCATCTAAACCCAATTAATGTCTACTAATGGTTTTGCCATATCCCTAAACATTGCTTTCACCCACTGTAACATGGCTACTCCAAATAACTCTTTCAGGAAACCATCTTCTTCCATAAATTGAAATAGCTACATGTTTCAAGCACCACATATTTCACACACTATAAAAGAACGTCCCCCTATTTTCTCCATCACTTTAAATCTCACTGTTATTTAGAACATAAGTAACTTCTGTGACTGGACATATCTGCAATGTCGCCACAATCTGCTGGGGAATTTTGTTCATAGAGTTTATATGTACAAAGCTGTACTTGTGGGGGTTAGTAGCCTGTTTCTACTGTAATCATTTTCAATAATTGTACTCAGATCGGTCGGTTGTTCATAAACTTAACAGGGGTGTTTCTGGTACAGACTAAAACATGGATCCAGTGTATTTGGAGATTCCCCTAATCTGTAAATCCCCATCACTTACATATCCCGATCACTTAAACCCATCTCATCATTTGATACAAGAACTGCATATATGGGGTGTGAATCATCTTGATTGTAACTGCCTCACCTTTGGAAACGAGTATTTCTAACTCCTCCTCTTGTTGCTCAGCTGATCTTTTGGCTCTGGGGATAAGTGAAAGTCTCTGAAACACAGCTGGAGTTTTGTTAGTGATGTGGGCATTCTCTATGAGTGAACAAATGGATCCATGTCTTACTTGATATTGTACTCCCAATCCAACCAGAAAAGTGCCAAGTGTAATGAGCACAATCAACAATGCTATTCTGACTCTTATCCCTAGGGGACCCCACAATTGGCTTTGTTCTTGACATCATCTCTATTTTCTCCATGGTTGTGTCAGTTACAGCATTTAAATAATGAGTACTATAATAACGTATACAAAAATTGGACTCTTTTTCAGATGTAAAACAAAAAATAGGTTTTCACTTTAGTGTACAATCTATAAAAATCTATAGACAATTCGTCTTTTGAGCTGTTTCTATCTTTATCTTATTTCTATTTATTGTTTTGTTACAGCTCTGCCAAATCAGTCCTAACTCCCAATAATGTTCTGGAAGTTGTCAGTGAAGGGTGACAATGTGTGAGGTGGTGTCAATTTTCTCCTTTTTCTTTACCTTTAAACCGGAGCGTGTGTGAAGTTCATTACAACTTCTCACTGTTCCGTCCACCGGAATCAGCTCACTGTAATAATAATAATAATAATGGGTTCCATTTATAAAGCACTTCATATTTGAATTCAAATCCCGAAGTGCTACAAGTAGTGAGCATGAACAGTATAAATAAACATTACACAACACGGTAGAATTAATAAAAAAGCAATACAAATAAATAAAAAATAAATAAAAGGGTGATAAAAAGGTCTAGGCAAAGGCTCTTTTGAAGAGATGGGTTTTGAGGCCTTTTTTAAAAGCCTCCACGGTCTGTGGTGCTCTCATTTGGTCGGGGAGAGCATTCCACAGGCTGGGAGCAGCCGAGCAGAAGGCCCGGTCTCCCATAGTACGGAGCTTAGTCCTGGGGGGTTTGAGGAAATTGGAGTTGCTGGAACGGGTGGTCCGCAAGGAGGTATGGGGGGTGAGGAGTTCCTTGAGGTAGGGAGGGGCAGTTCCATGGACACACTGGTGGGTGAGGACGGAGACCTTGAATTCGATCCTCAGTTCCACGGGTAGCCAGTGTAGTGCTTTAAGGATGGGGGTGATGTGATCATATTTGCGCACCCTCATCAGGATCCTAGCAGCGCTGTTCTGAATGTACTGGAGCTTTTGGACGCTTTTGTTAGGGATCCCGATGAGGAGTGCATTGCAGTAGTCCAGCCTGGAGGAGACAAAGGCATGGACCAGCTTTTCGGCATCAGACAGAGTGAGTGTGGGGCGGAGTTTGGCGATGTTCCTGAGGTGATAAAAGGAGTTCTTGCACAGCTGTTTAATGTGGGGCTCAAAGGTCAGATGGGCGTCCATTTTAACACCCAGGTTGGTGACTATTGAGGAGAGGGTAATGTCCTGGCCAGATAAGGGGATGGTGGTGATGGTGGATGACCGAACCTGGTGTGGGGTGCCAACTATAATGGCTTCGGTCTTGGAGCTGTTGAGTTTCAGGAAGTTTTGCTTCATCCACGCCTGTATCTCCTCCAGGCAGGCAGTGAGTGTGGGTGAAGGCAGGGCTGCAGAGGAGGTAGGGTTGATGCTGAGGTACAGTTGGGTGTCATCAGCGTAGCAATGGAATGATACTCCATGTCGGCTGATGATAGAGCCAAGGGGGAGCATGTAGAGTGTGAAGAGGGTGGGGCCGAGAACTGATCCTTGAGGAACTGTCTTTTGTGAACTTTCACCCTCACCCAATCACCTGGCCGAACAGGAGTCTCTTCTGGTGTCTCGTCTGGTATCTCTGTAGCTTTCCTAGCCTGTGTAGACAAAACTTGGATAATATTACTCAGAGTTCTGACATATTCATTACTTCTATTCGTCTAATATCTAAAACTGGACCACTCCCTCCTTGGAGAAGGCCCAAGCTTCGGCATACCTTTTGTCGTTATGAGATCTATTATTAATGTTATTATCTATTAACTACAACGTCACTGAAATCAACATATCTGTATAATCATGACACTCCCTCCTTTGAGCATAACATGCTCAATTAATATTGCAATGATTACCCTATTCTGAACAGGACATGTAAAGCCCATAACGTTGCATTAAATAAATATAAATTCTCCGTGTACCCATAAGGCATACAAAAAATATCGTATGATGTATGGTTTTCTGATGGTATAAAAACATATTCACTCAAATCTGCCATTAGCACAACAAATTGTTTAGTTGTTTCAATAATGGCTTTTGTCATGGTATTATGCATCATTGTTGCTGCGAAAAACAATACCCCTGGTGTCGCTAATGCGTCTCAATAATTCTAGGATTAGAGGATTGTTTGATACTGCTGAACAAAGATATGATAAAATTATATTTCTCTAAACTAGAGGGAAAATACGAACTATTCTCACAGAGGGTGACATGCATGAAGGGCTGGTGCCCCTCACTCAAAATGAGATATTGCCTTACGCACTACATTATAAATCAGTAAAGTCACTCAAGAATAAATAAATAAAAACTGATTCTTGAAACTATTGTAAAAACCCTACAACTTCTTCATCCAAGCTCTCAATCAGTGTTATGTTATTTAATCTGCAGCTCATTGCCTTAAAACAGATACTTCAGACCGATTATAAAATGTACACTTCCACTAACAATAAATGAAGTTCCCCTTTAAACACAGCCCCGGTCTTCTGACGGGGTCTATCTATGTACTGGCTGGAAAATGTTGTGCCAGTCTCTGTCGCTCCGTCACTGTTCTCCCGCTAACAGTCACTCTCTAGTTCTGCTGGGTTCTTGTTGACTTCTTCACTGGTTTGAGACAAGCGACCCTATCGGACACCTCCCTTTGTAGCCAGACTTCACCACAGCAGAATCGAGTTTCTGTTTTCAGGTCTCAACAGCTCCACGTCAGGTGTATCGCCGCCCCTTGAACTGCAGTCGGTGTAAACAGGAGGACTTGGTAAGGATCCTCCGTCTTGGGCGAGTACTAGGTTTCCGTCTTCATATTTTTGGGTGGAAACCCGTCGTCTTGACCTCACTAGCTGTGTGGACACAATCGTTTTCTGTGTAGGGGAACAACATCACTCGTAATCTCTTTCCTTCTGATAATTACAAAAATAGTCTGCTAAATGTTCTATTCTGTGGATGCTTTATGTGTAAATGCAAATGCTACTCTCGATTTTGTTTTACATTTAATTAATCATACACGAGAGGCCGTTCTTGGTACGACAGTACCAATAATGACGTTCAAGAACGGCCTCAAGTGTATGATTGCGATTCTATAACACAAACTTTCATTGTAATCAACAATATCGTAAAATAATTTCATAATGTGGGCTAATTTGCTCCCAAACCTACACTTTCTGCTTGAGTTAATCTCCGTCAGAAAGTTGTTCCTATAAAGTAGTTCCCTTGGTAACGCTAGCCGATCAATCGAACACTCCTGCTTCCCCGCTTACAGTTATTGATATAATTATAGTAAATAATATATTATTAACCAATTTATTGAAAACAATTTATTGACAACAATTCTTGAATTAGGCTATTTATTTATTTATTTACATATTTAACATTTTGGCTTCAGAATGAAGGTGGATGTTCATGCTGCCATTAAAAGTGCAATTTTTTAAACAGCTCTCCATGAACTCCATGCCAGACTTTTTTGCAGGTGGTGCTGTGGTGTTCACGGGTAGGTTATCGGAAGAGCTTTCCTCCAGTGGCCGTTTCATGGCATGTCCCGGACCGGCAAAAAGCGCGTTGCTCCACATCTTTCTGTTGTCCAGAGATGGAGCCCAGTAGCTGCGAAGCGATGACTCATTTGTATGCCCGCTAACGGACATGATTTCTCTGGCCTCCAACCCTGCCTCCGCCAGCCGCTGTATGCAGGTGCTTCTGACGCAATGGTTTGTGTAACGCGTAGCAGTGCCAGCCTCTTCACTAATGTGGGTCATCATGGACCCCAGGCTGTTCACCCCCAAGGGCTCCATGCTATACCACACCGCATCCCCAGGCTTCACCGACTTCCTTGGATGGTGGTAGAAAGCCTTTGCTGATTCGGGCAGTGTTGATAGGTAGGCCTCGAACGAAGCTACTGGGCAAAGGGCATTGCCCGGCTCCTCAAACATTGCCCCTCTCCTGTTCTGGCGCTCCCTGTCGTTGTGGCATTTATGATTTTTAGTTTCCTCGTTAAATGCCATCGTCACATAGTTGGTGCCTTAGGGATAATTAAAAAAAAAAAACGAATGTTAGGCAAGTTTGACCTTATGAAGCAACAACAAAGATAATAACAATGATGAAATAATAATAATAATAATAAGAACAATATAATAAGAACAACAACAACAACAATAATAATAATAGCCTGATAATAATAAAAGCTTGTAGACTTAATGATAACAACTTTTTCGTTGCCCAGCCCCTCTGAGTGACTTGATGAAGGTGGGGCTGTCCGTGTATCCGTCCTGGGAGAGGGGTCCCTCCTCTGTTGCTCTCCCTGAGGTTTCTCCCATTTTTCCCTTTAAACTGGGTTTTCTTTGGAAGTTTTTCCTTGTACGATGTGAGGGTCTAAGGACAGAGGGTGTCGTATTGTCATACTGATATTCTGTACACACTGTGAAGACCACTGAGACAAATGTAACATTTGTGATATTGGGCTATATAAATAAACATTGATTGATTGATTGATTGATTGATTGATTGATTGATGATGAGTCCGGCGAACGCGTGTTTGATCAACTCACCTGCAGAATCTCGTTTAACAACGAAAGATTGTGGAGTGAGTTTCCTCAGGCCCTCCTTTCCCCTTCTTCCGAAATGCAGTTGGGTATCGAACCACACCTGTAATGTAATGTAGGAAATGTCTACTGTAAAAACAATTTCCTTGCGGATCAATAAAGTAGCTATTATTATTATTATTATTATTATTATTATTATTATTATTACCTTGTTGAGGAGGCCCCGTGGTGTGTTTGGGTCCATGGCCCGGGACTTCCTCAGGATTTCGAGGTCCTTGTTGGTGATAGCGGGATGGTGTTCAGTTTTGTCCTGCCCAGCCCTTCTGAGTGACTTGATGAGTCCGGAGAACACGTTATTTGAGGTGGTAAACTCATTGTCTTTCATCAAACACCATGCCCGGCTGTACGGAGGGTCATTAACGAAGCGGTTGATCCCAGCTCTCAAACCGACATAAGTACTAATAGCGTACTGCTGGCCCTTAGTGTTTCTAACACTTCCATAAAACTGGCGAAGTAGGCTGTTTAGCTCCGGTTTGGACACTGTTCCGAAATCCACCATTTTCTCCTGGGTTTTTAAGAACGCTTTGAAACATTTGACAGCCCAGGTAGTTGACGCCAATGTACTCTTTTCATTGCGACTTTTTTCCAACGCACTCAGCTCGTCAGTTGAAACAGCCGCAAATCTTTCGTTGGTTTTGTGGTCTGTGTCCATGTCCAACCATTCATCAATACTGAGGCCCCCCAACAAATCAAAATTAACTATAAAATCTGACATTTTGTAGCTAACGATTTTCCAACGAGAGACAATGTAACAGTGTAACGGCTGTGTGTCGCTATGGAAACCACTACTTCTCCGCTGCTTTCTTGTTCCAGTTCGAAAAGCAAACTGCAGGCAGTTTGCTTTTAGGCCCAATGGTATACCGTTTTTCTCAGACGCGGAGGGATACTGACTTGTTGTGAAAAGGCACGTTCTATTTGACCGTTGTTTGATCGTGGAATCAAACACGCCTATTGACCAATCAGAGAGCTTGCTCACACCTATGTGTTATAGAATAAACATTAAACCTCTCCCTCCTGTGGTGACAGATATGGCTCAAGAAGAAGATGCATCACCTGGGGGGTATACTGCGAAGCAGGATTTTCGCTTAGCCGGCTAAATTCAGGGGAAACTCCGGCTTTCCGGTCCTACGAAGCTGGTTCTCTTTTTAGCAGGCTAGATCTCCATGGTAATATATGCTAAGCAGCTAACCTGGTCGGGACCAGGTTAGGTTGCAGGCTAAGAGCTCAATTCAGTGAAAGCACCGCCTGCTGACCAATCAGAGCTCAGTGTGCGGAGTTTAAAGCGATCAAGTCATATTACAGGAGAAAGGAAATACAGAAAAACTGCCGTCGCAGGAAAGACGGCCGGCAAAAATCACCGACTGTGTGAACGTGAACATTAATAGAATATCACCTCCCATCTTCAGAGCAATCTGACTATTATAAAATTAGCGTTAAGAAAGCTTACTTAAATATCTGCCACAACATAAGTAACCGGATCAGAGTACATTAAGTACAGTCCGCGGCATATCACTTCATAATGTATCATATATCTCCTTATCTGAGTCAGCTGAGCCATATCTGGCCGTGCAACACTCACAGTGTCACATACTGTATGCAGAAGTATTATTTTAAGCAACACATAAGTTGTCAAAACACTCGAGACAAATGTAATTAAAGTCAGATCGTGTTTTAGACGGGGCAGTGATATCATAAACCTGTTAATGTACGCATTCAAACACTTTTTCTTTTGCCAGCTGTATTCACCTTGCAGGTGCAGCTATGTGGCTTTGATCCTGGATAAAGTGTTTAACTCATGGATGTTTAAAGTTTAACTTCTTCATATTTGACTAGTATTAACGTTCACTTTTCATTCAGGAAGTATGACGCTGCGCTGTCAGTACGCTTCTCCATGTTTGTGATTGGTCGAATGCTCCAGATACCACCCCTTTCATGTGAACGCGCACCTAACTAGATAGGACACGGCTGGCTTGAGCGATCCACTTGATAACCAGCGTCGTAGTACAGTTTAGCGAGAGCGCGTATGTTTTGGATTAGGCCAACCAGCTAACTCAAACATATCCAGGTTAGGTTGAACCAGCTTCGTAGTATAGGCCCCTGGTGGTCTGGCCCTCTGAGCTTCCTCATTGTTGTGGTTAATACCAGGCTGTCAGTGGCATTTGGGTCATGTTTGGCGATGCTGTTCGTCTTTGACATCCCTGGGACCCCCTGCTTCTGTCGTCATCATTGAAACCTCCCTTGGGTTAATGCATGGAGGGCCGTTGTTTGGTGCATGTGGTGGGTATTTCATTTGTTGTTGTGGACAATCTCTAGCCCAATGGCCCATTTGGCTGCAATGGTAACATCCCTCAAACCATAAACGTCTTCTGCCTGTGCTTCCTTGGAAATCTCCTGGTTGTTGGTTCTGCTTCTGATTCTCTGGCACTATCTGAGATTTAACTGTTTGATGTGTCTGCCCTGCATTCTCTGGTTCTTCCTGAGCTTGAATTGTTGGAGGTGTCTGCCCTGCCTTCTCTGGAAGTTTCCCCTCCCTTCTCCTTGTCTTGTTCCTACAAGTTACGGTGTCTTTTGTTTTTTCTGCTATGTCTTCCCTCACTGGCAGGTCTGCTACTCGGACCACATTTATGCTGTGTGCCAATAGGCTGGCATATTCCAGATGGAGTATCAGACTTGTAACTCTTATAAATCTTTCTTCAGCTTCCCTCCATATAGTTAGCTGTTGTAGGCATTGTTCGTGCTCATAGTCGAGTACTGCTCTTCTATGGGCTTTTGTTGGTCCAGGTTGATCATCTGCTGGAATCAGTCCTCTTGTTTGCCACTGTTCTAACAGTTTCTCTATTTGGTTCCATGTCTTCTGTCTTTTAATTGGAAAGGTTAAAGCATCTGATCTGATCTGATTTTTACCCTTTCCTTGATATCTGCAGCTGAGCCTGGCTCTGCGTCTGGTCTCAAATTAGTTTATTTCGGTGACATGCTCTCTTCCTATTCGAATGAATATTATTAAGTTATCAAAGATTGAAACACTAATCCCCCGACTAGCACCTTCGTTCCTGATAAATAATATCCTATGTCATCCGAACTTAACTTTAAATCTGGGTGTTGTTTTTTTTAGTTGCTAACATTTTTTTTTTTTTTATATAATTTTTTTTTAAGGTTATAGATTTTATTTATTTTTTAATTATGATTTAAGTTTTTTGTAAAATATTAAAGTAAATTAAAAGAGAAAAATTATGCAAATTTTAAAATCTGAAATGTTAAAATAAAAATTGTACAGTGTATAGTTTTGACTTATGAAATATGAAAATAGAAATCTGGTGAAAATCTAAATCCAGTGTGTACAGTGCATACCGACGTGTATGGAATTATGCAAATGCCATAACTTGTGTTAGCTTCAATACATTGGTGTTTGAATATTCTACAGTCTAGTTTGAAAGACTATTATGTAAAGTTTCTCATCTTTTAATTAGAAACCACTTTGCAATTCTATCTTAGAGATTGGCGCATGTGTTAATTTATAACACTTAAAATCAAGCTTCAAAATGTTATAGTATCTTTGTAATAATTCTGTATTACCAGCAGAGTGCGCCGTTGTAATTTCCAGCTCAATCCACTAGGGATAGCTGTTGCAAAACTGACATGTTTTTAACAAGAAGAAGCTTATTTTCCTTAAAAATGGGAATACAATTTGAATATGGTTAAACAACACAGCACATAACCGCCAAAACACATTTGCAAACAAGAATATCTCAAAAAACCGCCAATACACATTTGCAAGCAGAAATACTTCCAAAACCAGATTCCTACAAATACCAAACTTCCCACGGTAAGATAACCTGTCTATTTTATAGTTCCAACTCTGCCAAGAAATATGAGTGCCGAGCCTCATGTGAGTGGGACTGAGTGTGTAAAAACTTTCAATTAGCATTTCACGAAATGGCGACTGCCGTGTGGCTTATTTTCAACATGAGAGCAAGACAAGATGGCAACTGATTTTCCAACCTTTAACCTGAAGAACAAAGGGATTTGAAAACACACCTTGTCTCTCTCACAGGGGAGTTGAAATAATGGCGGGGTGATCTTTAGTCTAGAAAATTCAATACAAAACAACACTGTAGTTTAAAATAACATTTCTATCTAGTTTACTATGAAAAATGGGATTTATCTTATTGATATCATCACTTAAAGTTAGGAACACTTACGCATAAGCTATAAACCTATCTGCGTAATAATTGACTTTATAGTCCACTATTGGTTAACTGTTGCTATTTAGACACGTTAGGTGGGAGTAATATGGAAACCTATCAGCGACTATTAAATGACCGTCGTCAATTTAACGTAATGCTGCTGAAACCCCAAATACCGTATTCCACCCACAATATCTTGGTTGAAAATAGAACAGTTATGACCACTGATAAAGGCTTACACCTTAATCAAGCCTTTTCCTCGAAAAGGACTTTTTAAAAACAGTTCTCAACTGTTTTCGACTAGCACTGTCTTCAGTTACTCAACCCTAAGTTGATTCGCTATGCCTTGTTGGTTTTCAATTACTCTGTGCTTAACAAATTCGCTATGTCCCATAGATCTTAACAAAAATCGTTAAATGGACTTATATCCTTACGTCATACACTGTAAAAAAAATTACTGTATTACCCACAGTAATTTACTTTGAATTTGTAATACAGTGTAATACTGTACATTATGCTGCATTGTGGGAATATTATCCTTAGGCGGGAAATGTATACAGCACTTTAAAACCATACTGTAATATTACTGCAATACTGTAATATGACTGTACAATGTACAGTAACATTACAGTATTGCAGCACTATGTACATAGTGCTGCTGTATTGTGGGAATATGATCCTTAGGCGGGAAATGTAGCAAAACCACACTATAATATTACAGCAATACTGTAATGTTACTGTAAAATGTACAACAACATTACAGCAATACTGTAAATAGTGCTGTAATGTTACAGTAACTTTTGTTATTACTGTACAATACTTTGGGGTGTCATATCAGGAGCAAGAGGAGAGAACCGCTGTGTCCTTTAACGGATTATTTAGATCTATTCACGTTATTATTGCCGTTTTTTCCCCTCAAAAGTCCGTATTTTATTTCGAGATAGAGTTGTATTATTATTTGGCCAAACAGCTGTTGAGGTAGGTCCCATTCATGAGCAGAGTTGGGTGTAACGCGTTACTTTGTAACGCGTTACTGTAATAATATTACTTTGTCGGTAACGGAGTAGTGTAACGCGCTACTTTTATAATCCAGTAATCACACTACAGTTACTAACATTGCCCCGACACGCGTTACTTCGTTACTTTCTAAAATCAGTCATAATCAAACCTCAACAAACACCTGCAAAGAACACATGCTAGGTGAAGCTAACGCACATAGCTGTTGTTTATTTATATCACACACACACACACACACACACACACACACACACACACACACACACACACACACACACACACACACACACACACACACACACACACACACACACAACACACACACACACACACACACACACACACACACACACACACACACACACACACACACACACACACACACACACACACACACACACACACACACACACACACCTGCTCGGCTGAAGTCTGGCTCCAGTGCAACACATGGCCAACACGCAGGAGAACACGCTGACGCAACAGCGTGAGCAGAGATAGACTGCGCAAAATATACAGATAGCAGGAGACAGAGGACAGCCACGGTCAGATAGCAGGAGACAGAGGACAGCCACGGTCAGATAGCAGGAGACAGAGGACAGCCACGGTCAGATAGCAGGAGACAGAGGACAGCCACGGTCAGATAGCAGGAGACAGAGGACAGCCACGGTCAGATAGCAGGAGACAGAGGACAGCCATGGTCAGATAGGAAAACATTCAGGAGCTATCTGGATCAGTCTTATGCGACAATGGAAACTGAACTAAAGAGAACATTTGAAACTTTAGCAGTCTGCGTGATCTGCCTGTAGGGAGGGGCGGGCCGGCCCTGCGAGTAAAGTAACGAGTAAAGTAACAAATTACTTTATGTAGATAGTAACGAAGTAGTGTAATATATTACTTTTTTTTAAAGTAATATGTAATATGTAATATATTACTTTTTTTTAGTAACGACCCCATCTCCGTTCATGAGTTAATTGTTTAGAGAGCAAGCCAACTGACTCCACAAAATGCACTGAGATTAGTAACGTAACGTTGGTTTCCAGTAGCCTATATTGTTAATTATTTTTGAAAACTGTGTCTGTTCAGCGGGGGATGATGTTACTGCACGCAGCGGGAGTGAATGATCGTTTAGCTGCAGATGAAGGCTCACACCTCGGAATTGTTGTGATATTAGGGTAATGCAGAATCAGATCGCTATCTCTTTGAGAGAGAGAGAGAGAGTGAGAGAGAGAGGGGGGGGGTGTGGCGCGTGCATGGTAGAGCGAGCGAGAGTGAGCGAGCGGTTGTATGTTGTTTTGAAGTGAAACGAAGCAGCTGCAAAATAAGTCTGTGAAGTGTTTTCTGATTGTTATTGCGTTATTTTACAAAAGTGGGTTAATGCATTGTGGGAATATGATCCTTTGGCGGAATATGATCCTTAGGCGGGAAATGTAGCAACACCATACTATACTATTACAGCAATACTGTAATGTTACTGTAAAATGTACAACAACATTAAAGCAATACTGTAAATAGTGCTGTAATGTTACAGTCACTTTTGTTATTACTGTACAATACCTTGGGGTGTCATATCAGGTCAGGAGCAAGAGGAGAGAACCGCTGTGTCCTTTAACGGATTATTTAGATCTATTCACGTTATTATTGTCGTTTTTCCCCTCAAAAGTCCGTATTTTATTTAGAGATAGAGTTGTATTATTATTTGGCCAAACAGCTGTTGAGGTAGGTCCCATTCATGAGTTAATTGTTTAGAGAGCAAGCCTGACTCCACAAAATGCACTGTGTGGTGACACGTCATTGGACATAATTCACCTCTCTTATTGTGTTGCCACACGGACCTTTTAGTGGGAACACCTGTAGAGTTAGCCCTCATTCCTGCTAGCTCGTTAAGCAGAGCAGACGTTGTGTTGACCTCTCTATAACTAAATGGATAATAAAGATTGGAACTCCGTTCTGAATACACCGCCTCCGACTCCCTTTTCCTGGCGCTACACTGGTGACCCTGACGTTTCCGAGAAAGTTTCCGGAAAATTAACGAGCATGGCTGAACGCGATGTTTTCGTAAAGCTGCCGGAGTTCTGGGAGCACACCGCGGAGGCATGGTTCGCACATGTGGAGGCGCGGGGACCTGAAATACTACCATGTAGTAACAGCGCTGGGCAGCTCTACGTCGTCCAGGTTGGTGGGATTCATCGCAGCCCCCCCACATCATGGCAAATATGAGGCGATTAAGGCCCTTCTCCTTAAGACATTTAGCTTATCTGCTAAGGAGAGGGCCCGCCAGTTACTTGACATTCAAGGCCTGGGAGACAGCAAGCCATCTCAGCTAATGGAGAAAATGCAAAATCTGCTAGGGGGGGAAGATCCCCGGATTTTGTTCATGGAGATTTTCCTGCGTCACTTGCCTCCCCGGGTCCAGACGGCGCTGGCCAACACGCCTGCCACGGAGCCGCGGGCCTTGGCGGAGGAAGCGGATCGTTTTTTCCTGGCTACACAACAGCCCGGTGCAGAGACGTTAGCCGCGACGCGCAGCAGCCCATCTGCAGTCAAGAAAGCATGGCGGGGGCCGGACACGGCTGTGGCGAGCCGGCGTGGAGACACAGGAGAGTGTTTTTACCACGCACGTTTCGGGACAATGGCGAAGAAGTGCATTGCTCCGTGCAGCTTCAAACCCCCGGGAAACGGAGGGGCCGGCGCTCGGTAGTGGCCCTGAGCGTTGGCGGCACGTGCAGGCTCCTCTTCGTCAGCGACAGCGTTTCGGGGAGCCTGTTTCTGTGTGACACGGGCGCTCAACGGAGCGTAGTTCCCGCGTCGAGTGAAGACGTCACCCGGGGAGGGCACGGACCGCGATTGACGACGGCTAACGGCGGTCCCATTCGCACGTACGGCGTGAGGCCTATGTGTTTGTGCATCGGAGGACAGCGTTTCAGCTGGGATTTTGTGACAGCGGACATTTCTTTTCCCCTCCTCGGAGCGGATTTTTTGTGTGTTCATGGACTCTTAGTGGACGTTAAGAATAGGCGTTTGATTGATGCCTTGACATTTTCTTCCCTCGTGTGCACACTTGGCAGCGCAGCGTACGACGGGCTGTCGGGCTCGCTGTCAGGGGCAGACACGTTTCTCAGACTGTTGGCCGAGTTTCCAGACCTGTCGCTGCCCACCTTCTCTGCGCTTACCACTAAGCATGGCGTGGAGCACCACGTCACTACCGGGGGGCCTCCTGTCTACGCCAGGGCCCGGCGGTTGAACCCTTCTAAGCTGGCTGTGGCGAGGGCGGAGTTTGCAACCATGGAGCGCCTGGGCATTGTCCGCCGCTCTGACAGTCCTTGGGCTTCACCCCTGCACGTCGTCCCCAAACCGAACGGCGGGTTCCGCCCGTGCGGGGATTACCGCCGACTCAACGACGCCACTACGCCTGACCGCTATCCAGTGCCGCACATTCAGGACTTTTCGGCGCATCTGGCCGGTACAGGGGTGTTTTCCAAGGTGGACCTGGTGCGTGGATACCACCAGGTGCCCATGCACCCCCTGGACATTCCCAAGACGGCAGTGATAACACCTTTTGGACTTTTTGAGTTCCTGCGGATGCCTTTTGGACTCAAGAATGCCGCTCAGACGTTTCAGCGCCTGATGGATTCGGTACTGCGGGACCTGCCGTTTGTGTTTGTCTACCTCGACGACATACTCGTCGCCAGCGCTTCAGTGCAGGAGCACCTGTCCCACCTCCGAGCCCTTTTCACACGGCTCAATGAACACGGATTAATCATCAATCCGGCAAAGTGCCAGTTCGGGGTGTCTGACATTGATTTCCTGGGGCACCATCGGTGCCGTCCAGTTGGGCCTGGACTATACTCGCATGGCGGCGGACCAGTTCACAGATCCCGGCATCCAGGCTCTGAAGGTGGAGGGCGCGGGGCTGCGCTTGGAGGACGTAGTGTTCGGCGACGCGGGCATTACCCTCCTGTGTGACGTTTCCACGGGCCTGGCGCGGCCTGTCGTCCCTGCCAGCTGGAGGCGCTCTGTGTTCGAGGCGGCGCACGGCCTATCACACCCCGGCGTTAAACCTTCGGTGCGCTTGGTGGCCGCGAAGTTCGTCTGGCATGGGCTGAAAAAGGATGTGAGGACTTGGGCCAGGGAGTGCGTGGCTTGTCAACGCGCTAAGGTGCACCGCCACACGAAGGCCCCGTTGGAGCGTTTCCTGGTGCCTGAGAGGAGGTTTGATCATGTCAACATTGACCTGGTGGGTCCGTTGCCTTCCTCTCAGGGGTTTTCCTACCTCCTCACCATGGTGGACAGAACGACCCGTTGGCCGGAGGCAGTTCCGCTCGTTTCGACATCAGCCGCAGACGTTGCCCGGCCTTCATTGCAACGTGGGTTTGTCGTTTTGGCACCCCGTCAGACATTTCCTCAGACAGGGGCTCTCAGTTCACGTCCGAGCTCTGGAACGCTGTGGCAAGCGGTTTGGGGGTCAAGCTGCACAGGACTACCGCTTACCACCCTCAGGCTAACGGCCTCTGCGAGTGCTTTCATCGCTCCATGAAGGCGTCCCCCAAGGCCGGCCTTACGGACGGTAACTGGGTCGACAAGCTGCCCTGGGTGATGCTGGGCCTGAGGACCGCACCTAAGGAAGATCTGCAGTGTTCTACAGCGGAGATGGTCTACGGTCAGCCGCTGAGAGTTCCGGGGGATTTCCTCCCAAATGCGTCAGCTCCCTGGTCTGCCACGGCCCAGCGAGTTTTTCTGCGTGACGCGGCGGAGGCTTTCGCTCCAGTCCCGACTACTCAGCACGGTGCGCCAGGGTCTCAAGTTCCCTGCGGAGCTACGCTCAGCTGGGCACGTCTTCATCCGTCACAACGCACACAGAGGGGGCCTCTGTGTGCAGCCCCCTTACGACGGACCTTTCCGGGTTTTGGAACACGGTGAAAAACACCTGGTGGTCGACATGGGCGGTAAGGCTGAGCACGTCTCGGTTGACCGGGTGAAGGCTGCTCACTTGGACGTGGACCGGCCGGTGGTGCTGGCTCGGCCGCCGAGACGGGGCCGACCCCCGGCTTTGATTCCTGTCGGGGAGTGTGGACCTTTTGTTCCGGTCCCTCCTCTGTCAGGGGCCGCACGGGCGGAGGTCGCTGTACCGACTCCGCAAAATAAGTGTTTTCTGATTCGTTATTGCGTTATTTTACAAAAGTGGGTTAATGCAGCACTATGTACATAGTGCTGCTGCATTGTGTACTTACAGTTCGTACTTTTAGATTGCCACTTTACTTTTGAGGTGTAAAGCTGAACATGTATTTTAATTCCACATTTTAAATTGTTCAGTTTTGAAGTAGCACACTTTTTTTGCCTTTTCCATTTTGTCCACTTCTCTTGACCCCTTTTATTTTCCGGAGGGCTCAGCCTCTTTAATGTTCAGGAAATGTGACAACATATTCAATATATTTCAGGAAATTCCATTTCGGGAGCTTCGAAATGGATGGTGTCGCTTGAAGGTAGAGTCATCTGCACTCTGCCGAACGAGGCCAACTTTGTGGATGCATTCACGGTCTTCTTTGGGTTCTTCTTTTTACTCAATATCCAGGACCAAGAGGAGGCCTCAGCAATCCTGGAGTTCATTCAGAGGCAAGTTCTAAACTCACGATAACATGGAGCTTAGGAACTGTCTTTCTCCAGTAATACTGGTAGTTGAAAGAATTAACTTGTTTAGGCTGATTCTGTGAGCTGCAGCTGACCACACCCCCATTCAGGAGAGGGGAGCCTGCTTTGAGATCAGCTGCTAGGCTGTCAGAAGAGGTGGAGGAAAAGAGATCTCCATCCTCCGTGTTTTATTCTTATATGATTAGAGTCATTATTCATTTGTTTTAAAGCTCAATAAATAACAAAGAAGACCTTTGACCGGCAGTTTTCTAATTTTGTCCGGAAGATTTAAACTTTAACGGACATGTTGACCGGGCGGAAAAAAATCTAACTGAAACTCTGCCGCACGGCCCCCTCGTCAACACACTCTCACTCCATAATCGTCCAGGAGTGACGTTTGGTCAGTGTCCGTGGCGTGCAGTTGTGACGCTCCTAGGCTCCTTCAGCTTCATAAAGGGACACAAATAGCTTTCAACTGATTGTAATGTATTCCCATCTGCGGCGGGATTTGACGCTCATGGAAGCACGACATTCGTTTGTGTCGGCTGCCCTTAAAAGGCAATGTGAGCGTCCATTCTCATTGGATAACGGAGAATTGTACACCGGGAAGTAAGTATTCCCCTTACTGTCGATTGATTTTACAGTGATATCTGCACTACTCATCGACTAAAAAACACCAGATTATCCTTGTTAATTACAGAACATCAGCTGGTCTTATGTTTGTGACCCCTGTTGTTAATTGATAACATTACATTACATTAATTGATAAGCCTGAAACATGCACTTGTCAAGGTTCAGAGGCAAATTTTGCAAATATGGCAGTAGCCATCGATCAGCTTAAGATAAGATACTTTATTGATCCCAAGTTGGAACATTTGCGTTACATCAGCATGTGTAAATATGCAGTGGTGTTTATTTGTAAATCATTTAGTATAATCACACAAATTCTGTGTTTTATATTTAACAATTCTGTGTTCTTTATTTATTGATTGTTCAATACCTGACAAGGCCGGAGATTAAATATCTACATACATCTTATAAGAGTATAATACATTATGTATAATATCAGTTAAAATAAGTGCTTCAACATAGTTAACATTGCTGGAGGTATGCACAAATATTGATAGATGTCTTGTAATGCACTATTGAGGAACCTGCGACCCAAGTTTTTCATTCAATGCATAACTACACCATAGTTGTGTATATGATATGTCAATAAACCTTAGAAAATCTTGAAATCTTGAAAGGGATGTGCAAAATAGTCATTATATACAGTCTTTAATTAACTATTAGTAGAGAATAACGAGTAATGAATATACTTTATAGGGATCCTATTAATATCTAATAATAAAAATAATGAAATTCAATAACATGCTTTAACCACTAGGTGTCCCTTTATATCAGCTGTGCACCTTTATGGTGTAAATACAGCCTATCTACCAATTGGATCAAATATAAAAGTCAGCCGAATTAGTGTTGATACTGCAAGGAGACATATTGTGTGAAAAGAAATGTAAGATGTTGTTTAATTGCTGATATATTTATGATCCACGTCACGTTTTCAGTTCCTCATGTTTGTCTAGAAGTCTTCTCATCAGGGCTCTATAAATACAGAACTACGGCAGATATGTAATATTTAATGCAGCCGAACCGTGTATTACAATGCCGTTATGTGATGACTTTCAAAGAGAAAAGCAAGCACACTCGGAATAAAGTATTATTTTTTTAAATGTTTTCGGTCTGTTTCCGGTATTTGCATGTGCTGTGAGATGTGAGACTGGAATTGCACTGGGGAAAATAACGTATCTTTAGATGCAGATTTTGTTAAACTAATGCGTTTGCGCTGTGGACCAACACTATACATTGACGGGGAAGGGGGTAGCAATAAAGATAACACCATTAAACAGTTACACAACATAACAGAAATAATATCGATAGCAGCGTCCCTAGCAACCACCTTGGTAACAATTAAAACGTTCTATGGACGCAATTTCCTGAAGTAATCTTCATAATAACTAGCAAACTAAAGATCATGTACATCCACTGCACACATAATCTGAAATAACAACTCATATTTCAAATGAGCAGTTGTCTTGGCAGTCAAAGCAGCCAAGACAGAGCACATTTCTCTGTTAATCTCTAAGAACAGCCACAAACCTCAGGTTCTTTTTAATGTCCTCAACTCGATCATTAATCCCTGTGATGTTTCTCCAATTGTACCATCGACTACTCTCTGTGATAAGTTTCTGTCATTTTTTATTGAAAAAGTATCTGCTCTTAGGCTAGCCCACACTAGTGCTAACCCAGATGCTGCCCCTCTTCTGTGCGCTGCTGTCCTCGACCACTTTGAGCCTGTATCCCTCTCTTCTCTCTCAGATGTTGTCAAGCACCTGCGGCCGACAAACTGCACCTCAGACAGCATTCCCTCTCGCCTTCTCAGAGACGTTTTCGATTCAGTTGGAGCAAGTATTTTATTACTTATAAACACCTCTCTCAGCTCAGGATGTGTCCCAGCTGCCTTCAAACATGCTGTGGTCAAGCCACTGCTAAAAAAGAAAAATCTCGACCCCTCCATTCTTGCAAATTTTAGGCCCATCTCCCAGCTACCGTTTTTATCTAAAGCGCTGGAGCGAGTAGTCTACGCCCAGCTGCAGTCTTTTTTAACCACGCATGGCATCCATGAAAAGTTTCAGCCTGGTTTCAAACCAATGCACAGCACTGAAACAGCCCTTTTAAGAGTTTTTAATGATCTCCTCCTAGCCGCCGACTCAGGTAGCCCAGCTGTCCTGGTGCTGTTGGACCTGACAGCGGCCTTCGATACCGTGGACCACAGCATTCTGTTGTCGCGGCTCGAACAGTCCGCAGGCATCACAGGCTCTGCTCTGGCATGGTTCAGGTCCTACCTAACAGACCGTAGCCTTTCAGTGCAGCTAGGTGCCTTCTCCTCTGCAAAAGCCCCCCTTACCTGTGGGGTTCCCCAAGGTTCTATTCTGGGCCCCATCCTTTTTCTATTATATATACTGCCCCTAGGTGCAATTCTCTCCAAGCACAACATCCCCTTCCACTGCTACGCTGATGACGTTCAGATATATCTACCTCTCAATGCTAATGCCAACTCCTTACAGCAATTGATGGACTGCTTGGCTGCAATTAAATCCTGGCTGAGCCAAAACTTCCTCACCCTCAACGAGAGCAAGACCGAGGTAATTTTTTTTGGACCCCAACCTCCGGCCTCCCAGGTTGACATTCTTGGCTCCCTGAGTAAAAACATCCTCCCCGCTGTAACGAACCTTGGAGTAACCTTCAATAGCACTTTTAAATTCGATAAACAGGTCAGCAGCGTAGTCAAAACCTGCTTTTTTAAATTACGACTATTGGCTAAGACCAAGTCGTTTTTGTCTTTTAAAGACTTAGAGAGGGTAATTAACGCTTTTGTGACATCGCGACTGGACTACTGCAACGCTTTGTATGTGGGCATGGATCAGGCATCCATAAAACGCCTGCAGCTAGTACAGAACGCAGCTGCACGTCTCCTGACTGGCCACAAAAGGCGTGACCACATTACCCCCATTCTGGCCTCACTTCACTGGCTTCCAGTTCGGTTCCGAATAGATTTTAAACTCCTTTTATTTGTTTTTAAGGCCCTAAACGGGCTGGCTCCGGCTTATATAGCTGACTTAATCCAGCGATACACCCCAGCCAGAGCTCTAAGGTCTGCCGACCAAATGCTGCTGGTAGTGCCGAAAACCAGGCTAAAAACTAGAGGGCACCGAGCCTTCACAGCAGCTGGTCCCAGGCTCTGGAACACTCTGCCCTTACCTGTGAGGTCGGCCCAGACACTAGGGGCTTTTAAATCCTCTCTAAAAACACACTTTTTCTCTCTGGCCTTTTAAAAGTGAGCAGAGCATGACATTTTTCATTTTGTATTTTAACTGTGTCTGCCTTTATATTTGTTGTTTTTAACTTAAATGCTACAAATTGCAATATGTTCCGTATATTTTTTATTCATGTACAGCACTTTGGCGCGACCGAAAGTTGTTTTAAAATGTGCTTTATAAATAAACTTGATTTGATTTGATTTGATATTTCTCGCATCAAATGACACCATGTTTTTTTTTTCTGCAGGGAGAAATTTGAAGATCACGTGACATTCAGCCATTGGAATGAATGGTGAAAAAAAACAGGGTTTGTCAAACAGAGCACATGGTGTAGTCCTAAACGATAGCTGGGGATTCTGGGTAGTGTAGTGTCTTCTGCCATCCTTTACTCCGAACAAATATTAGTTTCTCCGAATCGAAGGGGAAAAATACAAAAGCATTGCACACAATTTAAACCAATCAATGTTGTGTAATTAACAAGGATAATCTAGTGTTTTTTAGTCAATGAGTAGTGCAGATATCACTGTAAAATCAATCTACAGTAACCGCCCGTCCACACGGCGGCGTGCGTTGAAGCTTCCAACGCTTCTGCCCATTCACTTTGAATTGGGTGACGTCACTTTTAGCCGAACTGCATTTTGGGAAGCGACGTGGAGCGTTGCTGGCGTTGCTCGCTTCAATAGTTGAGCCCGCCGGCTAGCGTCAACGCACGCCGCTGTGTGGACGGGCCATAAGGGGAATACTTACTTCCGGGTGTACAATTCTCCGTTATCCAACGAGAATAGACGCTCACATTAATTTTTTCACATTAATTTTATTAAGTATGCAAAAGTAAAAATGTCTTACAAAAACGACGCCAGATGTCACTGTAGTGTATATTTCTGTATATCTTTTTGAAAATCTAGTGTATACATAATTTTCCTACACATGTATTCACTGGGGTCTCTAACCTGCAAGTTGCTCTTTAAGTGGTCGTTTGGCTTTTCTTATTCATTTCTCACCTGGCCATCTGCATAAAAGTACAGAATGCTGAAATCACTGGATGGGTTAACTAAATATAATTCAAATGTATCTACAGATTCCTGGATCTGACGGAGTTTGAATGGAAGACAACTAATTGAAATCCAGAATCTGCCTGAAAAAGTAACTTCAGGAGAGAGAGAGAGAGAGAGAGAGAGAGAGAGAGAGAGAGAGAGAGAGAGAGAGAGAGAGAGAGAGAGAGAGAGAGACCACATATGCATACTTCTTTTCGAAAGCACCTCGTTTAATGTTAAATGTTCTAACTAAAATATCGCCTCCAGGATCAGTTTTGTTTCTTTTACTTTCATATAATTACAGAAGATGTACTGTTGTGATTTTGTATTTGAATTGGTCTGTTGTATTGGAATCTGTTTTTTTATATTGAATTTAACATTAAAATCAAATCAATAAACATATTTTATTTAAATTGTATCCCGGTTTTTGTTTATCGTTTCAGGTACAGTAGCACGAGACAAGGATCTAAAAGTTTTCAAGTTTGTATCTTCTTGGTCGAATGCACTTATTGTAAGTCGCTTTGGATAAAAACGTCAGCTAAATGTAATGTAATGTAAAAGTGGGTAAAGATAAAACTGCAGTAAGATACTGTTTTAATGCGTACACTACTGTAAAGTTATACTGTATAAACTACAGTAATGTATTTTTTTCCCCACAATACAAGTATTGTATAATCACAGTAAAATATTGTTTTTGAGATTACAGCAACCTACAAAATTACAGTAATATACAGTAAAATAAAAATACAGCACTGATTTTATTACTGTAAACTAAATACAGGATCGCTACTGTAAAGTAAAAATACAGTACTGATTTTATTACTGTAAACTAATACAGGATCGCTACTGTAAAGTAAAAATACAGTACTGATTTTATTACTGTAAACTAAATACAGGATCGCTACTGTAAAGTAATAATAATAATAATAATTCCTTACATTTATTATAGCGCTTTTTCAATGACTCAAAGCGCTTTACATATACACACATTACACATATATCATACATGCAATGGTCAGATACTGTGGACAATACCCACAGGAGCAAGTTCAGGTGAAGTGTCTTGCCCAAGGACACACCGGCTTTACAGACGCAGCAGCGGCGGGTTTCACCCCTTGATCTGATGATCATTGCACAGCGCACTGCGCCACACCGTCCATCTTCACGCCTCGAGGTCATCGAGGCGCTTTTACAAGTACACATTGGTATTATAAATGTACTATGGACAATACCCACAGGAGCAAATCCGGGTGAAGTGTCTTGCCCAAGGACACAACGGCCTGACGCAGTGGGGGCGGGAGCGGGTTTCTGGAGTTCCCCAGCACTCCCCCTTGATCTGATGATCGGATGCACAGACCACTGCGCCACCCGTCCCAATAACGGGTAAAACTACAGTAACTTGTTGGCAACTTTGCTGCCAGTAATTTACTGCAAAACAGTGTAGGCTAACTAACTACTAACGTAACAAGAGACACCTACATAAAAACGCAACAAGACACCTACCCGAAGTACAATGACCACACACATTTATATTTAAAATACAACACACACACACACAAATTAATAGCATGCAGGGTTAAATGTAAGAAAAAGAAGACATTTGAACTCACCCTGCTTGTGACAAAGCAACTCCACGTGTCATAGGATTTTTATTGTTATACATTTGGTTGTTTTAACATTAAATGCACAGCTATTTTCAGGATCTGCTGGCCTCCGTCAGACACACACATTTAACATTGTCCTGCATAAACTATGAGGAATTTGATATAACGGGTTTCCTCTTACCAAGTCTTTCGAGCTCGTTGTGTGTCGAATGGACGCCGCGTCCCCGGAAAACAGCTGGTTCTTAGTCTCTCCCGGTCCAACAAAGATCATGTCAGGGTCACCAGATTGTAAACCGTGATCGTTATTCTCGCGTCCAGGAGAGAAGCTTTAAAAGGAGACTAAATGGAGTCTCTGAGAAGGTTCAAATGGTTACTTTAATTAAAAATATGGCGCAGTAATGTTACAAGCAGGAGATTGTTCAGTCAGAAGAGAAAGGCTGCAGCCTTCCTCTCCCAGTCGTGGCCGTGCAGAAGAGAGCTCACAAGCCTTTGTCTTTCCCGCTTGCTGGCTGTTCGCTCCTCCTCTCTGTGAGCTGTAGTGACGTACGGGACTTCCCCCTCGTTCTCCTGTGTCCGAATTCGTGTTAAACAGAGGATTTCGACATTTTACATTCATTGCTTACTTCCACATGCCTTTTCCCCTCCTTATCTCTTTCATAACTTTATATGCAATACATGTTAACGGCGTCAATAGCCACTTTAATGATACTAATGGACGGTAGTCCCGGATGTCGTCATGAAGGATTTTCAGAATAAAATCTTGGTATTGAGAACTTCCGTTTTTTTCCAGAATAAAATAGCATTTAAACTGACGGTATGTTTAAGGTACATTATGCCATAAAACATTGATTTTAATTTCTAACAGTACACAAAACACTTATCAATATCATAGGGCCTTGCTACAACAACAACAAACGAACATTAACCTTGATTGCCGCAGTATACCTGGAAATTGCAATCTTTAATTAATAACTCCAACTAAGAGTACGTGTCAACAAAGTTCTATTTTTACACCAGAGTTTATAGGAGAGGGAGTTTCCTTCACTGTGTGATTTCAACCTCTGATTACACAGTACCTTTCAACACAGAGTACATTTCTACTCTACATCCAAGACAAAGCTAAATGTATTGTTGCACACTTGAACATAAAAGGGGACTTCCATGCGTCCATACGTTTAAAATAAATTACTTTTACGTTGTTTGTTTGGGAAATAGTCTACAGAAACACGAGCACGTCACTGCAACGTAGGCCTCTCTGCATACTATCAGCTAGGTCTAATTAATTATGCTTCAAAAACATTCATATACATTCTTAACCTGCATACAACTTTAAATATCATATATCCGCAAAACACATTGTACGAGGATATTCAGCAAAAACGGAAAACCTATTAAAAACACAACCTGATCTCACCAGAATGCGTGACTCCACCACGACTCCTTAACACCACAATGCGTGGTGGACTCACGAACTTTGTTACATTTGCGTGTCGGCACCACGCAAACAAGCCCAATGTAAAGTGAATGAGGCTCTTTTGTCGTGGTGCACACACGCATTTCTACAACGTCCTGCAGTGAGCTTTTATTCTATAAAACGTTTTTAAAATCTACTTTATAGCTTGTAGTAACTCACGGGAGGCTTCTTTTATTTTATTTGTATTCATAATAATTTTAATTTTTCGTCAGAATGTATTATGTTGCATTAGTTACGATTTTTTGTTCTAAAAAAACAGTGCATTGTGTGTAATACAACTGTGATTTGTATTAAATTAGTTAGTTTTTAAGGAAGGCCAGAGCTTCAGCTGTGTCCAATAGATTGTTCCCTTTAGTTAACGTTTTTTAAAAGATAATGATCATGTCCCCTGTATTGTATTACGAGCGTCCATTCCCATTGGATAACGGAGGATTTTACCCCGGAAGTAAGTATTATCCTTACTGTCGATTGATTTTACAGTGCTATCTGCACTACTCATCAACTCAAAAACACCAGATTATCCTTGTTGATTACACAACATTGATTGGTTTAAGTTGTGTACAATGCTTTTGTATTTTTCCCCTTCGATTCGGAGAAACAAAGATTTGTTCAGTTTAGGATGGCCGAAGACACTACACTACCCAGAATCCTCAGCTATTGTTCCGCGTTGCCTCAAGCTCTGTGATTGGTTGACCTCCAACTGCATTCCATATGAAAAAAAACGTTTCGTAAAAGATAAATCATACTTTATTCAGCAGTGCTTGCTTTACTCTTTGAAAGTCATCACATGAATGCATTGTAAATAGTACACATCTGTCGTAGTTCTTTCTTTATCTACAGAGATCTGGCCTCAAAATAGACCGGAAACTATTCTTTTACCGTTCTCTTTTAATTTCACAATAAAGTTAGTAGTAATAATTTGTTTGATATTATTGTTTTTTATTAACTACTCATGTTAAGACTAGCTTTTCTGTGTTGCTGTGGGGTTTTTCCATCGCTTTTGTGTTACAAATATCAAAACAATAACTAAATATATCCGTCGTAAACTAAACCAGAAACAGCAGTATATTTTATTTTGTTAACACTGTAAACTTGACAGCTTTTTAACCCAAACCACCTACTGGTTAAAGCACGTTATTACACGTTTAGAGTAATATTGAAATCTTGAAAAGGGATGTCCAAAATAGCAATTATATACAGTTTTTAATTAACTAATTAATTTGTAGAGAATAACGAGTAATGTATATACTTTATAGGGATCTGCAGATAAATATTTAGTATTCTCAAGCACCAACAATCATTACATTACATTACATTGCATTTAGCTGACGCTTTTATCCAAAGCGACTTACAATAAGTGCGTTCGACCAACAAAATACAAGCTTGAAGAAAACAGAATCATATAAGTACATCAGGTTTCATAGAGCCAAACATTTCAAGTGCTACTCAACTGGCTTTAGATAAGCCAGTCCTCCAATCAAATATCTCTCCTGATTGTTGGCACTTGACAATCACCTTCCCTGAATTTTACTCAGGTGTAACTAAAGTCTGCTTTAAGGGTTGTTTATATTTCACATCATTAATCAGAATCTGTAAAGTAACTAAAATAAATGTAGTGGAGTAAAAATACCAGGTTAACCTTAAAGAAAGCCCTCATACTGATGCTGTCTACAAGAAGGGGATGAACAGACTCTATTTTCTGAGGAAGCTGAGATCCTTCCACGTGTGCAGCAAGATGCTGGAGATCTTCTAGTCTGTTGTGGCCAGTGCACTCTTCTTTGCTGCGGTCTGCTGGGGGGGCAGCATCAGAGCCGGTGACACCAGCAGGATCAATAAACTGATCAGGAAAGCTGGGTCTGTCATCGGCATCAAGCTGGACCCCTTTGAAGCTGTGGTGGAGAGGAGGACACTGAACAGGCTGTTGTCCATGATGGATAACCCACCCATCCTCTCCACCTGCAGCTGGACAGTCAACGGAGCTCCTTCTCCAACAGACTGCTGCAGCTCCGCTGTCACAAGGACCGATACAGGAACACATTCCTGCCCACTGCCATAACTCTGTACAATAGATCACCTCTGGCTGGAAGAGAACTCTCTGCTCCATAGTTTCTCTAATACAACATCGCTGTACATTGTACACATATATAATCTGTTCAATATTTGATATTCCATATTCCATTGTCATATATTTTTGAATATGTATATTTGCATATATAATATCTACATGTATATTTTTTATTTCAACACGTAGCCTATATTTTCTATTTTTTCTATTCTTGTTTATTTGTGGTTTTGTTTTATTGTAAAATGCCTTGTCTTTTATGCTGCTGCAACAAAAACAATGTCCCAAATTGGGATCAATAAAGTACCATCTTATCTTATCTTATTTTATCTTACATCCGGACTAAAACCACCAGACTCAGGGACAGTTTCATCCCACAGGCCATACAACTATTAAACATCTGAACTTTGAAATAACATCCATAGCATTAATCTGGCTGCTACTTAGAAATGATTTGTTTAATATATCATATTCCAATCCCTTGTATAGACTCTTATTGCACTATTTCACTTTTTACTATTTTACTAATTTTCTTTTTGTATTGACTTGCACTATTTTTTCTGTGTATCTGTTTTATTGTGTTGCACTGTTGGAGGAGCCTGTGACCTAAGGGGGGGGGGGGGGGGGGGGGGGGGGGGTAGGAGACGTTCGATTCCTGTTTTGAATAGTGTGCCGTCGATGGGTTTCATTCCATTTCAAAATGCTGTTTGTCGCTCAGCGTACACTTCGCGCACTGCCACTCCAACATCCAATCACAGAGGTTGAGGACAAATCACGGGGTTTGTCAAGCAAAGCACATGGTGGAGTCCCAAACGATAGCTGAGGATTCTGGGTAGTGTAGTGTCTTCGGCCATCCTAAACTGAACACATATTTGTTTCTCCGAATCGAAGGGGAAAAATCCAAGAGCATTGTACACAATTTAAACCAATCAATGTTGTGTAATCAACAAGGATAATCTGGTGTTTTTGAGTTGATGAGTAGTGCAGATATCACTGTAACATCAATCGACAGTAAAGAGTATACTTACTTCCGGGGACGCTCACATTGCTCTCCGTAATACAATAAAGGGGACATGATCAAATAGGAATATAATGTTCTTTTAAAAAACGTTAACTAAAGGGAACAATCTATTTGACACAGCTGAAGCTCTGGCCTTCCTTAAAAACTAACTAATTTAATAAAAATCCCAGTTGTATTACACACAATGCACTGTTTTTTGAGAACAAAAAATCGTAAATAATGCACCATAATACATTCTGACGAAAAATAAAAATTATTATGAATACAAATAAAATGAAAGAAGCCTCCCGCGAGTTACTACAAGCTATAAAGTAGATTTTAAAAACGTTTTATAGAATAAAAGCTCCCTGCAGGACGTTGTAGAAATGCGTGTGTGCACCACGACAAAAGAGCCTCATTCACTTTACATTGGGGTTGTTTGCGTGGTGCAGACACGCAAATGTAACAAAGTTCGTGAGTCCACCACGCAATGCAGTGTTAAGGAGTCGTGGTGGAGTCACGCATTCTGGTGAGATCAGGTTGTAAAAACAAGCTACAGGTGGTTCGTTCAAGCACTGTTTCAAATGGCACGTATTTATGGACAGGTAAAACTACGGTAAAAATGCGATTAAAAAAATGTCATGTCGGCAATACAGTAGTCCGTTACACTTACATTAACTATAAATCTGTGCTACTATAAATAGCTTCAACACTTCTGCTCACCTGAAAACATATCATGATGTCTTTGCTGCTTCTGCGTCTTACCTGTAGGACCCCAAAGCTGCCCACAGTGTCTGTTTGAACTATACTCATAACTTTAGCTACACTGTAAAATGTTTGGCTGTAAAATTACAGTACATTACTGTCTACTAGTTGCATGGATTTCACAGTAATTTACTGTAAATAGTTCACAGTAATTTACTGTAGATATTTCACAGTAATTTACTGTAGATATTTTACAGCAAATTAGAATAAAAGTACAAATAAATAAATACCGTGACTTTACAGTTGCCATGCCCATGGAATTACTGTGATATAGCAGTACAGAGCTGTGGTATTATGGTACCTTGCTGTACATAAATTACAGTAATTACCTGTGTTTTCACACTCTTACTGTAGAAGTAATGCAACACAGTAGCCAGTAATTTACTGTAAATATAAAAATACGATAATATATTGTAAATTTGACTAGTTAACTGGGATTTTACCATGAATCAGCTCAATCAACAAAGAAAAACAACGAAAATGCCAATTTTAACTTTGTATTACTCCATTGAAGTGCAAAGTACATTTCATAGTGTCTTGGACATGTTGTTACGGCCCCAACCTCTACTCCGCGGTAGTGGCTCGTGCTGAGACCCGCAACATGAAAGAATACACGCAATAATAACCGGTACTTGGTAACAAGCATTTATTGATAATCAGCCGTTTGCTCACACAAGCGAAACGGGAAACAAGAAGAGGTCTGGAGGAGTGGCCAAAAGGCACAAACAGAAGGAGGGGCCCGTAGGACCCAGAGCTCCCCCCCCCCCAACCAGAATTATATTATAAACCCTATGGGAAACAAAATAAAGCCGAAAACTGGACTACCAGGTCCTCCAGGCTAAACATAAACACATCTGCAAAAATATGGCCTACAGCTCAAAATAGCAAAGAGGTAATCTAAGGAGAGTGTCTCCCGGCGTTAGGATAGGCGAGACATTCTTATCCTCCAGCTTCTCTTATATACACGGCTGAGTGGCATTTGGAACACCTGGGCAGAGGCGGAGCCAGGGGCAGACCAGGTGCACCACTCTAAGTCAAGAATTTCTCTGAAGAATGTGCTGACATGGGGGTTTAAATTGCCATGCCTCTTTTTGGTTTTCGAGCCCGTCTCAGGATTAATGCCCAGGAAGCACCTGAAAACAATAAGCCAAGACAACAATTTCAATTTTACATAGATTTATATGTTGCATCGTTTATTTTAAGGCACATTCAGTGGTGAACCCTTTCAATTTAAGTGAAACCTGCACCAAAGAAATAAATTAGTATTTAAAGCAAGAGCGATAAAAGCAAGAACATCACTTAATTTGTTGTGTTATCACAGAGGATGGTCTGAATACAGTATTTTACTGTGAAATAATACAGTAACATGTTGTGAAATCCTGGTAATCATTGATCCTGTACATTCACAGTAATTAACTGTGCCTGCATTGATTTCACTGTGAAATTCAAAATTACAGTATTATATTGTGAACATTACAGGTAAAGACTGTAAAGTGGTAAACAGTAATTTATTGTAAAATATTACAGCTAAATATTGTGAAATCATGGTAATATTTTGTACTAAATGTTATAGTTGCTATTGAACATGTACATTGATTTGAAGAACACAGGTTAATCAAAGACAACAAAATACAATAGTGCCAATGACAAAGTGCCATTTCTATTATGATTCCAGTGTCCATTGATAGGCTCAACATTACCATAGGTCCCACAGTATTTGTCTGGGGAATAAAGGGAAGCTGAATTACAATGAGTGTCAAAACATATACAGTTTAATTGTCACAATTAGTTACATTTGAGATCTTGAACTGGTCTGACCACAGATATTTGTAATACATGTGGTTTATTATGTCACAATATCATCCAATATACTGTGAGTATTTTACAGCAACAAGGTTGACTTGTGAAAATAAGATATCAAATTATAATTTTATCACCTTCTTGGTGTCTTTTGATGTTTGCCTTATGCATTATTGCCAGAGATAGGCCTCCATGAAATAACTATTTTAATCAGTGATGGATATGACTGTTATGTTCTTAATAAGTGGCCTTTGAAAATGTTTGTTTTGTCTATCAAACTGTCCATATAAATATAGAGCAAAATATAATAAATATTCATATTTCAGAAGCCGTAACCATTGATTTTCAGGAGACAAAAAATCCTGACTGAAATGATTAGTTGACTATGTTAAATAATGCACTAATTGTTTCACTCCCTCCATCAGATAGAGACTTAAAGCTGCTGATGTCATCAAATGGTCTGGATTTGGATCATTCAATTGATTTTTTCCTGAACGTTTTGCATGTATATCAAGAACAGCTGATGTAAAATAACTAAGTACATTTACTCAAGTACTGTACTTAAGTACAATTTTGATATTATTGTTCTTTACTTGAGTCTTTGCATTTTCTGCTACTTTATACTTCTACTCCATTAAAATGGTAAATTGTGTACTTTTGCTCGACTACCTTTAGTTACTTTACAGATTTGGATTAATGATGTGAAATATAATCAACACTTAAATAAGACTTTAGTTAACCCTGAAGTAAATTCACAATCTGCAGTAGTATTCAAAATCATTAAAACTGTACCTTTACCAGCTTTGATAGCACTTTAAGGCATAAATAATTATAAACGAAACATATCATATTTATTATTCTGAAATGGAACTATTTGCATAATGAGTACTTTTACTTTTGGTATTTTCAATTGTTTTGTTATGCTAATGCTATGCTTCTTGAGTAACATTTTGAATACAGGACTTGTACTTGGAACAGAGTATTCCTATACTGCGGTACTTCTACATTTACTTAAGTACAACATCTGAGTACTTCTCCCAGTCCACTCAGCAGACATTCCTCCCTTTGAGATGTAAAAAGTGACAGTATGAACTGACTTAAATAAGGAGGCGCTCTCCAGAGATGACCCGCTCTCGTGCCTTCTCCTTGATTGACATCCGACATGTTAGCGCACGTACACGAGCAATAAAATATGCCCCCACGTTTTTGTATACGCGCATATTTTACTCAAAGCCCGTGGGTGCCGGCCGCTTATAGTGTATGACAGCAGTCATTCCGCGCGCACCCTCCTCGCAGCCACTGTGTGTCCTTTGACCTATGTCGCTTTTAAAATAGAGAAACGACCTTGTGGAGACTTGCGTCATTTGCAGTTGTTGACTTCTAAGTTTTAGGCTACACTCAAAGCGTTACACACGTTGGGCTTGTGAGGTTACAAAATAAACGAAATAAGTTTATCCACACGAGTTGTGATGTTTGTCACATCCGGGACTGAAACTTGTCATCACTTTTTCATTTTGGACGCGACGAGCTTCTCCTGAGGGAATTGAAGACACTTCGATAGGTAACACACTTTTGTTATCACTCCAGTTGCTTAGGGTAAGCTGCACAACGCAATGAGCTTCTAGAGAACTTAATTATGTTTTTATTCAGGTTTACGCAGAAAAAATACGAAAGCGTAAAAATGCAGGCACATGGTGAGAAGTCAAAACTTGTAAAATGCAAGTAAATTACTTTCATCATGCAGCCTGAACTTACTGAACAGTATGTTGAACGTTTTGTTTATCAGTTGAAAGGGGGCATTTCACAGATGAAGACTTTACCTGTCAGCAGTCAGATCCCTGTGCAGCTCAAAAACAAAAAAGAGTCTCTCATGCAGGTTTTGGGAACCCAAGTATGAAATCCTGCAGTAAATTATATCAAAAAGCCATAAACAAAAAGTATGGACAAGTTCTGACTTTTATCTAGACTCTTCATGTCTGTGCTTTAGTATTTTCACTGTGTGCCTCTCCCTCCCTCTGGAAGCAGTTATTTAAATTATATTTTTTCTGACACACATACAACTTAATAACCTATTTATTTGTAATATCCCATCACTTATTTGATCTAATCTCATTTGTGTTTATAAACATGTTCTGAAATCACCATAATGTAGCTATTTCAGCTGATTTTTTACAAGGATTTTCAGGTTTAAACCAAATCATTTGCACACCTCAGTCAAAGGTTAATGGATTTTGTGACCCATGGTTTGTTAAGGGGTCAAAAAGTTAGACATTTACAGTGTTGCACCAATTTTTACTCCGGTTGTTTACAATTGAGATGTTCTGTCTTATTCCAGTCCCTTAAAGAATGTGGAATTAATTGGTTTTATAAGACTTAAGCTTTTCATTGACAGTGTTTTTGAAGTTGTGAGACTTTTAAAAATGACATAAACATGAGGCTCTGCAGTCCTGTGAAACAAATTGGCTCACCTTTCAAAAACCAGCTTGCCTTAATGCAAATGCTTCATAGTGAGACCACATCTCTGTGTCTGTTCTCCCTGCCTGGCCACTCAGAGTGAAGATGAGTAGTGGTGGGTCAGTTGCCCAGAGCATTGGCCACGATAGTCCTGTGAAGCCGGCCCATTCAAGTCTCTGCAGCTTTGTCATAGCCAAATGGGTCGAGCCTCTAATCTGTCTTTCTTTGTGTGTCACAACTTGACTGAAAAGTTGTTATTGGGAAATCCTGGGATCCTCACTCCCTGGGGTGAGGTCCGGGGCAAGCTTTCAATAATTACATTTACAGTACAACAAGTTGTTACATGAGAAACAGGTCAGCTTTTAATTTCAACCGTGGAACACATCCAGTATTGTGTTCATTCAGGCGTGATGTGATCTCGCTCAGATTTTCTCCCTCCACATGTTCAGGCTCAGTCTGCTAACTCAATTATAGCTGAGGATATTTTATCATTAGCCATTTAAAAAGGCAGGGTTGGCAGTATTGATGAAATGCCATAGTTGAGCCATTGAGTGACAGAAAAGTAATCTGCAACAACTTTGATAGATGATTCAACGTTTTAGTTTGAGCTTTTTGAATGTGAATTTTGATTATAAATACTTCAAGTAATCCCAACTATTGTTTGTAAAATGTCAACAAATTAAAAATTAAAGTTGTGCATATAGTTCCAATAATTTAAATTGATGTCTGCTATTCCCCAACAGACTAAAACCCCACAGATCTGTCTGATTAGTGACATATACAACAAAGAAATATTTAAACCCTCAAAGTTTTTGAAATGTTCTTCTTAAGAATTACAATGAGGTTCTTACAATACTGTAGCTGCTGATGTTTGTTGTTGTTGATTTTTGTAGCTCCAACAGTCCTCTTTAACTCACTGATTTAAATCGTATTACATCTCTCTGTAAAGTTGCATTTTCCCTGTATGGTGCAGCAAATCTCTATTTAACTCCTAACAAAAGTTTTGGATAGTATCTGGTACCATTTCTGTCTGTTCAAGCAATCTGCGCTGATACTAAAGGTGGAGTCTGCAGACGACTGATTGGTCAGAGAGAACCATCAGTACTCTGTCCCCGGGCAACCTGAACAAACCCGCAATAAAAAAAACAAGCTACCTTTATTGCGTCCGCAATTTTAAAAATAAATTCAACATGTACAATCTACAAAGTGCCGAATTTCTCTGTTGGATTGGAAATGAGAGCGTACAGCAATTGTTGCGATGAAGATGATATTACAGCAGTTTCATGTGGTGTCGCTATGGTGATCAGCTAAGAATCCCACCTACTCTTAGGGGAAATATCTGCAGTGGAAAACCAAATGAAGAAGGACTTGGTACTAAAAGTGAGTCAGGTTGAGTAGAGCGGCAGCATTCAGTGGAAACTATGCATAAGAAACGCAGTATCATGCAGGTTGTTTTGACTTAAGGGTTCAAATATGTATTGAATTTCAAAATCCATGGCTCACCTGCATTTTCTGCTTTATTAGAGTCAGAGAAAGGATGTTAACATCTCAATGTCAGATGGTGAGTGGTTTGTCTGAGTGCACTTATACAGAGGCAATCGAAGGCAAACTGACTCGAGATTCACCCTGGAAATGTTACAATGCTTTGACACTGTGAAATGGAAATCAAAACGTTCCAAAGCCAATAGCTCCCCAGTGGCAGCCCAGAGAGAACATAAATGCAGAAGTGTCCCAGTAAATCACTTCACACTGTTTTCAGAGGCTGTAAACAGCATCAACCTGTGACAGGTATGTCCTGCATGTGTTGCCACGTAGGCATGCTGTCTCCTCCTCTCCACTTTGCCTTGCAGAGGAAAAGTAAGATTAAAAACCTCTGTAATTGTATAATTGGAGCCTGTAGTTTGATGGTATATTTACTGAGTTCTTCTCTAGATTAAACAGGAGGGTTAAACTAACACAAATATAGATAGATATACTGTGTACATTATTGATCCCAATTTTGGAAATAATTTTGTTACAGAAGTGTCAGTGTGTTCAGACATTAAAATACAAATACTTAAAAAGTGGAATAGAGAATTAACAACTACACATTTAAAGTAAAAATAAAATGAAAAATATTATATAAAATATCAACAATATAAACAGTATAGAAAGTCTGGATAATTAAAATGTTCTAAAAAAGTAAAAAAATACTTCAGTTAGTAGCAGGAATATATGCTTACTTTTATAGGGCGTGGTGACGAAGTCCATAGGGACTTGGCTTGGCAACTGGAAGGTCACCAGTTCAAGTCCCGGAAAGACCAAGTGCTACCGAGGTGTCCCTGAGCAAGGCACCGTTCCCTACACGGCTCCCCGGGCGCCGTACATAATGGCAGCCCACTGCTCCTAACACTAGGATGGGTCAAATGCAGAGAAACCGTTTCGTTACATGGTACCTGTACTACGTAATGACAATAAGTTGAATCTATCTATCTATCTTACACTACAGGAGCATAGACATACTTGTATAAATATATAATAGTATAACATGTAAAGATATACAGAACATTGCAGATTGTTCATAGTTACTAGGAAGGAGAAACTCAAACACAACACAACTTGAAATATTGTGCCAAGCATACTGTATGTATGCCACATTATGTTATTGTATAATGCATTATGCGTTTGAAATGCAGCCAAATGTGTTGTGTCGGAACGCAGTATATTTAGCTGCTGTCAGCATCTGAGCAGCTCATTGTTATCCATTAGGAACAGCTAGTAAGAGTCTTACCAGGCAGGGGGTGAGATTCTCAGCCACTTAATCAGGGACGCGATGGGAAGAGTAAAACTCCATGCCAGTCACTTATAGCCAGCCATATTATGCTGTCAACATGCCACTGCATACAAAAATATAACCTAACCTAATAATCTAATTTAGTGGTGCAATAAGCCCTCGATCGCAAATGACTTCCAGAGGGTTTTTAGATTATTAAATGTTTGCATTTGCAGTTATCAAATTCTCAGAGCCACTAGGAATTAATTGCTGTGTTGGAAGTGTATTGACGAGGCTGACACAGTTGGGGATTCTCTTAATTAGAAAGTATAGGAAGGGGAGGCAAACACACAAGACAAACACAAAATATAAAGCAATTACAGTCTTCTCATCCCAGCAATGCAAAAGTCGTTAAACAGCCTTAAAATGCTCCATTATGCCATGTGCAAAGCTCTGTAATTGCTGCAGGAACATTGCTAAGTTCAAATATACATATTCTTCCTAACACACTACATTTTTACCATGAAATCCTTCATGCATTACTACACTCGATTCAACAAAATCGTCTGTGGGAAACAAAATGCAAAGAGTGCTTCAAAGTAGATGGCAAAGGCTGCAAAATATCTCTTACTCCCGAAAGCAAAATAATGATTTTGAAAGAAATGTGATTATGTTTGCTTTTCTAGAGAAGCACAATAATCAAATATTGTACATATCAATAGCCTCGGAGAAAGCATTCATGTGGATAAACTGTTTAAGGACTGTTTAAGAAGATAATCTGAGAAAACTGCATACATGAATACATTTAGCAGCCTGTGCTTGAGAATGTGAGATAACAGCTGTCAGAAACAGAGTGTCATAATTGTTCTTTGCATGTTTAAATTATGTTGAAACTGATTTAAATGTTTGTATTTGTCCAGTCTTTAGTACCACAGTGTACCCATTATACACATTATACAGTACACATTATACCAGGCCACCCCCAAACGAAATAATGGTTAAGAAAAATCCAAAGTGGAATTTTTATGTCTGGTAGGTGGTTTTGCCGTGTCGTTCCCATGGTTTTCCTTCTTTAGTTTGTGTTGTAGCGTAACTCCTTGCTTCTGCTCCATAAAAGGACACATAGGAATCTCACTCCTCGCTCGATAGTCTAATGATGCCTGGTTGGCTTTGATCGGAAGCTGACCATGAAAGAGAAAGTTAACGGGTCGAGCACTGATGTGTGTATTTGGTGAGGGAATTTATTGCTCTCCTCCGAGGACAGCCAGTCCACATTTGGAATGCTCGTGAAATATTTACAGGAGTCACTGACACAGGAACTCGCTGCCATCAACACTGTGGTTTTAAAATAGAGGAGTCACTGTCAGACACTGATTGTGTCTTCAGCCTGTCTCCTGTCCGCCTTTTCACATTTGTTGACGGATTTGTTAACTCTCCCGCAACAAGGGCTTGTATCCTGTGGAAACGTCTTTAAAATTCCCAGTAAATCTTTCCAGCATAGATACCAGCACTCTAGTTACCATGGTGTCTGGCTTTCTGCCTCACAGCTCTCGCGGCTCCTAACAACCAAGAGCAAAGGTCATGACCCCTCCAGCAGACAACTGTTTGGTGAAATCAACGCCTCACACAGGGGGTACAAATAACTTTGCACCCCAGTCTGAATTGGAGCAAGTGGAGTTTCTTTAAGCGCAGGAGGTGCAGAGGATCTGGCTTGGAGGGTGGTCATGTATGCTGTCCTCAGCCTCCCTCCACCCCCTGTGATGCACTTCCAGGAGCTTTTGTACCAGCTCAATTGACAATAGGCTACATTCCTCCTAGCAAGTGAGGAACATGGTTTGCTGGCACTTGAAATGCTCTTCACGGCATTCATATGGACTCTTGCTTTTGAACAGTGCCCTCACTGTTGAGACCACTCTTTCGGGACAAACGCTCACTTTGAGATAGAAATATAGTATATAATACGTGACATATCCAGCGCATCGTCTTGTTGACAGTGACAGCATGTCCCAGTTTCTAGACTATGAAGTAAACATCCTCTCCATGTGTGGTCACCTCATGCAGATTTCTGAGTGGATAACTTGTTTTGTATTTGGACCTGTCTCACAATCAACACCTAATCTGAATGAACAGCGGGACCCATTTCTGCTGAAAACATAATTATAGGAGAGGTCTCCTGTTTTTGAAAGGAGTAAAGAATTTAGCTATGACTCACGGTTTTCATGTCCGTACCTGTTACACTGCTTTTAGGCTGAGAAAAGACACCACTGATCAGAGACTAATAAAACATGTCTATACATTGTATTACATGTAGGATTTACAGTGTATAGTATTGTTATATAACTGCTGCAGCTAATTATATTAATTAAACATGTTTTTCTATTAAATGTTGTAAGAGTGAGATCTTGTAGTCTATCATCTATGAACATAATACAGTTCATCTAATTTCAGATGCTTTAAGAAGCATTTATTTGGAACTTTTGATAGCTTTTACATCATCAATCTAAAGAGCAAAAATGGTAGTCATGCATCTGCACAGTTTCACCCTTATGCTGAGCATGCAAGTGTTGTACAAGCTTGTTTAATGCTAACAGTGTGTCATGGTAATATACAGTAAGGCAAGGCAAGTTTATTTAGCATATATATATATATATATAGCACCTTTCAACACAATTCACAATTCCCAAGGCAATTCAAAGTGCGTTACAAAAATGAAAGACATTAAGAGCATTAAGAAATAGTGCAGTGGAAACGCATTATAAAATGGCATTTAAAAACAGTCATTAAAAAAGATAATAAAATATACATGAATAAAAGTTACAGTGCAGTGTAAGATATGAATAGTTCAATTAAAAGCAGCAGCACAAATAAATGTCTTCAGCCTGGATTTAAAAGTTGTAGCAGACTTACAGGATTCTGGGAGTTTGTTCCAGATATTTGGAGCATAATAACTGAAAGCTGCTTCGTTGTTGTTTTATCTTGATCATGTTTCCGCCAGGCCTTTAATAGGCCATAGCTCTATTTTTGTGGCACACCATGGGAGGATTAACTCTGACCGTTGCACTCAGCCCAATGATTTTGCTCATCTACTTCTGTTATTCCTAACAACGTTCTCTGAATTGAATGTCTGTCTTTCCGTGCTGCTGGAATTTGATTCATATGCTAATGAGCCAAATTCCCATGGATTTCGCTCTCCTGTGCCGTAGATATCACCCTCAAAACTCCCTGCCTCCCCCCTCTCCCTTTTCTGTCTGTCATTCATTGCCCCTCTCACATTCCCTCACTTTCATGCATTCACAAGCTCATAACCTCGCTTACAATAATCTTGCACAAGACTCTTGTAATCAGTTCTACCTTAACAGCAGATGTGTATGTCCTAAAATGTAAAGTATTTTTAAAAATAGCAATGAAAACAGGATAGTTTCAAAAAAGAATAATGTACATCCACTTTTATTTGAATGCAGAAAGAAGTGATTTTACTTCTAAACAAATACAAACACAAATGCTTGGCTTACTTCACAGCCCTAATCTGAATGATTATCAGGCCATGTAGAGATTCAGGCAAATCAGCATGTCTACATGTCTGAAATTCTCTAATTCCCTTTGATAAACCTTTTGTTTTAGGGGACTTTGATTCCTTGTAGACAGGATCTGCACAAGTCTTTACCAAAAAAATAAAGGACTATGATTATACCCTGGCCCCAGAAACTAGTAACAGAAATACCTTTTGATTTAATTGTTAAGGAGAACATTGTGATCCTACATTTGGCATTCATCTTTATTTTACAGTGTGGTAAATGATCATTATGATGCCTTTAGGTTCAGATCGCTGTTGCAGATTTAGGAAATAGGTTAAACAAGCATTGTATCCAATATGCACACCCTCACACACACAGTCTGTATGTTGGCAACTTCTTTGATCTCTATAATGTCTTTATTATCTATTTAACCAACAGCCAAATGTTGGAAAACACATTCACACACACTCGGTAGTATTACTGATAGTAGAAGGGACGAGGGATGTGCTGCAGCTCTCTTCCGAGTGTCCTCCTTTATCCTGAAAGTACCTGTGTGTGAGAAAGTAGGTATTTGATAATTGTTTGCCTGTGGGGATGTTGCAATCTCTGGCTTACAGTAAATAGGCTTCTGGTAATACTTGGCTCCACATGTGAGACCATCCTTAATGTGTTTAATCACAATCTGCCAACAAGTTCCTTGTCTACTGTATATGGATACATTTCATAATCGTGAGTGATGTCTTTTAATGTGGCCTACCTTGAAAACAATGTCATCTGCATACAGATTGATCCGGGACACCGTGGCCTCCAGAATATTTTTTTCTTTGCACTGTCACTCTTCTCCGTACACCAGCTCCCAAACTTCCGACCCAACATAGTGAAACCCCTAAAACACTCTTTAATGGACCCTTTCAATTGGGAGCCCAGACCAGAACAAACACTTTTATTCATGATGTTCCAAAAATGCAAATGAAGCAAGGCCCTTACACTTTCACAGGGGTACTTCTGTTGTGGGCCTGTGTTTGGCAGCATTGGGGCTATCACTCACACGGGGAGATGCAAGGTACAACTCCTATGTTTCCTGTCCCAAGAGTCATTTAAACACCAAGCCGATGAGTCTCCTCAAGCGCCATTAGCTCTGTGCCATCGCATTGATGTGACAAATTAAGGCCAACTCGGTGAAAACAGGCTGATCGGAAATAAGTTAAAATTTCAGGAATGTCACATGAAATACTGCTTTTAGTGCAGTGATAGGAGCACATGTAGCAGATGATTCATAACTCATTGATTGATAGGGCTTTCTTTGGAAATCATTTACTAATTTAAGAGTAATGTAGATGCAGTAGATGCCATGCTAGATAATTGGCAGAATTCCATCATTCTAGCATTTGACTGTGTATCACTCGTAACTCCACTACCAAATGCCAGGTATCATATTTTTTTAATCTGCACAGATTATACACGGTACCTCAAAATGTCACTCACATTTATGGGATTGGAGACTTGGCTCAGAGTCCTTTTATCCAGACAAACAGATATTAGGGTATAAGTAGGCTACTACTCTTAATCCTTTTCTGACTTGTTTTTGAGAAGATACTAAACTGCAGGTGCAAGCCGTTTGAAAACAACACATTTGGGTTTTTCCTCAAAATGACAGGAAAATCGCTCTTTTCTTCTTTCCTTTTCTTTTAGTCTACTTTATACTTGAGTAATGACATCCAGAAAACCGCATTTCTGGTTGTTAAAAAGAAGAGTGGGAAAGGACACGTGGGAGAGAGAGAGTGTTCACAAAGGTGTGTATGCTTGATACAAGACCAAGCAGGTCTCACCCTGAGGTGGGGCTTCATTACTTTCTGCGTCTGAGCCCTTTGGAGATGAAGGTTAATCCCCAGGACCGAACAACAGCTGTCATTTCTAAACATCCCAAAATTACATTTATCGCAACCTGTCACTTTACGTACATGAAAGTCTCTGGGGATTCACGGGTGGCTTTTATTGTCAGTCAGAAGAGAGGAGTTTAGTGTGTCATCGGGTATATTTACTGTCCGTTGTCTCAACTGGAAACAGGAAATGGTCTGCCATTACGTAGGGACATAAGAATTTAAATTGGGGGATATATTCTGTTGTTTGGTATAGTGTAAAGAAATAGCTGGAGGGCTGATGGCATATTTTAAATTAGTTCTCAAGGAGGAATGCATTGTGTTTAAAAACGGATTCCTCATGTCTTGTGTTATTGTAGCTAATCTATCACACAAATAGACCCACACATAGTCCAAGCACTCTATTAAAAGGTCCTATAATAGATAATCTGGCTTTAACATACATACATCTTCTTAAAACAAATTAAAGTATTTATTCATGTGAAAATAAACCAAAAAAAGTTTTCCATCCAACTGAATTCAAAACACAGGAGTGGAACCTAATACAAATTAATTTGAGTACATGGTCTGTAACTATTGAGTTCATTCTAAAGTATTATATCATTATAACTTTTAATAATATCTGTATTATGTGTAATCACAGACCTGTAATCCCATAAAAGTCAAACTTTTGCAAACTTAGGTTTGGTCAAAATACTGAAGCAATAGAAATTGTTGATTTGAAGCAAAACAAAATTGTTTTTGTCTTTAAAAAAAAAAGACATTGCCCATCCGACTAAATACCACTTTACGCCTTCAAGATTATCCCATAAACTAATTACCAGCTTAGTTCAGGCCACAGAGCACAGCACTGCTCCCTTATCCCTCTGCAACAGCGATGAACAATGTGTCGGGGTGAAGGAAGGTGTGAAGAGGTCTTCTCCTGGCCTGCAGTCTCTAAAGGAAGGAAGCTGAGTGTGTGTGTCTCCACACTGTCTCTCCCTGTGCTGCTAGCTGTGGCAAACTGATTAGGCTCCTGAATGCCACTCTTTGTCACTCAACACTTTTGCGAAGGAACGTGTTTCGATAGTGATTCATGTTGTTAGCCTGTGTCTCCCAACAGATGGATTCAAATGAAAAAATAAGTTTTCGGTTTAATTCATTATTGTATCCCAATGTTTTCGGTAAGGGGGAAATCTTGAGAAATGGAAAAGGTAGAGTATCTTTGCTGTTCAGGAAATGCCACATCTCATGGTCTATGATTTGGTAACTAGTATTTAAGGTTTTAGTTGCGTGTCAACCGTTTGCATGCCAGGATGGCTTCTGTTTATAGTGACACTTCACATGTCACTTCACAAAGCACCGTGTGCCAGCGCAGGAACCACTTAAGGCTTAATGGCACTTAAATGAGCGACACACCTCGACAAACCTCCACACAGCACATGTGCTCTGCAAAAGTGATATTCACATGAAAGGATGGAGGAAAGAAAACATCATTCTGACATTAATGGTGACAGTTTGATGAGCATGGACTAATGACATCAAAACACATGTGGGCTTAACAATTTAAAATCAATTCTGTTGTAGGCATTGATCACAGGCAAACCAGTTTAGGTCTCTATAACATCATAATATGAACATTAATTAGGAAATGCAAAGTTATAGAAGCAGCAGTGCAACATGTTTTGATGTTTAGAGTCACAACAGGCTTTCTTTTGACTTGAACCTGTTTTACTTGTGTACAAGTATAGAGCTTCTTCTTTTAACATAATACTGGAAGCACAGGTTTTGATGGACGCGTTGGATGCGTGTCAGAGAGCTGTTTGTGTGAATTCCAGGCATACATAATTACTAGCTTACTGTAGAGCTCGGGGGACCGAAACAGAGACGTCTTATTGCACCATTAGGTAATGACGAAGACATGTTGACCTGAGGTAAGGGAAGTTGTTATGTTATGACCTTAAAGGAATGGTATGCTCATGACACTCATTTTCAAATAATTATCATCCGATAAAACAGATCAGTCTCTGCCAGTCTTTCTTTTTTTTTGACATTATCAGTGATTTTAAACTGATTATATACCGAAATAACATCAACACTGTGGGCGCCGCCATTTTCCGGACGTGACGTAAACCATGCGTTTGGTTTTCGAGGACACGTTGATGTTGATGATGTTGATGTTATTTACTGTAGTTTCTCTCTTCAAATATGCCTCACTGTATCGCGAAATATTGCCACAATTCTGATAGGAACAATCCACGGAATGCTCGGTTCCATCTGTTGCCAAAAGGTAAGCGTAAGAAGTACATTCGGAGGCAGTGGCTAGCGAAATGTGGCCGGCCCGAACCGAAAGATTCACAGGCTCATGTATGCAGCGAACATTTCAAATTTCCGGACGACTACTCTGAGAGTATGATAAAACATAACATGGGATTTATGGAACAACCATTACTTAATGGAGATGCAGTACCATCGGTCTTTCTGGTGTCATCACCGACCAGGACACCAGTTCGGCCAGTTGAGAAATCGCCCTCTGCAAGTGTGAAGGGACGGAGGAGCAGAAGTAGTGCTCGGAGTAAGAATAAGGTATGTTATAGCGCATTTCCATTGCAGCGGCTAGTCCCGTTTTAACGTCCTTTAGCGTCCAGGCCAGGACAGTTTTTGGTGGCCTTTCCATATAGCGTAGTACCGGCTAGTGTGTATTTTCCCCCAGTTTTTTCCGGCCCCATAAAATCGTGATTCTATGGCCAGGGACAACGAAGCTGAGTATGCTAAGGGAGGGAATCGCTAGCAAGGGTGGTACTACATGCATACATATAGTATCTTATATCATCTTCCCATTATACACACATGCATTTCCAAACATCTGGACTACCTATGTTGCAAATGTATTATCTCTTCAATTTACACATGGCATCTATTGCACGTCTGTCCGTCCTGGGAGAGGGATCCCTCCTCTGTTGCTCTCCCTGAGGTTTCTCCCATGTTCCCTTTAAACTGGGGGTTTTCTTCGGAAGTTTTTCCTTGTACGATGTGAGGGTCTACGGACAGAGGGTGTCGTATTGTCATACTGATAAAACATCAAAACTTCTTCCTCTGCTGACGAGTCCGAACTCAAATATTCAGCTATGTTTCCGTGTGTTGACAAAGTGAACGCATGGATGACGTCACGACCATCACGTGACTACTGAAAATGGCAAAAATGGCGGCGGCCAGACGGAATATACAGGTTTTGATAAAAAAGAGCTATAAAATCATTATTTACCGGGGAATATCGCTGATTTCTTCAGGGTATGGTTTAAACATAATGTTTCACTAAATACTGAAGTTTTGATTAATTATCTAATGAGTGGACCATTCCTTTAACTAGCTTAGAACTTTGGCGTCGAGAGAGGGTCTTCCCTAATGTTGGCATTACTTCCATGGATTGTTGATCAATCAGTGTCTGCAAATATGATAAATGTGTAGTAAGCGTTACTCCTTTCATCTACGGATAAGCAGGGCAATCATACAGTATTGTTAAAGAAGCCTGGATAATACGCCTAGCTAAAGAGTTGGTATTTGCCTCGGAAAAAGTAATCAGTCAAGATCTACAGAGATCTAATCGTTTTTGTGTCAGCCAAATGACATGAACACATGAGGGATTTCCTGAGGCAGCCAGGATATGTGCTTGATTACACTTTCTTTATAATCACATTTGTTTAACACCCTGCATTTAAAGAATGTTACCTATGGTAGCCCAACCGTTTGAATTTAAAGTGTGTACATTGGTAAAACACAGTCCACAGGATTATAAAGCACTCTAGTATTTGTACATAATAGAGTTTGTCTGGCGGCTGGTTTATCTCTGTCAGTCCCAGCTGATGTTCTGACTTCTGAAACCTCCTCCATCATTGCTGGCATTGTCTGCGTTGACAGCATGCTATGTTGAGTATCTTTGTCTGCAGTCGTATATCTGACTGTGTGGAGCGGCTACACCTATAGTGAAGCACTCTCTGAAATCTTTTCCTTTGTGATTTTAGACAATGTTTGAGAATGTAATGGAATCATGAATGGGTCACAACCTTAGCTTCCGTTGAAATAGATTTACTGTACAGGTGTGTCCTGGTGCCCTTCCAGCCTTTTCTTTGATTATACTCATAACAAACTTGCACATACTATGTTTATAGATATTTTAACCACGTCATATGACATTTCCTAAGTTTGTATGGAAGGCATTTGGTAATTGGTATTTTGCATAAAGACGGTGGCGAAAGACCAGAGGCAAGGACTGTTGGAGAGGAAATGCATCATGACAAAGGCATGGGGCCGGGACGCCTTTTCAGCTCATCACCATAGGGGGGTGAGATGTAGATTTGAAGTAGGAATTCGCAATTGAAGTTGTGTCTCGTCTGTTTTAACATTCATGTTAACTTGACAAAAAAAAAAAGAATCTGGTCATGAATAGAGATCCTTAAAAAAGTCATATTTATCCTATATAAGTTTGTGTATGTGTCTGGTTGTCATCTGACTGCGGTGATATATAATTATATATTTTGTAGTAGTAAATATTTTATTTCTTTCATATAAGCCTAATTAGGGGGCTTAAAGTTTGCTTTTATTAATTGAATCTACATTCTTAGTCTTAACATTTTTCTCGTTTGTCCATAGAAGAGAAAGAGGCACTGAGCATGAGACATACAGTATCTCATGCTCAGTGCCTCAGGGGGGTGGGGGATTTGGAGGGTGGAACCAGGAGACTGTCCAGAACCGGCTTGATTCGGCTGACGTGGAACGTTGGATGAACCCGTAGTGACCTGGACAGACGGAGACGGACAGATACAGGATTGAATATTTTAGTGACAGGAAATGGACCCACAAACCTCGGAGCGAGCTTCTTTGACAAGACCCTGAGTGGTAGATCCTTAGTGGACAACCAAACCCGCTGCCCCAGTCTGTGTGTAGGTGCCGCCCGCCGCCGTTGATCCGCCACCGTCTTCATCCGAGCCGAATTCCTTAGGAGGACCCGACGAGCTGCAGCCCAGACACGGTGGTATCTTCTGACTAAGGCGTGAGCAGATAGCACCACCACCTCCTTCTCAGTTTCTGAGAATAGAGGAGGCTGATAGCCAAAGACACAGTGAAAGGGAGACAGACCGGTAGCAGAGGTGGGCAAAGAGTTGCGTGCATACTCCACCCATGTCAGATGCTCGCTCCAGGTTGCAGGGTTCTGAGAAACCAGGCAGCGCAGGCACGTCTCCAGCTCCTGATTCAGCCGTTCCGTCTGTCCGTTGGACTGGGGATGATAACCTGAGGTGAGGCTGACGGACGCTCCCAGGAGGGTGCAAAACTCCTTCCAGAACCTGGAGGAAAACTGAGGACCTCGATCCGACACAATGTCTCTGGGAATACCATGAATACGGACAACATGAGTCAATAACGCTTGAGCAGTCTCTTTAGCTGATGGCAACTTTGGCATGGCAATAAAATGGACCATCTTAGAGAACCTGTCCACTACATCAGTGTTTCTCAAAGTGTGGTCCTGTTATGGTGTGTGAAGCAGGCAGGACCCAAATGCAGAATAAAGTGAAAATTCCTTTATTTCAAGGCTAGGTGATAAACAAAGACAAAACAGAACACTCACCGACGAACTAGTCATGACACAAGACGAACCGACAAAGACAGACAGAAAAACCAGAACTTAAATACACACAAGACTAATCACACAAACAAGACACAGGTGAGGAGGGAGGAGAAAACACAGGGGCCACAGGTGAACACAATCGGGTAATCAGACACACCAGGGAAACTAACGACAGGGAACCACAGACAGATCTAAACAAGACAAAACAAAACGCAGACAGAAAACCAAAAACAGATATAGACAAACACCATAAAGACAGATCGTGACAGGTCCGCGGACCACTGGTGGTCCGTGAGCGCCCCCTAGTTGTCCGTGAGTATATTGGTAACATTTCACATTTGAAATAGATAAATAAATACAAGTTTTCCGCACTCTCGCAGGAATATCTCCACAATGGAGCAAGCTTAAGTTTCGATTGCATGATATAGCCCAGCGCAACACCTTCATCACACATGTTTCCACTTGTTTGTACCATTTGCAGGCGATTTGTAATCTGTTCTAGAAAAACGATGTGTTTTTAGATATTTTTGGAGTTAGGTGGTCCGCGAGTGTTTTTTTATTGGTTAAGTGGTCCTTGGTATGAAAAAGTTTGAGAAACACTGCACTACAGTGATGACAGTGGTGTTACCCTTGGATGGAGGAAGACCCGTGACAAAATCCAACGAAATGTCAGACCAGGGCCTGCTGGGAACAGGGAGAGGCTGCAGCAGTCCCATCTGTGATTTTGATGACGACTTGTTCCTGGCACAAACTACATAGGCAGCCACATATTCCGAGACATCCTTAACCAAGGAAGGCCACCAAAACCTCTGTCGAACGACGAATACGGTCCGCTTGACCCCTGGATGACAAGTGAGCAGTAATGTGTGAGACCAATGAATAACCTGTGACCGCATGGATTCAGGCACTAATAGCCTGTCCACTGGACAGCCACTAGGTTTCGGCCCCTCACCATTGACACGTTTCACCTGATCTACTATAGGCCATGTCACCACCCCAACCACACGGGAGAGTGGAAGGATTGGCTCTGGATCCTTGGCCATGGGCTCTGGGTCATGGAGGCGTGAGAGGACGTCAGGTTTGCCATTCTTGGACCCAAGTCTGAAAGACAATGTAAAGTCAAAACGGTTGAAAAAAAGTTGCCACCGGGCCTGGCGTGAGTTCAACCTCTTAGCTTTGCGGATGTATTGAAGGTTCTTGCGGTCGGTCCAAACCAAGAACGGCTGTGGCGCCCCCTCAAGCCAGTGCCTCCACTCCTCCAGAGCCATCTTGACTGCCAACACCTCTCGGTTTCCGACGTTGTAGTTTCTCTCTGCGGGAGATAGTTTGCGAGACAAAAAAGGCACAAGGATGCATCTTATGATCCCCATGCCGCTCTCTGTGAGAGAATGGCCCCCACCCCATCATTGGAGGCATCCACCTCCACAACAAACTGTTGTTGAGGATCAGGAACAGTCAGTATGGGAGCTGTGGTAAACCTTCTTTTTAACTCATTAAAAGCCTCCTCGGCCCTGAGGCCCCACACAAAGTTAACCCCTGGTGAGGTCAGTGCATGAAGGGGAGCAGCAACAGAGCTAAAGTTCCTAATAAATCGTCTTTAGAAGTTAGCAAACCCCAAAAACTGCTGTACCTTCTTCCTATTGGTGGGGGTGGCCCAGTCTGCCACTGCACTGACCTTTGCAGGGTCCATCAGGATTTGTCCAGGAGAAATGATGAACCCCAAGAATGAGACAGTTGATGCATGGAACTCACACTTCTCTGCTCTTACGAACAAGTGATTATCCAGTAGGCGCTGTAGTACTTGGTGGACATGTTGCACATGAGTCTCCTTATCAGGAGAGAAGATTAAAATGTCATCCAAATACACAAAGACAAACACGTTCAAAAACTCCCTGAGTACATCATTGACCAGCGCCTGGAAAACTGCTGGGGCGTTAGTTAACCCGAAAGGCATTACGAGGTACTCGTAATGTCCTGTTGGGGTATTAAATCCAGTTTTCCACTCATCCCCCTCCCTTATTCTTACCAGATGATAAGCGTTGTGTAAATCCAGTTTTGTGAACACTTTAGCATTCTGCAATAGGTCAAAAGCAGAGTCAATGAGAGGGAGGGGGTATCTGTTTTTTACCGTGATGTCATTCAGTGGACTGTAATCGATGCAGGGACGGAGAGAACCATCTTTTTTCTTCACAAAGAAGAAGCCCGCTCCGGCAGGAGAGGAAGACGGTCGGACGAGTCCTGCCTTGAGTGAGGTGTCGATGTAATCCTTCATGGACCCCTTTTCTGTAGCTGACAGGGAGTACAGACGGCCCATGGGAATCGTGGATCCTGGCAACAAGTCTATAGCACAATCATAAGGCCGATGGGGTGGTAGTGAACTCGCCCTAGCTTTACTAAAGACTTCCTTTAGATCATGATAACATGTGGGGACCTTTGATAAATCAGGGAAATCAGAAAAATAGTCAGAAAGAGGTTCGTTGTGACAGTCTGCTTTAGAAGTGGAGATCTTCCTCAGTATCAACTTACTCTGATCGTGTACACACTTCTGTTTACACAACATTCCCCAATATTGTACTTTTCCTGACCGCCAATCGATGACAGGATTGTGCAAAAGTAACCAAGGGTAACCTAAAATGATCGGGTGTTGAGCTGATTTAAACACATGAAAAACTATGTTCTCAACATGAGTGTCATTGATAGTCATTCTTACAGGTGTGGTGCAATGAGTCACTGTGAATAGTAGGCGCCCATCTAACGCGTTCGCTTTTAACGGCGAAGGTAATGGCGTCAACGTCAGGTTAAGCCTAAGAGCTAGCTCTTTTAACCCTTAGAGACCGAGCGAGCCGCCCGCGGCTTCAAAGGGGTAGCGTTCTAAAATGCTTAATAACTTTTTAACCGCTAATCCTATCCATCTGATTTAAAAAGTGAGGTAAAGCGGCGATTCTCGGCTTTTCGCTGGTATCACTCATGGGTATCACTATGTCCTTCCGGGATTCAGAGGCTCCGACGTGATCTGGGCAACGTCATCACATTGTAGAGCCTTGATTCGTCAGGGAGACCCACGCGGCCCCTCCGTCTGAGCCAAACAGCAAAGGTTTTAGACTAAGTCCCCTCCCCTACCATCCTCTCGACCAATCAACATAGGTCGCTGTGTATGTTTTTGGTGGCGAGAGATAAACAAACAGAGACGAGAGAGTAATACAAAAGAAGAGTAATTTTGCCAGCGTAAGAGAAATAAATACAACACGAGATATCTAGATACAGTCACACACATACACATACATACATATACACACACCCCAAGACAAATTCAAACCAACATGTCAAAACGGCGTTACACTACGGAAGAAGCCTTTTTTTGACAGAAGAAACATGATCAGTCATTTAAATATGGAAATACAATTCGTTTTAATTATTCCATATTATCCTAGGCATTTTTCAGTGAAAAACGCCTAGGATAATATGGAATAAATAGCTGTAACTTACTCAGGGAACATAATATGCAGATTACATTTCATTTGAAAGCCTAAAACATCTAAATGCAGCTTTTAAATAATAAAAAAGAAAATTCCTATGTTCCTGTCGGAGTAAACAGTAAAAAAAAACACAACATTTGTACTGGCGTTTTTGAAAAACTGGTAAATTCAGCCATTATCACACAAAGTTAAGGTAACATTTGGACTTTAAATTAACCAGACTTGAACTAGAGGTTCTCCTGAATCAAATGAGGTAAGGCACTTGATGCTGACTGCTAGAAAAGGTTAGAACAGGTTAGGAGAAACAAATAAATACAGGAGAGTCAGGCAGGCGAAAATTCCGTCTAGGTCTTTAAGGGTTAAGCCTAAGAGCTAACTCTCATCTGCTCCAGAATCTACAAGTAACCCCTGTTCAATAACCTGATTACCTTCACATAGCATAACTTAAGTTAATGTGCGTGGAGGGAAGTAAAAAAAGTCAGATTGGCTCACCAGTGTCTTCCCTTTCACCGGCGAGCCTGTTCTTTTACTGGACACATGGCTTGTTGATGACCCTGTTGACCGCAGTAGAAACATCTTGCCTCCACAAGGCGGCAACGTCGTTCCTCCGGTGAGATTCTGGGCCTGCCGAGCTGCATCGGCTCCTCCGAGTCAATGGGGGGCACTGTGGCCTCTGAAGCAGGTGTCGAGCCGAATGATGTCCTCCGGACAGGATGAAAAGCTGTTGAGAACCCTCTGGTTCCGCTGGACGAAACGGCATTCCTCTTTCTTTCTCTATCCCTCTCACAGATGCGATTGTCAATCTTAATGGCAGCCGCTACCATAGTTCTCATTCATAACACTCCGTATAAGTATAAGTAGCTTGCGCCACAACGCATGTGTCATTCAAACACCTCTTCTCGCTTCAGAGCACATCTCACAGTAGCCGGGCAAGCTTCACTGTCCACAGACTGAACCCAAATACCCATTTCGGTCGACGGGCGCTCGCCGGCTACTCCTTCTGCTTCGCAGGAAGACGGTAGTACTAACGCTGTTAGTATTTCAAATTGACCTCGCCGTTCTCTTCCCGGGAAAGTAAGGTAGGTCCGATTTTTTTAAGCTAGCAGCACACCTGTTGCTAGCTCGCTCCCTCTCTACCGACACCACGGTAGCGAGGAAGTTTTTTCTTTTCTCTTCTCCACGGAGGCGAAAAGGATTAAAAAGGAGCATACTGCCACACCAGTCAGTATTCTCCGGGAATAAAAGACCCACACCGTCCTATTTCTCCGGATTAAGGACAAGGTGGTAATACCTTTTTCTCCCGTCTCACCTGTCGAGAGTGGGCCCTCTCCACGCCACGAGGCGACCAAGATGGACGCCCCTCTCCCTCACACCAGAGGAGTCAGGGACTCGGTTGAAGATCTCGGGCACAGACACACACCAGGTCTGTTCGTCCTGCCTCGGGCTGGAACACGCCGGAAGCACGATCGACAACCCCGGCTCATGCAGACATTGTGTCCGCTTCACCAGGTCCTGCTACGAGGGGAAACACCTTCCCCAAGCAGCGGGCAAAAAGAGGCAACTCCTCCCGGTCTTCCCGGAAATGTTGGATGAAGTGTCGGTCTCGTGTAGAGACTGGCCCTTCAGCAACAAGGTCCCAATCCAGGGTGCCTCCTCCCTAGACTGCGACGGAATGGAGAAGCTCGGCCTGCTCCGCATGCCGCCCATGGAACCGCTGGTAGCGGCTCACCTTCTACCAAAGGTGGGCCCGTCACCAAGCAGGAACCCCACGCTGCCAGCAAAGTCGGACCGTTTTCAGTCAGCAATGACTGAAAAGTCCTACAAAGCTGCAGTGTTGTCCGCCAGGGCCCTGAATGTGTCCTCGCTGCTAACCGCCTACCAAGCGGAGCTCTGCGAGGACCTGTCGGGTAACCCGGGGACAGCCACTCTGGACGAGATGGCAGCGGTCACGGACATTTGTCTCCGTGTCCAACGCTGCGCCGTCCAGGCCACGGGCAAGGTAATGGGGATCATGGTGGTGCAGGAAAGAGCGAGATGGCTCAACCTCACCACTCTCCCAGACCGGGAAAAGGAGGATGTGCTGGATATGCCCATCGTTCCCGAGGGAATTTTCGGCTCCGCTCTCGCCTCCATGCAAAGGAGGTGTGAGACGAAAAAGAGGGAGGACGAGGCACTCCACCTCTGCCTCCCTCGAAGGGTCCAGCCGCCGCTTTCGCAGCAGCAGTCCTCTGCCCAGGCTGCCTCGAACTCTGCTCGGTTTAAAGCACCGAAGACGCAGAGGCAGCAGCCCACCCAGAGTCCCCAGCCCAGGCTGGAGACAAGGGCAAGCTGGCCTAGAAATTCTCTGGTTCCGGCTGCAGCTCAGGCTCAGCCAACCCAGAATTTCGGCCAGCAGTTGAGGAAGAAGAAGCGAGCGGCGTGACAGCCCCTCCTTCTTCCCTCCGTGAATGTGTTCCCGCCGCCTCGAGAGATGCCTAATCACCATCCTCAAGTCCGCACAAACACATGTCACACGTTGATTGATTCCTCTGTCATAAAACATTTGCCGCTGACGCATCCGGCTTCAGGCCGAGGGCGCAGCTCAAAAAGATGAAAAGAAAATCAATAAAACCAATAAACATTTTTTTCCCCTTTTGAGAGCAGCTACGGCATCTCTCAAAAGGCGGATTATTGACGGGTCTGTGAAGGCACCACCGCCACGCGCAGTGCCTGCTGGGGCTTTAAGGGCACCACCGTCACGTGCATGCGCAGTGCCGGCTGGGGTCGTGAAGGCTCTACCATCACGCGCATGCGCAGTGCCGGCTGGAGCCGTAAGCGTGACATCTCAGCTGGCTCTAAGGAGCATACAGCAGGAGATACTCACGACATCTGCCTGGGTTTCTCAAAACAGTTACACATTATCTGTTTTCACAAGCCCAGAGAGACTCAACCCATATAAGAAGGAAAGAAAGAAGAAAGAAGGGTTTTATCTATAATGCCCGCCGAGCAGAGTCAGATTACGCAGACAAATGTCCTCGTAAAGCACCCGCTCAACATGGGTCTCATAATAAAACTAAATATTATGTAATGCGTAGTGGCACTACACCCGACTTTTCTAGTGCGGGACGCGCCTACAGGTGCTGTCCTTTCACGGAAGGTGGTCACCACGGACGCATGTCAGACAGGCTGATAGGGTATTTACGAAGGTCGCCCGGTGAGAGGTCTCTAGAGCAGAGACCTCCAGCGGGCGCACGTAAATCACCCGGAGATTTTAGCGGTGTTCCCCATCCTAAAACGCTTCCTGCCTTCTCTCAGAGGACACCATGTCCTCGTGAGGACAGACAACATGATATCGTGTATGAACCGCCAAGGGAGGTTGCGTTGTCTCCAGTCACACACACTGGCACACAAACTGATCCCTTGGAGCGGCAGACATCTCCTCTCTCTGAGAGCGACACAGGTACCGGGAGTGATGCGTCTCGGGACAGAACTACTGTCCAGAGGTGCACCACTCTATGCAGACTGGACTCCACATCCAAGGATCGTGAGTCCGCTGTGGGTGCGTGACGGCGGAGCCGCGTTAAATCTGTTCGCATAAAGAAAAAATGCTCAATGACAGCTGTTCTCTTTAATGCACAATTTAAACGCACTGTTAGGCGGGGACGCACTCGTACACGATTGACCTCCGGGTCCTCTGTACGCGTTCCCACCCTTGACTCTGTTACCCCCAACTCTGGCCAGAGTGAAGGAGCAACGCCACACACTTACTCTGATGTTTCCGCCCTAGCCCGCAACGTACGGGCTGGCAGAGATATATCAGCTGTTGTGCGGGCAGCCATGGCAGCCCCCACCACGCAGGGACAGATTGTCTCAGGCGGGGGGGGGGGGGGGCGATCCTTCACCCACGCCCAGAGCGCGGGGCACTATGGGCCTGACCCGTGAGTGGTACAATCTGAATACAGTGGGACTCCCTCAGAAGGTGATAAACACTATTCAGAGTGCGAGAGCTTCCTCCACCAGGTCTCTTTACGACTGTAAGTGGAGGGTGTTTGAGGAGTGGTGCCTTCAAGAAGGACACATCTCTTTTCAATGTCCTGTCGGGGTGATTTTATCATTCCTACAGGACTTGATCGATAAACACAGAGCTTTCTCCACGATCAAGGTGTACCTGGCTGCTATTGCTGCATGCCATGTGGGCTTTGAGGGTAAGACGGCTAGCCAACATCCTTTGGTCTGCCGTTTTATGAAGGGAGCTCGCAGGCTCACTCTCCAGGTCACTGGTGCCCTTATGGGACCTGGCAGTGGTTTTTAAATGGGCTCAGAATGACCCCATTTGAACCCCTGGAAGGAGCTGACATGAAACATCTGTCACTCAAGACAGTGCTGTTACTGGCCCTGGTATCCGCCAAGCGGGTCAGCGATATTCATGCACTGTCTGTACATCCCTCATGCACTCAGTTCGCCCCAGGGCAAACGAGAGTGTTGTTGAAGCCCAACCCTGCCTTTACACCAAAGGTGGTTGGTTCGTGTACCCCAATTGGCATTGAGGCATTTCCTCCGCCGCTGGTTTCCTCCGGGGAGCAGCAGCAGGATCTGTTGTGTCCAGTCCCGGCTTTGCACACATATGGTCTTAATGACCTTAATGACCAACTCTTCGTGTCTTGGGCTAACCCTCACAAGGGCAAGCCTTTTACTAAGCAACGGCTCTCCCACTGGATTGTGGAGGCAATTGCTTTGGCCTATACGAGTCAGAATTTGCAAGCACCTTCGGGTCTGCGGGCTCACTCGACTCGGTGCCTGGCTACATCCTGGGCTTTGTTCAAGGGTGTTTCCATCCAAGATATCTGTGCAGCGGCGAGCTGATCCTCGCCGCTCACTTTTGTCCGCTTTTACAGGCTAGACGTCTCCGCTCCAAGCGTGGCCCGAGCAGTGCTGGGCACCTTGTTGAGTCGAGAGTCTACCTGTTAAATTCTGGTTGATCGGTGATTTTCGAGATAAGCTCGTCTGGCAATACGGGAGCTACAATATCCCATAGTGAGACATCGAACGGAGTGTTATGAATGAGAACTATAGGTTACTTACGTAACCCCAGTCTCAGAGTAACATGAAGTGAGATGTCTCTCCAGACCGCCCTCCTTGCTATGGTGAAGCGAGAAGAGGTGCTTATTTTGAATGACGCATGCGTTGTGGCGCAAGCTACTTATAGGGGGTGATTTCCCCTGACGCTCACGTCAAGATCACCAGCCAATCAGGATTGGCGTAAGGAGATTGATGCTTCTGTTTGCTCCGCGATGAGGCGCATCCCATAGTGAGACATCTCACTTCATGTTACTCTGAGGCCTGGGGTTACGTAAGTAACCTATAGTTTCTAAGTCTGTGGGAGGATCCATAAGCAATAAATGATCCTTAATTTTCTCTGATAGTACGTTCCGAAATATGTCCCTTAAAGGGGAAAGGAAACACCAATTACAGTTATAATATTCCGGTAGTTTATTCATTTTACAATGGATATTGATCGTAATATTTATTGTATATGATATTACTCGCCAAAAGAAAATTAATTATCCGCCGGCCGGGTGGGGAATTCCGGGACCAGGCCGCCGCCATTAGGGGAGTCCCAAATGGTGACGTCACTGGCTGTGTTTTCGCTCCACCGAAAGTCAACACAACGTAGCAGATATGGCAGCGATGGAAGAATTTTGCAATGAGATCGACGTTTTGAACGATGAATTTGACTATTCGTCGGGAGATGACATTGATGTGGAAGCATCTACAGTTACCAGGCATCCCATGGCCTATGCTTATGAACCGATTCGGTCGAATAGAGTGGCATACGATCCGGAATAAAAAAATTAAAAAAACACAATGCTAACAGTGAGCCTCTGAATTAGCCCCGAGCGAAAATGCTAACCTATTACTGCACCGATAGCTCCCTTATTACTTATCCTAGCTGCACATCCAACACATCGTTTATGATCGCAAGGAGACACAGAATCTAACGGTGCCCACCTCAACACTGGAAGATACAAACTCGCGAGGTTATCCACAAAAACGTACATCAAAACAAGTGGCGCTAGGTACTAACATACGCCAGGCTAACGGCTTACCTTCCTCATTGTCTGGTCTAAACTGGTCTTCAATGGCATTACAACGATAAAAACGATGATGTAGTTAATCCATAGGTTAATATCCAATGGGGCTGTGTCCCCTTTGAAATGTTCTGATAATCTATAAGCAATACAACTGCAATTCCGTTATCTGCTGTCCGCTCTGTGCTCCGTGCGCTCTGGGTCCTGCAATACCATCCATCAATAGCAATACTAGCCTTGTTTTCGACAGATGAGCGTGTGTATGCCAGTTTAATTAGTTGAGCTATAGAACACCCCCAATTCTCTATTGTGCGTCATAATAATAGCTACCATTTAGTTTGGACGCGATTGCGTTAATTAATAAGGTCACACTGTGTCAGTAAATACATGTGTGAGCTAGTAATCTGGTAGTGCTGCAATATTTACCTCTCTCTCGGCAGCTGAAGCAACTCGTTTGGTGGCTCGAACTTCACGTTTGTTGACACTGTCATTGTCTTGCGCGGCCGACGTGCTGGGACGGTCGGTGTTCCCGACTGCATACGTTGAGAAATCGAATATTGTGGGAACAGATCCTGGCTTCAAATCCAATGTTTTGTATTGAACCAGGCATCCAGACTGGACTTTGAGCAGCTTCTCATCCTTTAGTGGCAGCCTATGGAAATGTACTTCTTCCTTCTTTGTATAAAATCCATTTGTGCAGCCTGGGGCAATACAATAAACTCCTGACGACGACCGTTTTCTTGTAATGTAAACTACTGGTGCATTGCACGCCATGTTGTTTGTTATTGAGCTTTGGCCCAGGAAGCCTTACCCAATCAGTGACGTCACTGGAAAAGTCCCGGAGCAATGGAAGCGCCCATGGTCATTAGGCACGTATTTCAAAAAGTAAATTCGCGTATCTCGATCGTTTACATTGGAAATAGACTAGATAAATACATTTCCTAATGGTAATATTGTCGCATGGAAAGCAGTTTGGGTGCAAATATCCTGGAAGTGCAAATATAAACAGCTAGCTAACGTAGCCAGGCAGAGCGCACTAGTTTTTTTTTCTGAATTAACGACCGAAGAAATCGCTGCATGTCTTCGGATTATATCTCTGGACTTGAGGGGTGTGCTCTAGGTTGTTACCAGCATAAACTAGAGCAGATGTATGGAAAAACGACCCTCGAAAGTGGCCTTCGTCGATTTTGGCTGCATCTACGTCTAATTTCTGGAAACACCAGGTGAATACCCCACTTGTCACAATAATATTATCATCCCATTGCATATATGTGGTATTTTAGAGTTGACTAGATATTGATTAAGGCAATAGACTACGATATTCAGTACAGGAAGCTTATCAACACCTAGACGGTGTACGGCTAAACCCTCGGCCTGCTTGCACCTCGCGTAAAATGGCGGATACCGGAAGTACGGTGTCGCCCTCGGCCCAATACCCGTATGTGTGTGTGAAAGAATTGCACAGTGGCGTTTCCTCCTGGAGGCCAAGGGAAGCCAGGCTTCCCCTGTTTTTTCGGAGTGTAGTTATAATTTTAATAAATAAATAAAAACACTTCGTTTAGTTTCGGAAATTCTTTGCTGTGTGTTGCTGCCGGCCCGTCTCTCCCCCATTCTCATTGAGTATTTTACAAAGAGTGAAACAGCGCCCCTCTAGATGTTATGGTGAAACAGTAGATTGCACTCTCTGCTGCGAGAGGAGGCTAGCCGAAATTGGCTTCCCTTGGTGAAACAAATTGGAGAGATTGACCACGTGATACCCCTGCCAACCTGTGATTAGTCAGGGCCATGCCAAGGGAAGCCAGAGGCGGCTGGCTTCCCTTGCCTCACAATCCAATCAAATCGCATCAACTTAGTGTTGCAGTGACGCGTCCTAAAACCTGGAAGTAAGCTGCGCTCGGGTTCCCTCGACAGAAAGCAATGGGATTTCTCCATAGGATTTTGGAAAATAGCTCGAAATAAGGTCAGTGGAAAACGAACCTGTTAGATAAACGCACGTTGTGTTCAGTCGGATAATATTCACATGTCTACCCTACTTTTATAATTTTCGAATCATAAATCGAATCGATAGAAGATAGATAGCGTCACTGCACCACTCTCAACGCCGTTAGAAAGTAGCAAGCAACTGAAGCAAGTGCAATTATGGAGGGTGAAGATTTGGAGTATTTACTCAAAAATAATTAGGGATGCACGATATTGGTTTTTTGAAACCGATACCGATACCGATAACTTCCTGCTTCTCAAGACCGATAATAAAAAAAAATTACGCCACTAATTATTTTAACGCGATTAACGCATGTGTATTTTTTTACCTTGGCCGCCCCGTAGTTTCAGAGCGCATCGAGTTTAAAATACCATCTACAAGCCCCGCTCCTGCCGCCCGCTTGTGGCAGACCACACTTCCACGCTCACCGGCAGGCACCGACTGGCCATCTGGAGGACCGGGAGGGTGTGTGTATGTGTGGTCCGAGCGAGCGAGAGAGAGACCTTACGTGCATTGTTGTTGTTAGCATCTGGTGCTAGCTAGCTGCGCTAATGGATATAAGGAGCTGTTTAAATGAAAACAGGGGAGCGACATTTCGCCACAACTGCGCCGAGCACTTGACTTTATGCAGGAAGCCAGACAGTGGGACATTGTACGAAAAGTCAGCACACTCAGCAACATGATTGCAGCGTCCAGGCAGCTCCGGTTCGAGCATATGCCTTGAGTTGCACACAGCTCCAATGCGCGCGCGCAGACACACACACACACACACACACACACACACACACACACACACACACACACACACACACACACACACACACACACACACACACACACACACACACACACTTTGTATTGTATTATTGTCTTCGTACGCTTTTAACACACCATCGTAGCGATGGCGATGTTTCAGGTGACTGATCAGGTTCGAAGTATTAGGGAGCGCTGGATTTGTGAAGAACTCCCCTCTTCCTAAACCACTAATACCACAGTACTGGCAAAACGGGAGGAGCCGAGTGAAAAACAAGCGCCCCTCATCCCAATCCACCCACACCGCAGTATTTTTTCTTTTTTTTTACCCAAAAAATACATTGTATATTATCGGGGCTATTAATACTGGTATCGGGTTTATCGGGATGACGTCATAATTCCTAATATCGGACCGATAATTATCGTGCATCCCTAAAAATAATTGTACTAAACTTCCGCTACAGCAGCAACAACAAATACAATCTGATGACAGGCCGATGCCCAAACTGGAGCTGTGTACAGAGAGGAAAAAAGGAGCGAATCGGACGTAAAACGTTAAAGGTCTCCTGATTTAGTTTGTGAATGAATGCTTATTAGAGTTTCGGCTTGAGAGTGCGTGCACTGCGGACCTGTCGGTTAGATAACAGGCGTGTGTAAGTCCTGCATCTGTATGATACAAATGTGTGTAAAATGATACCGGGTGCTGTAATCACTCATCTGGTTACGTTATTATATTGACCACCACACCCCCGACCCAAAAGAAAGGACGTATTATTGGCTTCCCCTAATTTTTTTCCCACGCCACGCTACTGGAATTGCATAATCCGCCACTCGGCGTTGATTTTGCTGAATGTATGTCAAATTCTGTACGCTTTCTACAGCTGGTGTGTGATGTGCAAACACTCTTTTAAACGAGTGGATGAACTGAGAGACAGAGTTGCAAGTTGCAGAATTGTTCTTCCACTCCGCCGTAGCCCATGCAGCCGCACGGCCGGACAGATGAGAAATGATAAATGCAATCTGAGCATAATCAGAGGTATATATGTAGGGCATTAACTTAAAGTGGAGATGGCACTGAGTCAGAAAGGATCTACAGTCATTGGAATCTCCGGAAAACTTATCTAGAGGGGCCAAGCGAGGCAACGGGACAGCATGAGATCTAGGAAGCGGCGCCGCTGTAGTAGGAGGGGCTGCCAGCTGTTGAGGATGAGCCGCAGCATCAGGTAATGCCGGAGCAGTGGCACCGGCGTCCAGGCGTGCCAGCACCATGGCCAGCACCCAATGCACCGCCTCCGCCATGTCGCTGATTTGGGTGTTGACAGAGGCTTGGAGTCCATGTTGCTGCTCCGCCAGGTCCCTCACTGCCTGGTGTATGACAGAGAACTTCTCCTCATGATGGTGTAGACGATCGCCCCGAAGTCGTATCGCTGTTTTAACTGGTTCTGCATCTGCTAATTCCATGTTTTGGCCAGATTGTACTGTTAAGGCTGTACAAGGGCATGGAATCAAATGCACGATGCAGAGACAAACAAAGTATCAAAAATAAAGTGTTTTTAATGTAGACAGGTCATAACCTGGTCATAACACACTGAATACAAAAAGCAACAAAACAAACACTCAATAAACTGTCTAACCTATACTATCAAAAAACGATTTACTTAATCTAACTCTATGGACGATAATAACTCCATGGACAATGACAAAATGATCTTACGCCGGAACGCACAAGACAATCTGGCAACGAGACAAGGGAAGACGAGAACTATATATACTAGACAGACAACACCAGGTGAAGACAATTAGACAATCACAACAGCGGGAAAACAGACAAGGCAGGAAACGTACTTTAGACACATGAGGGTAGACAAGACTATCAAAATAAAACAGGAACCTATCTAAACACATAACATGAAACCTAAACTAGGGAACAATCTTAGCAGAGCCGTCTACGCACAACAGATTGTCATCAATTGTCTGATTTGGCAGAAATACATATGGAATGCCCCCCCCCCCCCCTTTACGAGGACATGCAAGTTGCCTCTTAGGTTTGTTCCTCTGTGTTTACAGAAGCTGTGCACTCTTAAACATGGAATAGGTCCATTTGAGGTGATGACAGCTTAAATGGATGGCATTGTATGTTACAGTATGTCTAGCAATCAAACACTGGTTTAAAATAGTAAAAGTAAAAAGGAACGGCTTTCTAGTTAATGCAGTGTTCTTATACTCAAATAGATAAACCGAAAAACAGTATCACGTTTTACAAGACTATTTTCTTTTCTTTATTAGGCAGTGTAAATACATTGTTTTCCCTTGAGAACTGCTCCCCAAAGCTTTTTTTCTAAAACCATTAGTATCCCATTCTTCACTTTAGAACAGTTCATCTCAGCGTTAGCAGGTAGCGTGCACTACCTCATTTCAGGCTTTAATATACTGAGCTGTGAATGTCAACACGTTTCCTGCTGGTTGGATTGCCCTGCAGGGCAGTGTGAGCATTGCTTATCGGTGCGGTCATTATGTCTCCATTAGGCTTAGAAAATGATGTTGTAGAAACACTCCCCATTATTCCTAAACACAATGCAGATCTGCTAACACTTTTAACTCACAACGGTGTTTGATAAGCCACATACAGTATATTGCAAATCCCTGCTTTACTCCGTGGAATATAAATGAGGCCTATTGAGAAAATAACATACAGATAACACGTGGTGACCTTTTTGCATGTACGAGATATTTACCTTTACCTTCAGGAGAGCTTTTTCATTTCATTTCAAACCTTTATTTATTCAGATTGGTCCCATTGAGATCATAGATCTCTTTTTCAAGGGAGACCTGCAGCATATAGATTCCACATGAAACATAAAACAATAAAGGACATTATACATTATATTTACAGGATACATAGACAATGAGCTACTTAGCTACTTATAATACTGAATTATATCTTGACATGTTTTCAGATAAGAAACCAATAACAATCTTTACAAAAACTTAAATAGAAAGGAAAAGCCAAATCATAAAGCTTCTAGTGGGCTGCTATCAACAATTGTGTGTCTATTTCTGGCATGTACTCCCATTCCTCTCTCTATCAATACCCCGGAGCACTGTGTGGAAAAGAAAGTACACAAAAGCCGTGGTCCTCTGAGAGAAGATGACTCCCTACCCTTTCATTGGATCTGAGACACATTGCATAAAAAATCATCGAGATGGAACTGGGTGTAAATGGTCGTGCATTGTTTGTGGAACGCAGGATGGAGGGATCTAGGAAAAAGGGGAGAGATAGTGCAGAGAAAGAGAGGGAGAGACATGCCTGAACTTCCTCTACACCCATTCTTTAATGCTCACTGAGAAGCCCTGCAGTGCAGGCTTTGTCCCCTCATTGTCACAGGCTTAGAGAGCCTCTTTGCCAAGTGAGAGGCTTTGCCGACATATGTCACTTCAGTGAGTCTCCTGTCGCTCCTTTAGCCGCTTGAGTGGAGGGGCGGGCAGGGAGGCGTGCCTGTGCACCATGAGAGGAACGACGTGAGGTTAAGGAGGAAGGACATGTCAGATATGTTGGTTCAGAGAGAGTTGCTGGAATGATCTCTTGATGGTCCTGCCCTGTAAAATGTTTAGTATGGACTTGTAGTTCAACTGCACTCTGATAGAAGTGGACTTAAGATGTAGAATGACTCAGAAACCAGTAAGTAGAACTGTTATTTCATGTAAAGTGTTCTGCCATTTTTACTCTCTGTTCTAACTGTATATGTATTTGAGTAGTAGTTTTGTATAATTATACGTGTTCAGATAATTTATGCTTTACTTTACAGTCTTTACTTTGCAACGATATATCGAGTAGGGGTGTGTGTTTGTGTGAGGCCGATTGAGCTAAGTTTGAGTTCAAAGAAAGGGAGGGGGTCATTGTATACAGTGTGTGTTGGCAAGGATTAGTCATGTAGTCACACTCTTCGTGCCCTAGCCAACTATTGGCTTAGGAAACACAATCCCTGCAGATTTGTGGCTGTGATCTGCCATGTGTTCAGGTAACAGATCCCTCGACTTCCCAAACAAATGCTTTGTGACTATTTACATAGTGACTCCACCCCATGTTATGCTCTAAGGATTTTGCCTTTTAAACAGACTGTCAGCTTTGTTTCACTTATGATTAAAGTGACATGATTTCAGATCTCCACGCGCATGTGGAATGTAGTATAATCTGTCTAACCCACAAAGTTGCTACAGTATTTCTGCTGTGTTTGAATATAAATTGACTGGTTGTTAGTAGGATTAACACAAATGTGGATAAAAGGTCCCACTTCTCAAGTCACTGGTGGACTGTGTACCTCCTCCCTTTCAAGGACTCTGCATGTCCTGCTGGGCTTATGTGATTTTCTGTCTGTAATTATGTGCAGGCATGCTCATGTGTAGGCCTGTGTGTGTAAATTATAGCACACAATAGCACCAGACAAAGAATGACAGAGGCTTACAGCTTTATTACAACATGAAAATGCATGTTTACCCCACTGTGACAAACATCTATCCAGCTTTGTTTACCATTCAATCCGATGGAGGATAATCACAAAAAAGTCCTTATTGCAAGTACTACTCTTCCACAATCTCTCAATTTGTTTAATTGATTCTAAGTTCAAGCAGCTTAATCCTGCATCTAATTAGAAGAACCCAGAGCAGCACTCAGTCACTGTTAAGCAGCGTACTGTATGACTGCCGGGGCTCCCTCTTTCATTCGGCTGATAGCAGGATTAGCTGGAGGCTGGACCCGTTTGGCATTGCCAGTGCTGCCGTCACAGTCTCAGCACTGTGAGAACTAAGCCGTGAAATACTAACTTGCTTAGACCAATTTATAGTCTGCCATCTTGGATCTAGCTGTCGTAGCAGACTGCAGCTTTGTGCCAGGTGGGTTTACTGTAAGCATGCTATGCCATGTCACCAGCCAGGCTTTACAGTTCAAAGGGTAATCTCCAGACAGTGTTGTGCTACGACATCACAACAATGATGAACAAATAATGCTGAATAGTATAATAATATCCTCAATGGGACATTTTGAATACATTAAGGAAATGTTCTTTAAATGGGCCTTTTATTATAGAATATAAGTTTTTCTTATGTATACATGGAAAATCCAAATGTATTTATTTATATACAATGTACTGATTTTGATAACTCTAAAAACATAATTATAAGGATTTCCAATATTATGTAGTTCCTTGCTCTCTATTACTACATTTGACTGTTAACCCTTCCAATCCATTTATAAATGCCTTAAAGTTACATTTTCTAGCAATAACAAAGAACATTATTTTTTCCCTGAGGTACAGTGAGTTGAACAGGAGTCGTTCAAGTATTTTAAAAAGGATAGGCATTGAGTAAGATTTTGTTTGTGTATTTGCGTTATGGTTTTCTATACTGTCACTTGACAACCATAGTATAACGTTTAAAGTAAACAATGCTAACTTAAATGGAAACTTTGACCATTTTAAACCAGGTTTGTATCGTTGCAATGTTGTTGGTATGTACAACTGAACCATGTTCAGCTTCCTCAGTGTTACTGCCAGTGTTAACTCCCCTCAGTGACAGGCAAAGTTTCCCTATAAGTGTGTTTGTTCACAGCTCATTTAGAGAAAAGCATCTCCCCCTCTGTGATGTTCATTAAGTGCAGCATCTCTGTGAAAAGAACATGTGCTTGTGATCAAACTGTTGTTGTTTTTCTCCAACTTTAATCAGTAGATTCATCTTTTAAAAATAAATCTTACTCTGACTCTTTCAGGTCCTCTTCCATGTGCCTTACAAATCCCAAGTGACGCCAGTTGATCCATATCAACACGTTCTCCTGATCTCTGCTGTCTCCATCCACCAGTGGAGGGTGATGAGGCTGGTGGGGAGCCTGCAGCTTGTTCTGCTTTTGGCCTTCACCTCCACAGCCACAGGCCTCAGCATCCCTCTGGAAGGTAGGAATGTCATGATACAAATCTTTAATATATTATCTTATTTATAAATCAAACTGGTTGCTTAATGTTTAATCTTTCTGTTTTGGCATTTGTCAAAAGCGTGTGTTCTTTTTTTTTAGCTGTCCATCACGCTTAAGTAAATGTTAGCTGCTTTTAAAAAGATGACTAACAAATAACAACTTAAATTGTTTAACTCACGAGTGTTGCAGCAGAGGCTTCTTTGTTTATGTCTGTGAATTACGGTGGCCCTGAAGTGCAAGACACTACAGCATTTCAGAAAACACAACAGCATTTCACAAAACGCCACAGCATTTCAGAAAACGCCACAGCATTTCAGAAAACACAACAGCATTTCAGAAAACACTACAGCATTTCACATTGGACGGAAAGGGTATTCCTTTAGGGAGAACACTTCTTGTTTGTGATTGGACAGAGCCAGCCATAGAAGCACTGCTGTGATTGGTTGTTTTTGCTGCCAGTCAAGAAATGATGCTGCGTGATTGGCCCAACACATCAGCCGTTAGCTGTTAGCACACACTCAGAGCTCACAGCTCCTCATATCTGTTCAGAAACTGGACAAAAGTTAAAGATATGCAAAACACAGACTGTCTATGTCATATCGAATACAGTCGCTGCTTTATTTATGTCTGTATGACGTTGCTGTGAGTGTGGACGGAGCAGCTACAGGTTAGTTTAGCCTGGTCGATCCGATTCCGATTTACATGGAGATACGGCCCGCGTCTTGTTTGAATGACAGGAGTAAACACAGAATTAATGCTTTATTAATTCATGGTTTTTAAGGGGCTTATCTCCATGTAAATACTATGGTAGACCACCCAATATTCGCATCGCTCTAATCGCTCAAGTTTCACCGCGGCTGTCAGCTGTGTTTGCTCCTGTCATTCAAACAAGAGGCGCTGGAGAGGGGGCGGGGCGTATCTCCATGTAAATACCAACTACAACAAAATGAACATATTTGACCGTGATTTAATTGTAATACACGTTTCAAAGTGATGCCGAAGTAACTACATACTGATAACGGTTAGTAAAAACCATGAATTAACGCTTTGACAAGTCTGCAGATAAGACGGCAGGCGAAAAGCTTTTAAAATGCGTGTTTTCTGAATGGAGATCGGACCCATCAGGCTAAACTAACCTGTTGCTGCTCTGTCCACACTCACAACAACGTCATACAGACATAAATAAAGCAGCGACTGTATTCGCCATGACATAGACAGTCTGTGGTTTGTACATGTTTAACTTGTGTCCAGTTTCTGAACAGATATAAGGAGCTGTGAGCTCTGAGTGTGTGCTAACGGCTGATGTGTTGGGACATATTTCGCTGTCGGGTCAAAGCGTAATTTCTTGACTGGCAGCAAAAACAACCAATCACAGCAGTGCTTCTCTGGCTCTGTCCAATCACAAACAAGAAGTGTTCTCCCTAAAGGAATACCCTTTCCGTCCAATGTGAAATGCTGTAGTGTTTTGTGAAATGCTGTGGCGTTTTGTGAAATGCTGTAGTGTTTTCTGAAATGCTGTGGTGTCTTGCACTTCAGGGCCACCGTAGTGAATGCTTTGCAAATGCTGGGATGCTGTTGTAGTTCAGTGTCTATCTCCTTTCCAGAGTGTAGCATGGTTTGCATACAACTTTACCACATTACTGACTATCAGCTTTATATAGGGCAGTAGCAAATAATATGAAACAACAGAAGAATATCTGTGTTCTTAATCCGAAATGTTAACGTTCAACACTTTTGTGATCATTTTGTCTTTATGTTTTGTTTTTATAGTGGAGCAGCCACCAACCATAATTAATAGCTCATCTGGTCCCATTATTGCACTTCCTTTTGACAATTCCATTACCATCCAGTGTGAAGCCAGGGGCAACCCACCACCAGAGTAAGTGACATCAGCATGATCTCTGTCATAATTAAGCAAATGGCTGATTAAAGATGATCTGTGAGAAAATACCACAGCTTTCCACTTTGTCACATATGTTTCTGTTTATCAGTGATATACTGTGTATTTTGCTCCAACAGATACAGATGGACCAAAGATGGCAAAGACTTCATCCCTCCCCACGTCACGACAAACAGACATCACCCAGTTGGTACCTTCGTACTTCACAACAAGCAGGTTGTCGAGTTTCGTGGTAAATACCAATGCTACTCTTCTAACAAGTTGGGAACTGCCATGACGGATGAGATTGAACTAAGAGTTCCCAGTGAGTAACCTTTACACAACAAGCTCATAAATTACCTTAAATGGATGACTAATGCTTTTTACAGTCACCGGATACGTTTTTTCTTTTTGTTTAAATTTAATTTTTTTTTTTATTAGATGTGCCCAAGTTTCCAAAGGAGGTCAATTCCCCCCTCGTTGTTGAGGAGGGAGATCCAATCATCCTGGAGTGTAACCCTCCAGAAGGAGTAGCCCCAATTAAGATCTACTGGATGTCTATTGGTAAGCAAAGAAGGAGCTGTTGTTACTTGTTACTTTTATGGTGGATATATCTGTTGATTGATAGTTTTGGACGGGTGACTTTCAAAATGTTTAACATATAATTTCCTGTTTGTGTAGAGAAATGTGTGACTACTCTACTTTTGCATTACTTTCAAATTGACAGCACAAGTACCATTATTACGACATACCATTCTCTGCCGCGCTGTGAGGAAAGGCTACATGTGTTTTTTTTAAACAATATTATAGTATTACCACTCTAAATGCCATGTATGATAGACTTTCTTTCCGGTCAGCTTTTAATGATCTATTTAGGCTACTATTGTTTTTGTTAAACCCTCCTTGGAAAAGAATGTTCACCATGAACACCGTGAAAATGCTTCTTCTCCTTTTAATTTGTATGGATGAGCGAGCTTGTCTCCGCTTCATCTGAAAGCCGTAACGCAAAGAGGATGTGGTTGACAAAATCCATTAAACACAACAATATGCATATGGTGGATATCATTTGCCCGATTATAGGCCCATTCATTAATTCGCACCATTTGTAATGTAATAATATAACCAACGTTGTGTTAGTTAAGCATTATATTACCCCCAATACAGACTAAAAGCAGTCTGTATTGGGAGTCAAATAAAGACTCTTGAAGCCCCTGGGACACTTTCAGTTGTGCTTCACCTTTGCTTTGTTAATGGTGCCGAGGTGGTATATTGATGGAGGTCTGTCTACGTCACTTCTACTGAAAGTTTATTAGGGATAAAAACTAAAAGCTGGCACTGAGTTTGGGAGAGCCATGTGGTTGTCCTCAGTCTCCACTGGCCATCAGTGAAGTTAAGAGTGACAATAAGAAGGAAGACACACTCGAGGCCCACAAAGTTTCTTCACACCAGCGCCAAAGACAGTGATTTTAAAAAGTCACCTCAGTTCATCTGAAGTGGTTTGTCAATAGTTTTCTGTCCAATCCCTTGAGAGCTCCGACAACACACCTGAGAAAAAGAAAAAACGGGTTTTGAAGTGGATAGGGCCTGGAGGCATGGAGCAGAGCCAATGAATACACTGGTGCACAATTCTTGTTTAAAAATCTTTTTTAAAAAAAACAAGTTTACTTTCCTGTGTGTCAAAGAATTTATTTCAAAATACTGCTGCTGGTTTATAAAGCATTGAATGGTTTAGGCCCAAAATACATTTCTGACCTCCTGCTAAATTATGAACCATCCAGATCTCTCAGGTCTTCAGGGACTGGTCAGCTTTCTGTCCCCAGAGTCAGAACTAAACATGTTAAAGCAGCGTTCAGTTATTATGCTCCAAATATCTGGAACCAACTACCAGAAACCTGCAGGTCCGCTGCAACTCTTACTACTTTTAAATCCAGGCTGAAGACTTATCTTTTTGCCGCTGCTTTTAATTGATATATTCATATCTTAAACTGCACTGTAACTTTTATTACCTTTTTTTTTTAAATTAGTGTTTTTAAATGTCATTTTATAATATGTTTCTTAAAGCTCTTAATGTCTTTCATTTTTTTTATAAATAAACTTACCTTTCCTTAAATTTTGTTTCACATGATACATTTTCCAGGGATTGTCTTAACATCTATACATCACATATGATAGAAGATACTTCTATCGACACTATCCACAGTCCACATGCATTATAAAAAACAAATCTTTTTTTTATGAACATTGACCAAACAACCAATGACTTAAGGCTGTATTTTACTTAAATAATGGATCTGTGGAAACCAAATATGCTGTCACAGTGCACTTACAGTACCAATTCACCGGCTCTATACAAGGAACATACTTCAGGGCATTTCCATTAACGTTCCATTAATGACAATGATGCAATTTACTATCATGTAACCTAAGTCTCATTAGGAAGCTCTGGTTAAAATCACGCACACTTGGATGCATCAGGAATAGCTCTGGTTCACCTGATGGATATATTTGAGATGTTCTGTCTAATTAATCTGCTGAAATCATTGATATGAATGTTCTCTTGTTCAGGTCTCGAGCACATTGAGCAGGATGAGAGGGTTTCTGTGGGCACTGATGGCAACCTGTACTTCGCTTATGCCTTACTGAAAGACAGTCGTCAGGACTACTGTTGCTTTGCCTCCTTCACCAAAATACGCACCATCGTCCAGAAAACCGCCATGGCTGTCATTGTCAAGAGCTGTAGGTTAACCACAATACAGCCAGCAGTACTTCTGTCATATTTTTGTATTGGTATAGTACTTGATAAAAGGATCTGGGGGCACAATGTATTTTCCATAGACTATTAAAAATTGTGAATCATCCCATCAAGGACAGATCCCTGAGATATTCACTCTCTAGCAGGGCTTGTCTTGTCATGTTTATGCTCAATGATAATCTGTTATGACTACTGAATTCAGTGACACATATCGGTGAAAACAAACGATCACTACCCGTATCATTCTCAAGATGTTTTGTTTTTGTTCCAGTGAAACCTGGCAATGAATCTGCTGACAGCGGGGAAGCCAGTGAGTGATATTCACACATCAAAGCCTTCACAGTAAAACACATTCCATATCATGTGAACAGGCAGCGTTGCAGGGTTGATTTGCATGTTGCAAACACTCTGCAGATAACACATTGTCTCCAGGCGTGTGTGTAGTTAACTATTATTTAAACATTGATTAAAAAAGGAATTTACTGAAGGAGACTGTTTTCTATGTCTAAAGCAGCTGAACCCCCCCCTGTGAGGATGCCCGGCCTGCTGCTGCCCTCTGGTGTTCAGACAGAGAAGGTGCTGCTGAGGGGAAAGCATCTGGAGCTGGAGTGTATTCCTCATGGATAGTACGTATATGTGCAATATCATCACTGTATATTATATATTATTAAACATAATAAATAAATGGCAGATTAATAACTTAATTTAAACTTTATCGTTAATAGTTATTTACTGTAAAGCAATTATATGAAAAAATAACGTTTACACATTTTTTGTAATTCTATAACTTACGTTATTTTCATGTATAATATGATCAATGCATTGATAAATTATATATTGTATCGTAGCTGATGAGAGGAGATAACAAATATAAATATTTGTTAATATTACCAGACCAAACATTTAATTAACATTAACAAATTATGTTTATACATGCTTTACAAAGTATTTATTAACTAATTACGAATGCAATATATTCATCAACTTGATAGCCACCTGAATAGTGTTTATAGACAGATTACAAACTAATTACAAACTAATTATTAGCCTTAAATATAATGTTACATCCATCTCCATATTATGTATACATCAATACATTGTTAAAATAACTTACATTTCAACATTATAATAATCTGTAAATATTAGTAATTAATATAATAACTATTGACTAGTTACTCGACTATCAAATACCATTTGGTTATTTTCAAACCTTTATTTATACAGATAAAATCCCATTGAGATCATTGATCTCTTTTCCAAGGGAGACCTGTTCAAGTAGTTCCACATGAAACATAAAAGCATAAACAGAACAACAAAAGGACATAGAACAACAAAAGGACATATATGGTTGGTTATAGATTTTTTTATTAATCATTCTATTCATCTGCTATTGTGGCAATTGACATGTTTTTTCATGTCGTAGTCCGACCCCGAAGGTAACATGGATGAAAATGGGAGATACGCTGCCTTCACGGACAATATTTAACAAACATGGAAAGCTGTTGTCCATTTCCGCTGTAGATGAGAGTGACGCTGGGAAATACATGTGTAAAGCCCAAAACTCTGCTGGAGAGGCTGTCCACTACTTTGATGTAATAGTGGAAGGTAAGAGCTAATTATGCTTGTATTTGTTGGTGCATTTGGTTTTGCTTGGAAGATAAAGCTGTTTTTAGTTTTTTAATTCAACAAGTGTCTTGTTAACGTCTCCCAGAGCCGCCAAAGTGGCTGTCAGAGCCTCCTCAGAGCCAGCTGACCGTGATCGGGACTGATGTTCACATCAAGTGCTCGGTCAGTGGAAAACCATTGCCGGACATTACATGGAGGAGGAATGGACGACTGTTCAAAGGTAAGTGGAAATGATTCTAGCTGTAGTTTTATGCATATTATAACACTGGACAGGAGGGCGGTGCAGCAAGCAGCTATACACAGCTTTAACCACCAATATTATATTGATTTATACTGGAATAGTTTGAGTATTTTTGTAGTTTTTTTTAAAGTATTTTATGTATTCTTACGGTTGTTTTTCTTTGTTGCATATACATTTTAGTTAATTTCCACTGAAGTTTAACTGTGCTATGTGAAGGTAAAGTTTTGTATTCAACTGTAAAATGTCCTGCCTGAGTACGCGACTGTCTTTATGTAAAGGGTTTGTGTAAGAAGATTATAAATATTTCTGGAGAATAAGAACAAGGCTTAACATTTCGATACTGAGAATGTTTGTCATATTGATCTAAAAAACGTTGCTGATTGTAAAGCAAAACCTACACTGATTGTTAAAGACTTTGATGATTTATGTATGCCTGTGTGTTCCTGTCAGACGACCCAGTGAACAACAGGCGAGTGCTCGATGACACCGTGGTGCTCCACAACGCTAAAACAGAGGACAGCGCCGTCTACCAGTGTGAGGCCTCCAACAGCCACGGCAGTGTTCTGGCCAACATTAACATCATGGTCATGAGTGAGTATTACAGTCAAACTTAAACCTTACACAGCCAGCGAGGACAAATGTATTGTCTTATTAACACAATGGCCAATTTATCAGGTCCACCTGCCTCTGGTAAATGTTGTATAGTTTGAGATCAAAAGCATTCCACAGCTCCTTTACATTTTGAGGTGGTTTTATTCTCTCTACAAACATTGTTTTTTCTGATCACAAAAGGTACAATTGCACATTATCCTCAATTAGCCTGCATTGCATCGAAAAAGCCGAGTTTGACTTAGCCACGACCACTCATAATAACTCAAGTCTTGAGAGAAGAAAACCCTCTCAGCATCACCTTTTTTTGATTTCACTTATGTTTCAGTTCTTCTTCTTAATGCAACCGACATTTGTAAGAAATGTGCAAATGTCTTTTCTGAATGAAAAAAAACCCTCGACATAACTGAAAATGTCAAAAGAATTCTCAGCACTTGGGCCTCTATAATAGATCATTTATCTCTCAAGTATTGCAAGAGGTGTGATGCCTGTGCCTGCATCTGAATTATATCTGTGTTTTCAGTTATCTGCTCGCTTTCTTTCTTGTGGAAAAAAAATCACTCATGGGCAATAACTTGACATTTGAGCTGCTGTTATCTCTCCTCCTTACCTTGCTCTTAGATATGGCTCCTTTGATATTGACAAGGGACTACCAAGAGTACGCTGTAGTATTAGGAGGGGACATCCTCCTGAACTGCAGTGTTTTCAGCTCTCCGCCATCCAAAATCTCCTGGTAAGTAATCACCAGAAGAACAGGTATATTAGTCTGTCATTTTGAAACATATAGTGTTAAAACAGAAAAACTCTACATCTTTTTCAATGTGAGAGGTTTTTTCCAGGGGACAGTAGGCTACATAGCCAACCTGATCTCACCAGAATGCGTGACTCCACCACGACTCCTTAACAACACAATGCGTGGTGGAGTCACGAACTTTGTTACATTTGCGTGTCGGCACCACGCAAGTGAATGAGGCTCCTTTGTCGTGGTGCACACACGCATTTCTACAACGTCCCGCAGTGAGCTTTTATTCTATACAACGTTTTTAAAATCTACTATATAGCTTGTAGTAACTCACGGGAGGCTTCTTTTATTTTATTTGTATTCATAATAATTTTTATTTTTCGTCAGAATGTAAAATTACATTAGTTACGAATTTGTGTTCTCGAAAAACAGTGCATTGTGTGTAATGCAACTGTGATTTTTATTAAATTAGTTAGTTTTTAAGGAAGGCCAGAGCTTCAGCTGTGTCAAATAGATTGTTCCCTTCAGTTAACGTTATTTAAAAGATAATGATCATGTCCTCTGTATTGTATTACGAGCGTCCATTCCCATTGGATAACGGAGAATTTTACACCCGGAAGTAAGTAGCCTATTCTCCTTACTGTCGATTGATTTTACAGTGATATCTGCACTACTCATCGACTAAAAAACACCAAATTGTCCTTGTTAATTACACAACATTGATTGGTTTGAATTGTGTGCAATGCTTTTGTATTTTCCCCCTTCGATTCGGAGAAACAAATATTTTTTCGGCGTTTTAGGATAGCCGAAGACACTACACTACCCAGAATCCTCAGCTATCGTTTGGAACTACACCATGTGCTTCGCTTGACAAACCCCGTGATCAGTCCTCAACCTCTGTGATTGGATGCGCGACGTTTACACACAGAGCGTCCAAAAGGACTTTGAAATGGAATGAAACCCATCGACGGCACACTATTCAAAACAGGAATCGAACGTGTCCTACCCCCCTCCCCCCCTTAGGTCACAGGCTCCTCCAACAGTGCTACGCAATAAAACAGATACACAGAAAAAATAGTGAAATAGTGCAATAAGAGTCTATATACAAGTGATTGGAATATGATATATTAGATAAATAATTTCTAAGTAGCAGCCAGATGAATGTTATTTCTAAATTCAGGTGTTTAATAGTCTTCTGGCCTGTGGGATGAAGCTGTCTCTGTGTCTGGTGGTTTTAGTCCGAATGCTGTGGTACCGCCTGCCAGACTGCAGCAGACAGAACCGTTTGTGGCTGGGGTGATGGTGGTCTTTTATAATCCTGAGGGCTTTCTTTAAGGTTAACCTGGTATTTTTACTCCACTATATTTATTTTAGTTACTTTACAGATTTGGATTAATGATGTGAAATATAAACAAGCCTTAAATCAGACTTTAGTTACACCTGAATGAAATTCAGTGAAGGTGATTGTCAAGTGCCAACAATCAGGCGAGATATTTGATAGTTGGTGCTTGAGAAGACTAAATATTTATCTGCAGATCCGTTTAAAGCATATTCATTACTCGTTATTCTCTAATAGTTCATTAAAGACTGTATATAATTTCTATTTTGCACATCCCTTTCAAGATTTCAAGATTTTCTAAGGTTTATTGACATATCATATACACAATAGCGTAGTTATGCAATGAATGACAAACTTAGGTCACAGGTTCATCAACAGTGCATTACAAGACATCTATCAATGTGTGTACCTCCACCATTACACTGTCGTATTCTGCACATTTCTTTAAATAAAGCCTTATTAGTTAGCACATCCTCCTATCAGGCACTAAACTGTTTTACTCTAGATATCATTTGAGTATCTTCTTGATATTTTCTATTCTATATTTATATAATTGACCTTCTACTTTCCCACTATTTTGTATGTACTCTTAATATTTGAATGTTTTCATAAAATATAACACATTCAAAAGTGCGTTACAAAAATGAAAGACATTAAGAAAAAGGCATTTTAAACAGTCATTAAAAAGCAACACAATCTTCCTGCATTGCAATTACTCTAAACGTGTAATAACGTGCTTGAACCAGTAGGTGGTTTGGGTTAAAAGCATAGGTTAAAAGGCTGTCAAGTTTACAGTGTTAACAAAATAAAATATACTGCTGTTTCCGGTTTAGTTTACGACGAATATTATTTTGTTATTGTTTTGATATTTGTAACACAAAAGCGATGGAAAAAATCCATAGCAACCAAAAAAAGATGGTCTTAACATGACCCAGTCGTCTAGTAGTTAATAAAAAACAATAATATCAAAACAAAATATTACTACTAACTTTATTGTGAAATTAAAACAGAACGGTAAAAGAATAGTTTCTGGTCTATTCTGATGCCCGATCTCTGTAGATAAATAAAGAACTAAGACAGATGTGTAATATTTAATGCAGCCAAACCATTTATTACAATGCATTCATGTGATGACTATCAAAGAGTAAAGCAAGCACTGCTGAATAAAGTATGATTTTCTCTTTTACGAAACGTTTTTTTTTCATATGGAATGCAGTTGGAGGTCAACCAATCAAAGAGCTTGAGGGCTGATCACGGGGTTCATGGTGTAGTCCCAAACGATAGCTGAGGATTCTGGGTAGTGTAGTGTCTTCTGCCGTCCAAAAACTCCGAAAAAATATTTGTTTCTCCGAATCGAAGGGGGAAAATACAAAAGCATTGTACACAATTCAAACCAATCAATGTTGTGTAATTAACAAGGACAATTTGGTGTTTTTTAGTCGATGAGTAGTGCAGATATCACTGTAAAATCAATCGACAGTAAGGAGAATAGGCTACTTACTTCCGGGTGTAAAATTCTCCGTTATCCAATGGGAATGGACGCTCGTAATACAAGACATGATAATTATCTTTTAAATAACGTTAACTAAAGGGAACAATCTATTTGACACAGCTGAAGCTCTGGCCTTCCTTAAAAACAAACTAATTTAATAAAAATCACAGTTGCATTACACACAATGCACTGTTTTTTGAGAACACAAATTCGTAACTAATGTAATTTTTACATTCTGACGAAAAATAAAAATAATTATGAATACAAATAAAATAAAAGAAGCCTCCCGTGAGTTACTACACGCTATAAAGTAGATTTAAAAAACGTTGTATAGAATAAAAGCTCACTGCGGGACGTTGTAGAAATGCGTGTGTGCACCACGACAAAGGAGCCTCATTCACTTTACATTGGGGTTGTTTGCGTGGTGCCGACACGCAAATGTAACAAAGTTCGTGACTCCACCACGCATTGTGGTGTTAAGGAGTCGTGGTGGAGTCACGCATTCTGGTGAGATCAGGTTGTACATAGCCTACCGCTTTATCAGTCAGTTTGAAATCAGTTCATCAGGAATAAACCGGAGCACATACTCACTGCAGTGAATCACGCTAGCAATGACACACTGCTTCAGGTGTTGGCATGACATAGATGTGACATTTATACTTGTTTAATGAGATAATCCTCCCCCTTGCCTTGAAATTGAGCTAATTGTATCTAAGAAATATCACTGCAGCTCTGCTACAGATCCACAGAAGGGAAATTGGATATCAGACGATCCATAATACGATAGCTTTAAAAGAACTTTTTATGTTTAGCAAAGATTCAATTTCAATTCATTGAAATCAAAAGGAAAAAATAAATTAGGGCAAAAGAACAAGGTAGAATAATATACTTAAGATGATATATTGTATGTATGTAAAATAAGACTGTGACGGGGCTCTATTTGTCCGTTCAAAAAACACTGGCCTAGTCGGTTGGGTTAAGCTCCAAAACTTTATTTACAGCAACAAAAACAAAAAACGGAACCAGCACAATTTAAACAACAAAATAAAAATCCAAAACAGGCCGTCCATCACTGATTAGAGTAAACATGCTCTGGTGTTGCCTTCTCTGCAACCATCTCCTGAACATGTCCCAGCTATTGCCTTCATTGCAACATTCTTCCGAGTGATCCCTTCCAGGGCCAAACCCCGTCCCTTTTGAGCTCATAGCCCCTCCCACAGGCTTACCGTCAACAGGTGACAACAATTAAACTTCAAACCACATTTCAACATAAAAATCCGACCCAAACATAAACAGGTACCTCTTAACATAATCATTCCCCATAATTAACAAACGTAAAATAAATAAGAAATTGCATGGTTAGTTTCAGGAATTTAAAACACGGAAGTGATGCGCCTTCCCCTTTTCTCCGAAATGTTTGGTGTGTGTGTGTGTGTCGGCTGTCAGTGGCGGAGTCAGTCACTCTGTGACCCGCTCCGTCACAAAGACTTACACCTAAATGAAAATTGTAAAAATGAAATGGGCATGATTTACTGATCTTAATCAAATACCTGGAGTTGTTGCATCTTAATTGGCTAAAACGTTCTCTCCTAGGGCCAGAGATGACACGCCGGAAACCATTGATGGGATACGCTTTTTCCCTCTAAACGAATCTTTGCAAATCATCAGTGCAGACAAAAAAGACAGTGGGAGATACGAGTGTGTTGCCTCTAACAGCGAGGGCAAGTCTGCTATCACTGCTGTGCTGGATGTGAAAGGTATTTCAGTGACATGATTAGTGCTTTCTTTAAGAAGGAGAAAAAGTCACTGCATACAATTATTCAATATACAGATATTCACCCAAATGAAAAAAGGAGTTACATTTGCAAACCACATTATAAATACAATTTAAGTTTGATTGTTTTTAACCCACGCTGCTGTGATGACTAAAGTGGTTATAACCCAGCTAGACATTTTTGGTTCTAAAAACATTCTGAGAATTTTACCATTCACTGTTCTAGGAATGTTTTCAGCGGGAAGTTTTCTTTTGGTTCCCAGAATGTTCTTCTGAAAGGTAGGATAACGTTCTCTAAAAACATTCTTAAAATGTTTGGTAATAACTTTCTTAAGATGTTTTTGATAACATTGTTAGAACATTATGCCCTACTGTTCTTAAAACTTTTTCAGCGGGACGTTTTATTTTGGTTCCCAGAATGTTCTTCTGAAAGGTAGGATAACTTTCTCTAAAACATTCTTAAAATGATGGTAATAACCTTTTTTTAATGTTTTTGATAACATTGTTAGAACATTATGCCCTACTTAAAACGTTTTCAGCTGCAAGTTAGATTTTTTCATGTTGCCAGAATGTTATTATTTTAGAGTAGAATAACGTGCTTTATCGTTCCGATTTATCAGAAGTCTTCTTCTTTTTTTTAAAAAAATGCGACCAGCAGCTAGTACAAGTCACTGTCGGTGTCACATGTACTGGAGGGGACCCAGAATCAGACTCGGAATCAGCTGGTGAAAGTAGGCAGGGGGGGGGGGGGAGAGAGAGAGACACACAGTAGAAACAAACACATACAAACACTAACAGTGACAGTCAGTCTGTAATCTAAAGGGTGCAATAACAATTTGTATCCAATATGCATAAACAGCGGACACTGTTTATATGCAGCCCTCACAAACCACACACGGCCAGATAGCTTATCTAACAGTTAGAACCTACATATGAGACACAACCTTTATAGTCAGAAAAAAGTGTGATTATTTTCTGATATTTTACACATATGATATTATGAATACTGTGGGCCTACATACCTTAGTGTGATTAGTGCATGTGAGTGAATATTGGCATGCAAATTGGTTTTTATATGTCCTATTCATTGTCTCAATGCGCTCATACATCTTAAGAAAGTTATCACCAAAAACGTTAAGAATGTTTTGAGAGAACGTTATCCTACCTTTCAGAAGAACATTCTGGGAACCAAAATAAAACGTCCCGCTGAAAATGTTTTAAGAACAGTAGGGCATAATGTTCTAACAATGTTATCAAAAACATCTTAAGAAGGTTATCAAAAACATTTTAAGAAGGATATCAAAAACTATAGGTTACTTACGTAACCCCAGTCCTCAGAGTAACATGAAGTGAGATGTCTCACTATGAGATGCGCCTCATCGCGGAGCAAACAGAAGCATCAATCTCATTACGCCAATCCTGATTGGCTGGTGATCTTGACGTCAGCGTCAGGGAATTCACCCCCTATAAGTAGCTTGCGCCACAACGCATGCGTCATTCAAAATAAGCACCTCTTCTCGCTTCACCATAGCAAGGAGGGCCGTCTGGTGAGACATCTCACTTCATGTTACTCGAGCACTGGGGTTACGTAAGTAACCTATAGTTCTCATTCATAACACTCCGTTCGATGTCTCACTATGGGAAATTGTAGCTCCCGTATTGTCAGACGAGCTTATCTCGAAAATCACCAAACCAACCAGAACTTAACAGGTAGAGCTCTGACTCAACCAGGTGCCCAGCACTGCTTGAGTCACACTGGGAGTAGAACGTCCAGCCTGTTAAGAGGCGGACAAAAGTGAGCTGCGAGGACCAGCTCGCCGCTTGCACCAATGTCTTGGATGGGAGACATCCTTGACAGAGCCCAGGATGCAGCCATACCCTGAGTCGAAAGAGCTCGTGGACCCGAGGGTGCCTGCGAACTCTGACTTGTATGGGCCCCAAAGCAATTGCTTCCACAAACCAGTGGGAGAGCCATTGCTTAGTAACAGGCTTGTCCTTATAAGGGTTAGCCCAGGACACAAGGGGTTGGTCATTATGACGAAGCACCCTTGATCTGTCCCTGTACGTGCGTAAAGCACAGGCTGGACACGGCAAATCCGGCCGCTGTTCCCCGGAGGAATACAGTGGCGGGGAGGATACCTCAATGTCAAATGTGGTATCTGAGCCAAGCGCTCTGGGTGTGGGTGAAAGATCGCCCCCCCCCGCTTGGGACAGTATGTCCCTGCGTAGTGGGAGCTGCCATGGCTGCCCGCACAGCAGCTGATATATCTCCGCAAGCCAGTACATAGCGGGCCAGTGCGGAGCTATCAGAATAAGTGTGTGGCGTTGCTCTCTCACTCTGGCCAGAGTTGGGGGTATCAGAGCCCGGGGTGGGAACACTTACAGAAAAGCCCGGGGGCCAATCGTGCACATCCACGCCTAACGGTGCATTTAGATCGCGCATCGAAAAGAACAGCTGACACTGAGCGTTGTCTTTCGATGCGAACAGATCCACCGCGGCTCTGCCGTAACGCACCCACAGCTGGCTCACAATCCTTGGATGTAGAGTCCAGTCTGCATAAAGTGGTATACCTCTGGACAGTAGATCTGCCCCGAGGTTCATCACTCCCGGTACGTGCGTCGCTCTCAGAGAGAGGAGACGTCTACCGCTCCATACAACACATCCTCACTCCCAGGTCGGCCTATGTTGACGTTATGTCAAGTCCCCTGCCGGCTTTTTCCAACGCAAGGGGGGGGGCCTTAGCGTCCATTTTCAACGCAAGGGGGGGGGGCCTTAGCGTCCATTTTCAACGCAAGGGGGGGGGGGCCTTAGCGTCCATTTTCAACGCAAGGGGGGGGGGGCCTTAGCGTCCATTTTCAGCTTTCCGGGATGTCCATGTGCTTCTATGGACGCTCATGGAAACACGGCATTTGTTTGTGTCGACTGCCCTTAAAGGCAATGTGAGCGTCCATTCTCATTGGATAGCGGAGAATTGTACACCCGGAAGTAAATATTCCCCTTACTGACGATTGATTTTACAGTGATATCTGCACTACTCATCGACTAAAATACACCAGATTATCCTTGTTAATTACACAACATTGATTGGTTTAAATTGTGTGCAATGCTTTTGTATTTTTCCCCTTCGATTCGGAGAAACAAATCTTTTTTCGGAGTAAAGGATGGCAGAAGACACTACACTACCCAGAATCCCCCAGCTATCATTTCTCCCTGCAGAAAAAGAAAACATGGCCGAACTTCGTTTTATTCTGGGTGTAAAATGCCTATTTTAAAGTTAGTTTGGCCATTAAAATGCGTTTTGATGTCATTTGATGCGAGAAATATGAGTTGTTATTTCAGATTATGTGTGCAGTGGATGTACATGATCTTTAGTTTGCTAGTTATTACGAAGATTACTTCAGGAAATTGCGTCCAACGTTTTCATTGTTACCAAGGTGGTTGCTAGGGACGCTGCTATCGATATTATTTCTGTTATGGTGTGTAACTGTTTAATGGTGTTATCTTTATTGCTACCCCCTTCCCCGTCAATGTATAGTGTTGGTCCACAGCGCAAACATATTAGTTTAACAAAATCCGCATCTAAAGATACGTTATTTCCCCCTGTGCAATTCCAGTCTCACATCTCACAGCACATCGTCATTAACAAATACCGGAAACAGACCGAAAACATTTAAAACAAATAAAATAATACCTTATTCCGAGTGTTCTTGCTTTTCTCTTTGAAAGTCATCACATAACGGCATTGTAATACACGGTTCGGCTGCATTAAATATTACATATCTGCCGTAGTTCTGTATTTATAGAGCCCTGATGAGAAGACAAACATGAGGAACTGAAAACGTGACGTGGATCATAAATATATCAGCCATTAAACAACATCTTACATTTCTTTTCACACAATGCGTCTCCTTGCCGTATCAACACTAATTCGGCTCACTTTTATATTTGATCCAATTGGTAGATAGGCTGTATTTACACCATAAAGGTGCACAGATGATATAAAGAGACACCTGGTGGTTAAAGCATGTTATTGAATTTCATTATTTTTATTATTAGATATTAATAGGATCCCTATAAAGTATATTCATTACTCGTTATTCTCTACTAATAGTTAATTAAAGACTGTATGTAATGACTATTTTGCACATCCCGTTCAAGATTTCAAGATGTTCTAAGGTTTATTGACATATCATATAGGCCTACACAACTGTGGTGTAGTTCTGCACTGAATGAAAAACTTGGGTCGCAGGTTCCTCAACAGTGCATTACAAGACATCTATCAATATGTGTGCATACCTCCAGCAATGTTAACTATGTTGAAGCACTTATTTTAACTGATATTATACATAATGTATTATACTCTTATGATGTATGCAGATATTTCATCTCCGGCCTTGTCAGGTATTGAACAATCAATAAATAAAGAACACAGAATTGTTAAATATAAAACACAGAATTTGTGTGATTATACTAAATGATTTTCAAATAAACACCACTGCATATTTAACTGTTACACATGCTGATGTAACGCAAATGTTCCAACTTGGGATCAATAAAGTATATCTTATCTTAAGCTGATCGATGGCTACTGCCATATTTGCAAAATGTGCCTCTGAACCTTGACAAGTGCATGTTTCAGGCTTATCAATTAATGTAATGTAATGTTATCAATTAACAACAGGAGGGGTCACAAACATAAGACCAGCTGTTAAATAAAGCTCTTCTGACCTTAGCTGGCATGTGGGTATATATATTAATACTGCCCATTATGGGCACCAGCAATTTTCACCCATTTATTAATTATATGTTTTAAATGTGAGTGTTTCCTTTCCCCTAAACCTCCAGGGATGTACACAGTTTAATACTGGCAACTTCTTATTATGGGAAATACGAAAACGTCTTTTAAAACTACAACTCCCAGTAGAGACGTGCCATAGAGAACATGTTGCGAAACAGAATAGCCAGCATGTGTAGTTCTGGGTACGGGGTGGGGGAGGGGGGGGACGCGGTGGACCCGTTCAAATCCAGTTTTGAACAGTCTGCCGTGGTTCCATCCCATTTCAAGTGCTGTTCGAGGCTCGGTAACCCTCGGAGCACACTCTCCAATCACAGAGCTTGAGGACTATCAGGGGTTTGTCAAACAGAGCACATGGTGTAGTCCAAACGATAGTTGGGGATTCTGGGTAGTGTAGTGTCTTCATTGCCTTTAAGGGCAGTTGACACAAACGAATGCCGTGCTTCCATGAGCGTCCATAGAAGCACATGGACATCCCGGAAAGCTGAAAATGGACGCTAAGGGCCCCCCCCTTGCGTTGAAAATGGACGCTAAGGCCCCCCCCCTTGCGTTGAAAATGGACGCTAAGGCCCCCCCCCCTTGCGTTGGAAAAAGCCGGCAGGGGACTTGACATAACGTCAACATAGGCCGACCTGGGAGTGAGGATGTGTTGCTCCATAGGATAAGTTTGCGCGCCAGTGTGTGTAACTGGAGAGAGCGCAAACCCCCTTGGCGGTTAATATACGATATTGTGGTCATGGCGCGCAGGTTTTAGTTGTAGGGCGGCCACCCAGCGCTGAAACTCCCTCATGTGTAAGCGTCCCAGTCGTACGACCAGGATGGCTGACGCCATGAGCCCCAGCAATCGCAGGCATGATCTGAAGAGAACATGTTTGCGCAGCTGGAAAAGAGCGAGACAAGCTCTGAAAGCTTTCACTCTTTCCGCTGACAAGCGAGCTGAAAAGGGCGTAAACCCAGGAAGAGTATAGTCTGCGCGGGGCACAACATGCTCTTCTCTGTGTTTATTATGAAACCCAGGTTGAGCAGGTGCTTTACGAGGACATTTGTCTGCGTAACAGCCTCCTGTTCCGACTGTGCGAGAAGCAGCCAGTCGTCCAGGTAGGTCGCCAGGCGAATACCCTGTTGTCTTAACTGGGCTATCGCGGCTTCCGTACATCGTACAAACACCCTTGGACTGAGAGACAGACCGAAGGGGAGTACTCTGTATTCATAACAGATTCCCTGAAATGCGAATCTCAGATATTTCCTGTGTGGGTAACAGAGGCGGATTTAGGATTGTAGGAGATCCGGGGCTTAGCCCAGGAGTTGTTGGGTTGGGGGGGGGTGCAGGGGTACAGTGCTATTTTTTATAAGTGGGGGGTGGACCGAACATCCTTTAGGGGGGTCGTCGCCTCCTCTTGGGGGGTCCGGGGGCATGCTCCCCCGGGAAGATATTTTTTTACATATTGAAGTTGAAAGCATCAATCTGGTGCACTTTGAGAGCAACATTAACCCTACCTTAATAACACCTTAAAGCGGACAAAAGGCACTGGAGAACACTCATTAACACCCTTTAATGAAGCAAGCTAATGCCTTAAATCACTCAAATAGTTGTTTACTTATTAAGGTGAAACGAATGTGCGTAGAGTTTTAAAGGATGCGGATAGTCTCACCTTGATTCTGGCGCATTGCTTATCGTTTTATAGATCTATTCTCATCCACCATCTTTGTTTGTGACGTAAAGAGTGTAAGAGTCACGTTTCTGAATCGGACACTCTGAGTGGATGCAGTCACAGCCAATCGGAGTCTGATTCAGAGGGTTGCCTGTCAGTTCTGTTGTTATGTGTACTGAAACGAGAGCCGGTATAATTCCACGCGCGAAAACAAAATAAAAATGGGAATATGTTATTTTAGTGTCTTAAAAGTAGACTGAGTTATGAAGGTTAACGTTACATCTTAGGATAATTTTTAGTCATGTTCTGTATACATACTAACATATAAGGGTTTTGATTTAGTGTGGTTACTCCATGTTTACTATAACATTAACGTTACATCACTCTTTTTCACTTCTTACTCAGTCAGCCAGAGTGCAGATATCACCATTAGATTCACAAACCTGAAACATCATCCATTTCTTCACTGCTGGTGATGACATTGTTGTCAGTTGCTGATACTGCTGCTGCAGCTTGTGGCGCCTGCTTCGATGAAAATAACTTTCTAATATCCATAACTTTATAGGCTATTAGCTTAAAACTCGTCAGGCACTAGGAAGGATCACTTCTTCTTCAGGGCAGGCTACGCAGTACGCAGGCTAATGTCCCACAGTGGCTGCCTCTCTGGTGGACTCCGGTACTGCACATTACTCCCGAGACTTTTTCAAAAAAAAAATATTCAAATTTTTTTTTTTTTTTTAAGTGAAACATCCGGGGCTTTTCAGAAAACATCCGGGGCTTGAGCCCAAGTAGCCACCCCCTAGCGCCGCCACTGGTGGTTAATATACTGGGATGTGAAAATACGCATCTTTCAGGTCGACTGATGTAAACCAGTCGTCTTGTCGCACGAGCCGCAGCAGAGATGTGTGAGTGAGCATTCTGAACTTATATCTTTTTAGATATTTGTTCAGAGCCCTCAAATCAAGTATTGGCCGAATTCCGTTCCCTCCCCGTTTGGGATTGAGGAAGTACTTGGAATAGAAGCCGCCCTGACTCTGCTCGGCGGGTACAATAGATATAGCCCTCTTTTCTAGGAGTGAGAGAATCTCTCTCTCCAGAATATGGGTTGACTCTCCCCGGGCTTGTGAATACAGATAGCCCGAGAAGCGAGGGGGGGTGACGGTGACTTGGAGTCTGTAGCTCCGTGTAACTGTCTTGAGAAACCCAAGCAGATGTCGTGAGCATCTCCCGCTGTATGCTCCTTAGAGCCAGCTGAGATGTCACGTCTCTTCCCCTCTGAGTCTCTATTTGTTGTGTTATGGGGCCCTCCAGTGTCTGAGCACTGTGGTGCCCCATTTCGACAATCCCCACCAACACAGCGTGTGGCGGTGGTGCCCTTACGGCTCCAGCCAGCATTGCGCATGTGCGTGACGGTGGTGCCTTTACAGCTCCAGCCGGCACTGCGCATGCACGTGACGGTGGTGCCTTCACGACCCCAGCCGGCACTGCGCATGCGCATGACGGTGGTGCCTTCACAGACCCGTCAATTGTCCGCCCTTTGAGAGAGGCCGTAGCTGCTCTCAGAAGGGGAACAGTTGACGGACTGTTTATTGTTTTTCTTTTCATTTTTTCGAGCTGCGCCCTTGGCTCGAAGCCTAGATGCGTCAGCGGAAAATGTTTTATGATCAATAAGTGTGTGACATGTGTTTATGCGGACTTGAGGATGGTGTTGAGGCATCTCTCGAGGCGGCGGGAACACATTTAGAGCTGGGGAACCGTAGACTTCCAGCTCTGTCACAGAGGGGAGGAGGAGGGGCTGTTACGCCGCTCGCTTCTTCTTCCTCGACTGCTGGCCGAAATTCTGGGTTGGCTGCGCCTGGGCTGCAGCCGGAACCGGAGATTTTCTAGGCCAACTCGCCCTCGTCCCCTGCCTGGGCTGGGGACTCGGGGGGTACTCGGGGTGGACTGCGACCTCTGCGTTTTCGGTATTTTGAACCAAGCAGGGTTCGGGGCAGCTTGGACGAAGGGCTGACGCTGCGAAGGCAGCGGCTGGGCCCTTCGAGGGAGGCAGAGGTGGAGGGCCTCGTCCTCCTTCTTTTTCGACTCGCATCTCCTCTGCATGGAGGCAAGAGCGGAGCCGAAAATCCCCTCGGGAACGATAGGCATGTCAAGCACATCCTCCTTTTCCCGGTCTGGGAGGTTGGTGAGGTTGAGCCATCTAGCTCCTTCCTGCACCACCATGATCCCCATTGTTTTGCCCGAGGCCTGGACGGCGCAGCGTTGGACACGGAGACAAATGTCTGTGACCGCGGCCAACTCGTCCAGAACGGCCGGTCCAGGATTACTCGACATATCCTCACAGAGCTCCGCTTGGTATGCGGTTAGCAGTGAGGAAACGTTCAGAGCCCTGGCGGACAACGCTGCGGCTCTGTAGGACCGTTCAGTCATAGTCGACTGGAAACGGTCCACCTTCGCTGGCAGCGTGGGGTTCCTGCTTGGTGACGGGCCCATCCTCAGTAGAAGGTGGGCTGCCACCAGCAGTTCCATCGGCGGTATGCGGAGCAGGCCGAGCCTCCGCGGGCGAGACCATGGTGAGGTCTCGCCGGGAGCTCCCGCCTGGTGAGGCGTGGGGCTCCGTTCCTGCGTCTCTTGCCGCCACCGGGTCCCGGCCTGACACGGCGTGGGATCCCGGTTCCGCAACTGCCGCTGTTAGTGAGCCCCAGACCGACACAGTGAGGGGCTCAGTCTCTACGGCGGACGCCCCCGTGTCTTGATTGCCAAACGGCAAATCAGTGAACACGAGGGAGTCCTGTTCCAAGAAGCTAGCTTGGTGTGCTAGCCGTCGGTGGAGGCTCTTTCGGGTGAAACGGGCACAATGTCCGCACGAGCCGGGGTTGGAGATAGCCTCCTGGGCATGTTCCAGCCCGAGACAGGACGAGCAGACCTGGTGTGAGTCTGTGCCTGCTATCTTCAAACCGCAGCCGCATGACCGAGCCTCCGAGTCCCTGACTCCTCTGGTGTGAGGGGGAGAGGCGTCTATTTTGTTCGCCTTGTGGCGTGGGGAGGGCCCGCTCGTAACAGGTACGTCGTTGAGAGAAAAGTGTTACCAACCCGTCCATAATAAATAATAATAAATAATAAAAGGGACGGTGTGGGTCCTTTGTTCTCAAAGAATATTGACTGGTGTGTCAATATACTTCTAATTCTTTTCTCCTCTGTGAGAGAGAAAAAGAAAAGCGTCCTCACTACCGTGGTGACGGTAGTAAGGGGAAGCTAGCTAGCAACAGGTGTGTTGCTAGCTTGAAAAAAATCAGACCTACCTTACTTTCCGGGGAAGAGAAGGGCAAGGTCGATTTCAATACTAACTGGCGTTAGTATTACCGTCTTCCTGCAAAGCAGAAGGAGTAGCCGGCGAGCGCCCGTCGACCGAAATGGTTATATTTGGGTTCAATCTGTGGACTGTTAAGCTTGTCCGGCTACTATAGAGATGTGCTCTGAAGCGAGAAGAGGTGTTTGAATGACGCATGCGTCGTGGCGCAAGCTACTTATAGAGGGTAATTCCCTGACGTTGACGTCAAGATCACCAGCCAATCAGGATTGGCGTAATGAGATTGATGCTTCTGTTTGCTCCGCGATGAGGCGCATCCCATAGTGAGACATCGAACGGAGTGTTATGAATGAGAACATCTTAAGAAGGTTATCACCAAACATTTCAAGAATGTTTTTAAAGAACGTTATCTTACCTTTCAGAAGAACATTCTGGGAACCAAAATAATACGTCCCGCTGAAAACATTCCTAGAACAATGAATGGTAACATTCTCAGAATGTTTTGAGAACCAACAAAGGCAATCTGGGAACTCACACATGCCACCACAAACATGCAATATCTGCTTACAGCTTATCATGAATTACGTGCTTGTTTTTTTCAAAGGGAAAATATGGTGACATCAGATTTTTTAAAACATCCTTTTCAAACAAATGCTACAAGTTTGTTTTTTTAAAGCGCTCTAATAAATCTGACGTTGATCATGACCGTGTTCATATTTGCCATCACAGGAACGTTTTATAAAAAAAGAATAACATCCTGAAAACATTTTCAGAATGTTTCTTGGAGAATGATCTTAATTTGTTATCATGTAACATTGAGGGAACGTTTTATAAAGAACATCTTTAACGTGTTACCAAAACAACATCCAAAACACATCCTTAGAATGTTGCAGGCAAAACGTTCCACCTTTGTTAACATATCACATTAAAGGAACATTTTATAAAACACTTTCTGTCATCTCAGGCCTCAATAACACCCTCAAAACATCCTCTGAATGTTGCAGTTAAAATGTTATGTCTTAGTTAACCTTAAACCTATAGGAACATTATTTGAAATAATAAACATCCTAAAATTATTCAAACGTTTCTTTAAAACATTATTAGAATCAGTAGTTAATGTTAGCCAAAGTTGTGAGAACATTCCCCGCTAGCTGGGAACTAGGTGGTCTGTAAGGTCTGTTGAAACATGCTTGTGCTAGAAAGCCAATAAATATCTTAGCATCCAGACCAACAATTCATCTTTTATTGATTGGTAGTATAAGAAGATGCTGCATAAATAATAATGTGGAACATATTTTGAAATCTATTTGTCATAAATGAAAATCACCATGAAATGTATTGAGCAAAATCCGTACATTTCCATCCAGGAGGCAGTTACTGCGAGAGGGACACATTAATAAACTAAATAAATTGGCTGAACTTCACATACATGCATCTCATTTGCAGCATGCAGGCATTATAAATCATTATTCTCTCTGGCTGCACCCTCTTATCTTTTTTATGTGTTTTTGTTCTTGGGATTTGTTCTTATCTTTAGACCCTACACACATAGTATACCCACCTCAGGACGTGCAGGTCATCAGTGGCACCACAGCCCAGCTGATGTGCCAGGCAAAGTATGATAAAAGCCTGCAGAGCACCTTTGAGGTGGTATGGAGGAAGGATGGTGAAGAGATCCCACTTTTGTCTGAAGAAAATTCCAGGTAGGCGCCTGAGGTTTGATAGTGTTTCCATTCGTTTTCAGGTGTTTTTTTTCTCCTAAGATGGGTTTGTTCTGAGTCTTTATCTCTTTGCTTATTCTCAGGAGAAAAAAATGCATAACAGGTCCCGAAAGCTTTGTGCTTATCCTACTCAGTAGATGGTCAAAGACAGGGGATTTTGCAATTTTTTGTCTACTTAATAAAATGCCTGATTACCTCTGCCAAGTCTTTGCTGGCCTGCTTAGTGCGTAGGTGGTTATCTAAGAAAAAACACATTTTTTGTAAAATGTACTAGAAAGTTGGAAAGGCTCTAGCAGAAACTATTGCATTTTAAACAACCTAGAACATAATCTATAATTATCTAGTACTATGTTCATTTTGATGCAGATTAAGAAAAAGCTTTTCCTATTTTACTTCATTATTAACAATGCAGAGGATTGTGTAGCTTTTGCCGGAGGTGCAAGATGCTTTCTGACTGTTTGATTAATTTAACTTGAATTCTATCTATGTACTAACAAATGTGTTTTTATGTTCAGATACTTTGCGGTCTATGGCATGCTGCAGATCATGAGTGTGAACCTGAGCGATCAGGGAGCGTACACGTGCGTTGCCAGAACCAGCCTCGATGAGGACAATGCCACTGCACTGCTCACCGTGCTGGGTGAGATGGTTGTGTAAATAATATAGTATGGAATATCATTCATGATTGACTAGACATTCTTTGAAAGGGCTCAGAATATAGACAGTGTTATAAATATTTGAAAACAGTGGTTTTGATGTCATTGTAATGTTTCAGCTCTCCACATGTTTCAGATTATAAATTGACTTTTGATCCTGTTGCTTTTGTTTTGTTTTGCAGATGTTCCCGATGCTCCCAAAATAGTAGAGATTTCAGAACTTCAGAGTCCGAGGAATATTAGCCTATATTGGATATCCGGGAGTGATCACAACAGCTCTGTGAGAGGTGAACAGTTAGTGTAGAAGAAGTAGAACAGCTGATGTCTGGAAATAGGTGTTAGTGGTGCTAAATAATGCAACAGAATGTTCTCAGGGATCATCAACAGCTGTGACCTGCTGTGACTATTAGTTGTTACAATTAAGTTTACAGCCCACATAACGATGTCATTACTTTTTAATTATGGTGTTATGACCTGGCTCAAAAGGCCACAACAAAAAGGAGACACACCATGTCAACGGTTATCAAAATATGTTTATTTAAAGGAAACAATCCAAATTAAATTAAGTGCAACAATAAGTAAGGCATGAGGTGTGGACGTCAGTGGTATCAGTAGTGTAAATGCAGGGTGAGGGTTGCATGAATGTGTATGTGTGAGAGTGTTGAGGTGCACAAAGTAAAGCAACTAAAGTAACAACATATACTCATCAAAACCAGGGGCCTGTAGGGAAACGCACAGAGAGGAGCAGAGAGGCTCTAAATAGCTGCAGGACACCAGACCCAGGTGCCCTGAGTTACTGCAATCAGTGCGATCAATGCAGCCAAGACAGGACAGCCACACCCTCTCCACTGATGAACCCACAGGGGCATCACAGCCCCCCCTTAAGACGGAGGCCCCAAAGGGATCCCGAAACACCAAATATCCAGAGCCAGAGAGACTTCCTACCCCACCGGGGCACGAGAGAGAGCATCCGCCAATTCATCTCTCTGTGCTGCCGGTAAGTGACTCAACAAGCGATCCAATTGGCATAACGACTCCGAATTCCTCAGCCTACCAGACATAACAGGTTCATCTGGTGCCTTAACATCACACTCCTCAGCCAACCCTCAATCTGAAAGCACAGAATCAACCATCATTATGGGGCCCACACCCAACTTTTTAGCCATGAAGCTATCCCCAACGGTATCACGAACATAGTAGGGTTTCAGGAGGTTGACGTGACACAGTTGAGACAACTTCCTCCGATTTGGAGTAGCAATCAAGTAATTTTGATCTGACACTTTACTCTCAACAGTGTACGGGCCGGCAAACTTGGCTTTGAATGATGAGACCTGCAGTGGCATTAAAGCCAACACCTGATCCCCTGGGCTGAATTCACGATACTCTGCTTTACGGTCATAGAGTCTCTTCATATTAGCCTGCGCACCAGCTAAATGTTTCCTTGCCATTTCCACCACTAAATACAGGCGATGACGAAAGCCCTGTACATAGTCCACTACATTTTTAGGTGGCTCACCCTCAACCAAACCATCCTGGAGAACAGATAACACACCACGCACCTTATGCCCAAAGACCAAATCATTAGGGCTGAACCCTGTACTTTCCTGAATGACTTCCCTGGACGCCAACATGAGCCATGGAAGTCCCTCCTCCCAGTCCTTCCCCATACAATAAGCACGCAGCATGGACTTCAATGTTTGATGAAACCGCTCTAGCGCCCCCTGGCTTTGGGCATGGTAAGCCGACGCACGGTTATGCCTGACCCCCAGCTGCTGTAGGATCTGTTTGAACATATGGGAAGTAAAGTTGGTACACTAGTCGCTTTGAATCACACGTGGGATCCCAAATGTGGAGATGAACTGGGTTAAAGCCCTAACTACTGGCTTCACTGAAATGGAGCGCAAGGGAAACGCTGCAGGATACCTTGTAGTCTGGCACATTATAGTAAGCATGTACGCACAACCGGACTTAGATGGAGGCAACGGCCCCACACAATCTATGATCAAATGCTCAAAAGGTTGACCAAGGGCTGGAATGGGACTGAGGGGTGCAGGCTTCACCACCTGACTTGGTTTACCAGTGAACTGACATATGTGGCATGCTTTAATATAACTTGCAACATCGCGCTTTAACCGAGGCCAGAAAAAAATAGCGTAGGACACGGTCATAGGTTTTTTTATCCCCAAATATCCACCACTATCATGCGCAGTTTGCAATATCACATCACGAAAGCTACTCGGCACCACCACCTGAAACATTGCGTCCCCCACAGCATCACCAAAACAGGGCACCCACTTGCGCACCAGCAAGTCCCCCTGAACAAAGTAACCCATGACCTTCTCTGCCGGCAACAACTCAGTCCACAGAGCAGAAAGAGATGAATCGTCCTTCTGACTCCTGACCCAGTCCTCCTTTGACACCGACGAAGGGAGATCAGGCAGTGAGACCACATGTACTGTACCACATTACTTTTGCTACACTCCGAAACATGTGGGTCAGCAGACATTTTCCAGCTCTGTGCACGTGTCACAGCACAAACTGGAAACACACTTGGAAACTGCAAACCACGCTCATCTGGCTCCCCAGATGCCACCGGCCTGGAAACCACCACAGGCGGTGGCACACCAGCCCACACAGCACTACCAGCGAGATCGTTGCCCAAAATCATATGTATCCCATCAAGTGGCAACGCGGGACGCACGCCGATAGACACAACTCCCCGCACCAGCTCGCAATCCAGCACTATTGTATGCCGTGGCACAGGGATCAAGCCCATCTCCATGCCCCTCATCAGCACAAAATCCCCCGTTTCTGTCTCTGACGAAAAAGGCAACACTGACTCAACAATGAATGAGTATCTAGCCGCTGTATCACGCAACACCTTAATCGGCACATATTTGTCACTACCGACGACTGATACAACAGCTTCAGTGATGAACGGCTCAAAACCAGAACCCGCATCCGGGTCGGCACAAACCGGCTTCTTATCAGGCACCATGCCCGAGCCTACACCCAACGGTTTTTTATCCAACACGGCAGAACAACACATGGCTGTGGTGACAAACGAGGCTTCCCCTTAGTTTCCAGCAACGGACACTGCTCCTTCCAATGACCCCCTCCTCTGCAATAATGACATAGGTCCACTTTGGCCCCCTCGGGTCGCCCTGTACCTACAAATCTACGGGAGGAGCCTGGTGAAAACTTTGCACCACCGCGGGCATAGCCATTGTCTTCTCCACGTTTCCAATCACCCCTAGAATACTTCTCAGTAAAACTGCCCTTATGTGTCAACACAAAATCGTCAGCAGCTCTAAACGCGGTGGAAGGCTGTTCATTCACATAAGTGGCCACACGCTGAGGGAGAATGTCTTTAAATTGTTCCAAGACAATGAGCTCACAAAGACAGTCAAAACTTGCAACCTTTGCTGCCGCGCACCACCACTGAAAATGAGAAGTTAAATCACGGATAAACTCCACATGTGTCTGCTTATCTCCCTTGACTCAACTTCTGAACCTTTGACGATACGCTTCAGGAACCAGTTCGTAAGACTTCAACACCACTGATTTTACTCCATCATAGTCCAAAGCATTTTCGCCACAAACAGCTGAATAGGCTTCCTGTGCTCGCCCAGTGAGTACACACTGAAGTAAGAGCACTCTGTCCGAATCTGACCAGTTTCTTGCCTCTGCTATGCGTTGAAATGGAGTGAAAAAAATGTCCGGGTCACGCTCATTGAACTTTGGCACTAATCGCAAGTAAGAAATGATGTCGCCACTGCCTGATGCCGACCTATCACCACCATCCTCCCATGGAGAAAACTTGCCCTCTCCCATCAGCCGTAATCTAGCATGTTCCACCTCACATTTCATCTTTTCCACCTCCAGCATCTTCTCCACCTCTAAACGCTTCTCTACCTCCTGCTGCTGACCCCTCATCTCCAACTTCAGCTCCAACTGCAATCTCTCCTGATCAAACTGCATGGCCAAAAGCTCCTTTTGCTGCTCGAACGTCAAACCAGCTGTCTGAACCACTACCGGCACGACCCCTGCCGCACCAGACTCACTCTTCTGCAACACTCCCCGCTCAAACAAAGATGACAGCTTTAATCTCATGTTTGCGCTTGCTCCCTACAACAGCAATTTCATAATGCTCTGCTATTTCGACCAACTGCGCCTTCTGGCAATCATCCAAGAAAGATACTGAGGGCGCATCCACAAACGCCGACAAAGAAGCCATAATATATTACTTATACCCAATCAGAAAGCAAAGTATTATACTGTCAACACGCCTGGGCAAAAGACAAAACCCAACAGAGAATTTCCCCCCCTAACTGCCTTACCAAAATCTTACTAATCTCACCTAGTCTTCATGTGGCTTGCGGTGGGTAATTACGCACTGGAACCCGGCGGATTTATGGAGCGACCTGCTCCATAAATCACCAAGAAATCACGCGGATGTGCCCCCGAGACAGCTGTCCGAAAACAGCTGACACTAACCACGTCGCCACAACACAAAAAAAACAAACAGATGCAACCCAAGGGGAAACGCCACTTAAGCCTAGTGGGGAAAACTCTTTACAAAAGAGTAACAAGCAGAAACTTCGTACCTTCTGATTGGCACACAAAACCTGACGCCATGTCAAACACTAAAGCTTCCCGAAACCCAAAAACATGATTTGTCCCCCAAATAGCAGCGCCGAGCCAGCACACAGCTGGACCACATCAACTAATTAGCTGCTCAAATGACACCATGTGCTCTGAGCACTACACAAACTTTTAACCAAATAACCCGTAGGACGAGCCCCCATTTGTTATGACCTGGCTCAAAAGGCCACAACAAAAAGGAGACACACCATGTCAACGGTTATCAAAATATGTTTATTTAAAAGAAACAATTCAAATTAAATGAAGTGCAACAATAAGTAAGGCATGAGGTGTGGACATCAGTGGTATCAGTAGTGTAAATGCAGGGTGAGGGTTGCATGAATGTGTATGTGTGAGAGTGTTGAGGTGCACAAAGTAAAGCAAATAAAGTAACAACAACATATACTCAACAAAACCGGGGGCCTGTAGGGAAAAGCAGAGAGAGGAGCAGAGATGCTCTAAATAGCTGCAGGACACCAGACCCAGGTGCCCTGAGTTACTGCAATCAGTGCGATCAATGCAGCCAAGACAGGACAGCCACACCCTCTCCACTGATGAACCCACAGGGGCATCACATATGGTATTTCAGAATAATTAGAGTGAGGAAAAAAGTTGTGTAGGTTGAGTGAATGGAATAGAATGTTTTTCTGCAGTTACTGTAGAAAACAACATACTAGGATATTAGCAGATACATGATTTACATGCTCACACCCAATTATATTTTACTTAAGTAGCAATCATATAATGTAAAAATAAATGTCTCAAATTAGAAGTACTCAAATTCTGCATTAAAATTATAATGAAAGTAAAAGTACAATAGTGCTTAAAATATATCTCAATTAGTTCATTTAAAAGTACTCACAACTGGAATTCAGAATCATAAATATAATAAGATGCATTCATGTGTTCATTACCTTGATATAGTAGCTGGTAAGGAGGACATTTTAACTACTCTACATAAAGCTGATTAGCTTAATCCATTATATTTCATCAGAATTTCTGAGAGTATACTTTGTATTATGATTCTGAATCTGAAAAGTAGTAACTAAAGCTTTAAAATAAATTCAGTGTAGTCACAAGTACAAAAAAATATAAATATCTATAACAATGGAAATAATTAAGTTGGAAACAAGTAGCTTGTACAAGTACAGTACTTTAATACTGTAATTGTAGTTAGTTACTTTCCATCCCTGCACACCTACTGGCACTTTCAGCTAATTTTGTTCAGTGAATGCTGTCTGGATGAACAATCCCTAACACGTAAATAAGTTGAACTTTAACACCTAAAGTCTGCAGACTAGTGTTAAACCCTCCATTACAAATGTTCTTTGATACAAGTTCAAATCTAGATGCTGCGCATTGTCATTTTTTCTCTGAGAGTGAACAGATTCGGCTGCATTGATCACTGTTAAGTGCTAACTAACGTTATTTCACAAGAAAAGGCTGCAAGTGGCAGTGAAGTGTTCAGGAACCTGGCACAGAAGCTTGTGTCTCATTTATACTTCAAAAAGGGTCTCATTTATTTTTGGAAACTTGTGATGAAAAGATTGTATATCAACTGATAAGTGTGTCCTTGTGTTTATGTGCTTTGATGTGTGTTATCTACGATCAGAATAGACATGCCTGAAGAAGATCCTTTGTTAGTGTAAAATGTGCTGTTTTGTGTTTAATTAAACATCTTGGAGCAGCACACATGAGTTATGAGGCCAGACATTCTCTAAACGATATCCGTGGATCAGTTTGGCTAAGCACCAAGTGAATGTGTGTGAAGAAATATTAAAATGATCTGATTAATTTGCCTTGGAAATTGCCAAAAGGCTTTGCATGAAATCACTCCCTTGTTTACTCATTTATTTTTCCCTACAGTACATGATGAACATTCAGTAACAAGTTGTTAACAGTGATGTTCAACACTTCATTGTTGACACACCTACGTGGCAGAATGATTGTGCACATTTGACATTAAGGAGCAATTGCATTCGTGGATTTTTCGACAAAGAGTGGTTAAGTCTATTAAAAAAAAATAATAATTGTTGAGCTCGATAAAAAACATCTAATGGTTCATTAAAGATGAGAAACGATTGGAGAGGACTACTGAAAAGGCACTAGGTTGCTGGAGAATTTAACAGCTCTGTTCATGACACCACTTAGATATGTATAATAACGTCATTTTACTTGGTTAAAATTTTTCCTAGAAAAATAAAATGTATGTAAACCTGAAATTATAACTTGCTTTTGGCCTTTTGGGGTCAATGAAACATTGATATTTCTTAACTTTTTAGGTTGAGTTTAAAAACTGTGTGTACCAACAACCCTTGAGCTTTGTGCTAAACCTAATCACCCCTGACAAGCTTTGTAATTAACGCACTGATATGCGCAAACTCTAAGAAAAGGTGTTTATGAGAACGTTCAATTGTTCCTTTATTTATTTTGAGAAAGTGTGGAACATGAACTGTAGACATAATGTATGTTGGACTTTAGAAAATAATCAAAGGAGTGTGAAGCATGCTTTCTCAGCTGTAGTGATGATCTGTTACAGTGACTGATCATGAGGATTTCTTCTCTCGTCTGTGAGCACAGAGTTTATAGTGGAGTACGAGGAGAGCCAATGGGAGCCCGGAAGGTGGCGGGAGCTTCAGAAAGTCCCTGGTAACCAGGCAACAGCAGAGCTGGCACTACATGGTAACCTTAACTACCAGTTCAGAGTGTATGCTGTTAATGCTGTTGGACCTGGACCCCCCAGTGAGCCCACTGAGAGACACAAAACACCCCCTGCTGGTGAGACTCGCTCCCTTTAATTATCATGTTCTGCTTTGGTTCTCTGTTGATTGTGAAAGCATGCAAAGTTTTAACAATTTGTGAAAAGTGCAGAGAGTTGCTGAGTAGAGAGGCCAACCTTATTCCACAGGACTTTTTCTTGCAGTGGGGGGTATGGATATTGTTGGGTCTCGGAAGCCCTTAAATCGCCAATTATCAGCTCCAACACACGATGCTGCTTAATCATGACTCTCATTTGAATATGCTTGTGTGTCAAATAAGGATACTTGTGCTACAACAACCAAATATTCTGTTTTAGCTGAACAAAATTGAGGGATATTTGCATTTTGGCAGTAAAAGACAAGAGTCAAAATAGTTAGATTCACTCAATCATGCTATTTTTCTATATATTCATTATATTGTTTTACATTTCTGTTCAAAGCTCCAGAAAAAAACCCAGAAAACATCAAAATTCAAGGCCATTCTCCTAATCAAATGGACATTAGCTGGGAGGTAAGGTATATATTATGGATCTGTATACAAATACAAACAACTGATATTATTGTATTTTGATTTTTGATTATATTTCTATGACATCAACACTCTATCCTCTTGTAGCCGCTGTTGCCAATTGAACACAATGGCCCAGGCCTCGAGTACAGGGTGCGCTACAGAAAACTGGGGGTGGGAGATGAATGGAAGTTGCATATGGTCAACAGACACTCCTTTGTAGTGAGGAACACGTCCACGTTTGTCCCCTACGAGATCGAAATTCAGAGCAGGAACAGCCATGGCTGGGGACCAGAACCTAAAATCGTCACTGGTTACTCTGGAGAAGATGGTGAGTGTGATGCAAACGTAAGACTTCCTCAAACATATGTACTGTCATTATCATATTTCAATCTATGTGTACATGCTACTCACTTCACTTGTTCATTAAAAACATACCCTTAATGCTGAACTAGTACATGTACAGTAGCTGTTGTTTTGCTTTTGACTTACTTTGAACTCTTTGTGTTATCAAATCCAACACCGTCTTCAGTCGTCTTTTGGCATTGTCTGCGGGAAAATGTGTCAGGTTAAGTTCTTTCTTTTTCTCATGGTTTTTAACCCCGTGCAGGTGTGCAGTAGTGACTTTTCCTCCCCCTCTGCTTAGAAAAAAAAACTTCTGTGCTAAATCCAGCAGGTGGCAGATAACCTTTGTAGAGCAGAGGGGTGTCAAATTTCCACTTCTGTCTCAGAAGCTGTGGGAGATTTGACAGATCACGACACACTTTTCGCTTTGGGCCTATTGAAGCCCAATGGCTGCTTCCCTGTCTCTGCTGTGCTTCTCTCCTTTCCTACTCCCAGTTCAGTCAATTGTAGAGCAGAAATTTAGAGAGTGTTTTAATTTCATGTTTGGTGTTGTTTTTGTCCCGACTGAAGAAGACAAATCTGCCTCAGTTGGTGTCCTGCTGAGTTTGTATTTGTGCAAACGACAACCAGCTTCACCGTTTTCTTTGCTACCAAAACCAGCAAAAAAGCTAATTTCAGCACAGCCTGAACAAGAATAATGACCTGTTATGGCTTCAACATAACAGCTCAGACCACCATCGATGAGCGCGTTTTTGTCCAACATGATTATTTTGTTGTTTAACCCTCTGTATCTGCAAGTATTTCTTCAGTTTATTTTCTTTCTTTACAGCTGTAAATGGTATTGTTAAAGAGTTGCTTCAAAGGTATCCTGCTGTTAGCAGTCCGTCTGTTTTCCTGACCTTCCTCTTTCTGTTCTCCAGTCCCGACCGCAGCACCACGGGACATAGCGGTGGAGGTGATCAACACCACTGTTTTGAGAGTTAGCTGGACCCCCGCCCCCGCCGCCACAGTGAGAGGTCATCTCGGGGGCTACCATGTACGTTGTTCTTATGGTCCTGAAACCTGATTTCTTTCAGACGAGGTTGTGTAACTGCAGAATTTCAATAGCAGCAGAGAAACTCTGAATATCAAAACTTCTTATTAAATATAGTAATCACTTTGGTTTATATGAGATAAGCCTTGTAAAATGATTACATCTTGTTTCCATATTCATTTTGCAGCGCTGCTTCTAAAAATATAAATAAACAATTAATATCTGCTTGAGTGCAGTGCATCCAAACACATCGAGCTGTGCATAGAACAACAAAGAAAAGAAAAAAGGAGGTAGCAGGAGAGGTGCCAATTCACCTCCTAGGCCACCTCAAAACTGCTCCCTTTGTGCCGGGTACCTGACATCCTCTCTGCTCTGCCACCTCTCCTATCTGCCTGGGGTTGCATGTGTGCATGTATTTCCTCTGTGTTTGTGTAATGTGTGTAAACACAACAGAGTGGAGAAAGACATTTCCCTGTGAGGGATTCTTCTTCTTCTTCTTCTTCTTCTTCTTCTTCTTCTTCTTCTTCTTCTTCTTCTTCTTCTTCTTCTTCTTCTTCTTCTTCTTCTTCTTCTTCTTCTTCTTCTTCTTCTTCAAGTTGATATAACTTTGCTGATAATCAGTGTTGGCACACCAGTCATAATTTCGTTTTAATAAAACTCAGCTACATGTTTGAGCAGGGAAGAGAGATCTTAGCGCATCTGGTCCCTCCAGAGACGCAATATGGAGACGTTTTGAAATATGTGACCTGACATACTTAAAGCTGTCCGCTTGTGATCGCATGTTAATGCCAGGTCTGAACAGAGCCATGCTGTAGGCACAAAGGGGTTAGAGTCAAATCAAGTAAAATACATTACCTGGATTGATTTCCTGGTGCAGTTAGATATTTCTCGTTATAAAATATATTCCTAAGGTTCAACCCCTTTCACTTGCCTCTTGAGTGTGTCAAAACCAGATATAAAAGATAAAAGAGACGCCACTAACTTTCACATTTTTTTTAATATAAGTGCTATTTGAATAATGGACGATTGAAAGACAAAACAATTCATAATGTGATTTCACAATAGGGAATGCATTTAGTTTCTGGGTGTTACATCCTGAAAATCTTAGACACAGCCCTGAACTAAATATTCTAGAGTGGGCTTTAGATAGTAGGGTGACTAAGTAATGCTGATTGTATAGTAACACATTACTTGGCTTGTAAAGCATAAAACTCAGTTTCCTACAAATAAAAGTATATGTCATTTAAATTCAACAAATATCATCATGGCAATGACCACAAAAATAAAACATTATTTCTAAACCTGTAATATTTGTTCACCTTTTTTGTGTGGAATGAGTTTGTGATAGGTTAACTAATGTAATCCCTCTGATTAACTCAATAAGATATGTTTGCGTGTTATGACAGAGGCTTATGTTATTGATGTGTAATTTGATTAAATACTTTTTATATCTATGTCAAATCACCTTTTACTTCACTGTCACCTGTGAAGGCATTAACAGTGTCTTTGCAGGGACAATGACAACCTGACTATAGGAAACAATTACTCAGACACACACCATCACACGAACAAAGCAACATCTCCCATTAACAGTTCATATTTGATGTCTAATATCAGATTTCTGCCTAATTAAAAGGGAACCCAGGCATTAATTGCTGCTCCTCAACTTTGTCTTTGTCACTGTTCTGCCATTATCGCTGTCTTTCTCTTCCCTCCCTCCTCTCTCTGCTCTCGGTTAAGACGTGTTCCTCATCAAAATCTTCCATTGCTTCCCCCTTTACAGGTTCACTGGGTGAGGAAACGAAGTTTGCTGAATCCGAACAACATTTTGGATGAGCGCCAGTCCCTGTCTTTTCCTGGGAAGAGGACTCATGCCATCGTGCCGGGCCTCGAGCCTTTCTCCGAGTACAGACTCACTGTCAATGTTTTCAACAAGAAGGGCAATGGGCCCAACAGTGACCCGGTCACATTCAACACTCCAGAGGGAGGTGAGGTGACACAAACACACAACATGCAGGTGCTCCTCACACACTTATAAATAACTCTGCTAAGTACATTATAGGAATATCAGTCAAGCTTGCAGAAAATCCTGTAAGGAAATGATGATAGTTTTATTTGATTCAACCAACAAAACAATAACTTTTAACAAAAGCACAGATTTAATTTATAGTTAAGTCCTCCGCCACAATTTTTCGCATTTTGTCACTTAACCTTGATACTTGAGCTTGATGTTATAGCATAAGAAATGTGCCATGTGCCATGCTAGAATGAGTTCATAATAGTATGCTAAAAGAAGGACATGTCTTTGTGCTCACTGTAAATCAGAGTTGAATGTCTACTTTAAAGCAGGATTTGTATCTGCACAACTGTCAATAGTTTGCAACTTACAGAGGTGTAACACAGACACTTGAAAACCATTGTTCACATACACTGAGAATTTATAATGAAGTCTATGCATATTCATAGATTCTCGATTTTTCAGAGGGTCAAAGACCATATCTTGTTAAAAAATAACAAGGACAACTTGATTTTACTACTTTTTACTGGCACACTGACACTAATTACAAATAAAGTTGTTTAAGGTATCAAAGCAGGTCTGAAATAAAGTGGTGACAAATGTTTAGCTTGGAGACCAGGAGGAAGAAAGTTGTGCCTGAAAATACTTGTGAAAGGCTGCTCCATGTTGCAGCCTTGTGAAAAGACAAAGCTGCTAAAAACAGGCAAACTGTCATATACGCGTCTTCAGTGTGTTAGTCATCTGTTTAACAAACAAGAAAAGGCAAAAGGAAGCTTAAATAACAGAAGAAATATCAGCCATAAAAAGACACTTAAAACAACAGAGAAATATCACTGATCTTTGATGTAATTTGATCTACTGAAACATGTCTTTTCAGTTGCACATTAACATTACTGTCACTCCCATAGCTCCTGCACAAGTGCCCATCCTGACTGCCTCCAACGCCCAGATAGACTCCATACTGCTGGTGTGGGGCCCGCCGCGGGAAGCCAATGGCATCCTTACTGGTTATCTCCTGCAGCACCACCTCAGTATGTACACGCACGCGCACACACGCACGCGCGCGTACACACGTGACTAATTACTCATTGACTTACTCAGTGTCGACCTTTTGCCCTATGTAATGTTTCCCATGAATAGATTTCTCTTTGCTGTAGCTCAAGCTTTATCTGTAGTGCAAGGCGCGTAAGCCAAAGTGTAGCTGCAGGTGCTCTGCGACACCACAGTTTATCTTTGAGTCTACAGGTTGAATATTCATGTTATAACACTGGAAAAATACTACACACAATCAATGACCCTTCTTCCATCTCCTCTTCTCTTCAATGTTATCATACCAGACACTAGGTAGGACTGTTTAACACTAAAAGCTGCAAAGTGGTCGTAATTGTGCAGCCTGCTTCAGTACAGATTGTGGTTTGACAAGTGTTTCTTATCTCGTATCCTCCAGGATTGCAGTTTTCCTTTTTAAAAAAACAACTACTTTTTAAGTGCCTCTTATTCAAAATTATTTGGCATTTATTACTCTGTACATTTCCGTCTTCAAAATTAAAACCCACACCTTGAGAACAAATGAAGGAAGGGCTTTCATTACTCTCCCTCTGTTTTCAGAGCCTACACAGCCTCGCTGGCTGACATTTCTGAAATCTTTTGTGTAAAATGTGAAGGCAGAGACAGCCCTTTGCCGCCTCCACCAGCACCCACTGAGTCTGGCCAGCTCTTCAATACACTCTGTCCCCCTCTCCTTTCTGCTTTTTCCCATATCAGATGTCAGGCTTTACACAGATATTCCCACACAATGCAGTCCGTGGGTGTTGGAAGTTTTTTGGGTTGAATTGATTCACTCTGCAAGCATATCTTAAATTGAGTTTTCTGCTAATTATATGATTAAATGTTATATGTATATACATATCCAGTTGAGTCATGAATCCGCTGTGTAATTAACCTTTGAATATTTCTTACAACATTCATTAAAACATGACATTTCCAGTTTTTCCGTGCTGCAAACAAACATCAATTTTCCCAAGCGACACCTCAGACTTGGCATATATTCAGTTACCTGCATATCAACATTGGCACAGTAATGAATTCAACGTGGGGGGGTTTCTGGAGAAACCCTGGAGTTAGTTGCTTTCTACAGTCTGCACACATACTGTACTTTGATCTATAATGCAAGTTTGGTGATACTTTATGCTGCTTGTGATTGCTGCTCCTCTGATTTTCTTCCTACTGCTTATGCTTTATGTTTAATTTTTTTCCTTCGTCTCTTGTCTTTCTTTTTTTCCCCACCCATCTCTTCTTTTATCTGTAATTGTTCCCCTTCCTTTTACACACATGTTCTTTTTTTAATATCTCCTCCACATCCTCCATCGGTGTTTCTGTCTCCCTCTCTCCTCCTCTGCTGCTTTTCATCTATTGACACTTGTTTATACGCTCCCACCCATCTCCTCTTGAGCTCTCTATCTCCTCCTTTCATCTCCTCTCCGCTTTCTTCATAATGTATTCCTCCTCAGCTCACCTGTCGTGACACGTATCTGCTATATCACTTACTGCATGAGCTAGCATGACATCTCTTCATCTTCCCACTCCCTCATCCATTGACTCTCATTATAGTTGTGTACCATTAACATACAACACGTGCCGACCGCGATGACTTTTTTCTACGTGTTTCCGGCAGAGGCTCACTCATGCCTGTTGAACTGACCTGACATCCTTCTCCCTCCTCTATAGTTAATGAGACCACACTGGAGGTAGTGGACTCCCAGGAGACCAACATCACCGGAGCTGACACCACCCAGTGGAAGCTCTATGGTTTGGAGGGGGGGAGCCTCTACCGCTTCCTCCTCAGCGCCTGCACTGCAGCCGGCTGCGGCCCCCCGCTGACCCAGGAGAGCAGCACTCTAGCCCTAGAACGTGAGTGGAGGAGATCAGTGTATCTGTTGTGGCACTGGGGTTAATGAGATATCATTTGCATTGCTTAAGGTATGACAGCCCCATTAAAGGGTTTGAAGTACACGTCAGACCTAGTTATAATAATATATAGATTTAATTACTACAGAGTGGACATATTTATTCTAGGAGTAACTGTACTATACCTTAAAATATTGTTTTAATAGTTACGGGAAGTACTAATCAGCCTTTCAAAAACAATGGCATAATATATTCTGTCGTTATAGAGGACAGTTTGTCAAGTCTCAAAAATGATATCAAAAATGATATCAAGGCTTAGAAACCTTGTAAATTACCGAAACTGTGACGCTACAAACTTATACCATGCCGTTGCAATGTTCTTTGCATCTCTTACATATTCCTGCCTCTTTAGAGTTTCACTGTCAATGATGAAATGATGAAAACTATTTCAATTTCGCCCTTCACACAAATACATCTTGTATTACTTTACAATGAGGAGAGACAATGAGAATAGAAGCTGAGCAAACACCAGCACAGAAGGATCAGTAATGTAACAATGGAGGTACAGCATAGCACCAGGATTAGTTATTATTAGATAATGTTCCAATAGAGATATGAACTAATTGAAACAAGTAAATCGTGTTTCAAAAGTTTGCGTATAAAAAGTTACGGCTCCAGTTTTTTTTTTTTTTTTTAATTCTTTATTTATTTGGAGTCACATTATAATACAAGTACAGTTTTTCAAATCATCTATTTTTAGAGACCCGACAGTGACAAATGAAATAGCAAACAAAATTAGTCAAAATAAAATAAAAACGAAAAAGTACACAGGGGTTGTTTGAAATAGCAAATGTCTACACATGTACATATGCATTCATATCAACATACATATATGCATACAATACACCCACACATACATGTGTCCATACATACACATCTATATACATTCAATCGGTGTATAGGAACAGTCAAACAAGGGATGGTCGTCTTTGGGATATGTAAATTCTCCACTTTTTCCATATTTCCTCAAATGTGTTTTCCTGTAGCCTCATTGAGAATGTGATTCTTTCCATGATATAGATTTCATAGATTTTGTCGTACCAGTTGTCAAGAGAGGGGATGTCTGCTTTGAGCCATTTTCTAGTTATTGCTTTTTTTGCTGCAACAGTAAGAATTCCAAATAATTGTTTTGTTTTTAAATTTGAGGGGATTGAATGTACGAGCCCAAATAGAAATTCGTCCCAGTTTAAAGGGATTTTTTCCTGTAGTATTATTTCAATTTTTACATGGATCTTTTGCCAAAAAGTTACTATTAAAGGGCAAGTCCAAAACAAATGGTAGTGATGTGCTAACTGAGAACCACATTTCCTCCAGCAGCTGGGGGGCCCCAGCTGATGTGATGACTGAGCAGGGCTGAAAAAAGACCTGCTCAGCATCTTCCAACTAAACATTCTGTAGGTGCCTGAGCTCGAGATCTTCCATTGAAAAGTACAGTAGCTTGTCCAAACTTCGTCAGGGATGGGTTTTTTTGTTTCGTTTTCCCATTTGTGTTTTATATAGAAAGTATTTTCCTTTTTAATATCTTGAAGAGCTTGGTAAAGATTGGAGATTACTTTCATCCCTGTGTCTGATGTGTATGCACTGGTGAAAACTATTAATAAAGGGTTTTCAAGGGCCTTCTGGCTGTCTGACAGGGAACTATATAAGTAATGGCGTACCTGTAGAAATCTAAAAAAATCACCGTTATTCAACCCATATCGATTTTTAATGTTTGAAAATCATACATGGTTCCTTTGCTGAAAAATGTGCAATATGAAGTAAGGCCATGTTTGGCCCAGCCTTTAAATGTTGTATCTAGCTTGCTTGGGGTGAAATCAAGATCATGTGAGCACCATCTTAATATCTTTATTTCCTCCAGCAAGTCACTCCTGGTGATGGCCCTCAGCCATAGTTTTAAAGAGAGGTTGATCCAGCGGTTATCTTTTTCCAGTAAGTTTTTAATATGTTTTTTATCCCCTAACCTTGCCTCGATTGGTACTTCTCCTGATACATTATTCTCAATTTCTTTCCATCTAGCTCTGTAGTCTGGCTTGCACCAGCAGAACAAGCTTCTTAATTGGGCTGATATATAGTAGTCCTTCAAGCAGGGGAGCGCTACTCCTCCCTTGTTTTTTGCTAGTTGAAGAGTACAGAATCTAATCCTTGGTTTCTTCCCTTGCCAAATGTACCTTGATATGGTTTTATCCCATTCGTTAAACTGCTTGTCTGTGATTTCAATTGGTAGATTCTGGAAAAGGTATAAAAGTCTAGGTAGGATGTTCATTTTCACTGATTCTATTCGAGATTCAAAGCTCAGCACTGGGATCAAGTTCCATCTATTTATGTCTTCTTTTATTTTCTGATTTAGAGGGTTAAAATGTAGTGTATACAAGTCCTCTGAATCTTTAGAGATGTTTACTCCCAGATATTTTAAGTGGTCCAGATCCCAATTAAGAACAATGGTCGAGTTTATATGTTGGCTTGGCTTGTAATTAAAGCTCAGTATTTGGGTTTTTGTTATATTGAGTTTGTACCCTGAGACAGAACTATAAGTATCCAAAAAGGTCAGTAAACTCAAGAAAGATTCATCTGGGTTTGACAGGTATATTAATATATCATCAGCAAATAATGATAATTTATGTTCCTGGCCATATACTTTTATGCCGGTAATATTGTTATTTTGAGTAACCCCCAAACTCAGAGCTTCGATATAAATTGCGAATAACAGAGGGCTAATTGGACATCCCTGTCGTGTCCCTCTCTCAAGGTTGAAAGAATTTGATATGGCTCCATTTATTTTTATTCTTGCATAAGGGTTGTCGTACAATGCTTGAACAGTATTAATAAAAGTCTTGTGAAAGCCAAACTTTTCAAGAACTTGGTATAGGAAATTCCAATTAACTCGATCGAAGGCTTTTTCTGCATCAAGGCTCAAAAGTACTGCCTGGAGTTTGTTTTTGGATATATGTTCAACTATGTGTAGAGTTCTGCGGATTATTATCTTGAGTTTGCCGTTGTTTGATAAATCCTGTCTGATCTAGATTTATTATCCGAGGGAGGATTTCTTCGAGTCTTTTTGCCAAAATGTGGGTAAAGATCTTATAGTCTTGATTTAGCACACTTATTGGACGATAGCTTCCACAGTCACATTTGTCTTTCCCTTCCTTTGGTATCAGGGAGATTACTGCTTCGCCCCATGAGGGGGGAGCTATACCTGTCTGAAGCATGTGGTTAAAGGCATCCCTCATTGTTGGGATCAGTAGATCCATCATTTCCCTGTACCATTCAGAAGGGAAACCATCTGGGCCTGGGGCTTTATTGGGTTTTAAATCAGCGATTGCCTTTTCTATTTCTTTTCCCGTAATTTCTCTAATTAAATTGTGATTTTGCTCATCCCTCACTTTAGGGAAAGTGATCAAGTCAAGGAAACTCCTGATGTTGGTTTTATCTATTTTAGGCTGTGTGTATAGGTTTTTATAAAAACAGACAAACGTTTGTTGTATGTCTTTTAGATTACTATGTATAATACTTGTTTCAGGGTCTTTTATTTTGTAAATTGTGTTTTCTATCTGTTGTTTTTTTAGTTTGTAAGCCAATAGTTTTGCTGATTTACCTCCTACCTCATAGTAACTTTGTTTTAGAAAGATCATTTTATTTTTTATGTCGTTAGAGAGGATTTCATGGAGTTCGTTCTTTTTTGTATCTATTTCCATTTTAGTTTTTGTGTTTAGGGTTTTCTTATGTATATTTTCTAGATGTTTTAGTTCTGTTTGAAGCTGATTTGTTTTCTCTTTTCTTTGCTTATTTATGTTTGAGGAATAGCCAATTATTTGTCCTCTTAGGACAGCTTTGCATGCATCCCACAAGATTATTGGGGACACTTCTCCATTGTCATTGTCGTTCAGATAATCTTTTATATGGGTCCTGATTTGAGGCCTAATTTGGTTAAGAATTCCTGTGTTCAATCTCCAGATTGTGCTTTTCCTTTCTAGTCCTAGATTTAGTGCCATGGAGACCGGGGCATGGTCTGATAAGTCCATGGTCCCTATACTGCAATTGTGGACCCTGTAAAAATCTTTCTGATACATAAACAGATAATCGAGCCTTGAGTATACTGAGTGTGGGTGTGAGTAAAAGGTAAAATCTTTCGTAGACGGATTTAGGTCTCGCCATATATCTGAGAGCCCTAGGTCTCCCAAGATCAATGTAATGTTCTTGGTGATTTTTTTCCCTCCTGAGGGAAGGGGTTTTGAAGTATCTAAAGTTGGGTTAAGTCTAACATTGAAATCTCCCCCACAAATTAGAATTCCTTGGGCCTCCAATGTTATTATTTCAAAAATGTGTTTGTAAAATGACCATTCAGATCCCGGGGGGGCATATACATTCAGGAGGGTAACTAAAGTGCCCTCCAAATTACCCCGAATCAGTACATATCTCCCATCTTTGTCCTTTTTTTCCATATGTGCATTCAAAGTTTAATTTACTGGAGATTAAGACTGTTACGCCCCTCCTGGATCCCTTTCTGTATGAGGATGAATATGAACTGAAGTTCCACTTTTTAAGTTTTTGGTGTTCCTGTTCTGTTAGATGAGTCTCCTGAAGGAGGGCTATTTCAACTCCATCTCTTTTTAATTTTCACATGACTTTATTCCTTTTAATTGGGTTTCCCAGACCGTTCACATTGTATGTAATTACTTTAATTGACCCTTTACTCTGCATGCTGGTTATTTGCCTTTTATTTTAAATCCATGAGTTCCTACATTTAAATCATTTCCAACATCCCCTGTTGTATATATAACATTAATAAAATACAAAACTATAACCAAAAAAAATGTAACAAAATAATATCCACAAACATAAATGACATTGACTTCCAGATTGAAGGCCACATATTGTGCCTTGGAGTGTTGGAATGTGGAGGGAAAGTCTCTTCCTCTTATTGATGGAAGGGGGCCCTCTTCAGCCCTTAAGCTGATACATAGGTCCATAAAATACAGAGGGTAGCAAACCGACCCGAAATGTGCCCACATGTGTCCGTGGTATAAGCGTTCTATTCAGTTTGCTCTCAACCTTTGGGTAGAGAGGAAAATAATGATAGTAAAGGCAAGGAGGAAGGAAGAAAAAAGAAAATAGTCTCAATGCTACTTATCAGGTATCCCGATGTCGAAAGCTTCGAAGCCGTTCCTTGAAGTGTAACTTGGAGCTCGGGTGCAGTTGATCTCCTCGCTTTCTGCTGGGTTCCCAGGTCAGCCGGTTAATCTGGCCTATTAACGAGCTTGGGTTCTGCAGGACAGGCACTGGTATCCCTCTCTTCACCATGTCTGCTGTTGCCTCCTCAGCCGAGTTGTAGACCACTGGATTGTTACATTACATTACATTGCATTTAGCTGACGCTTTTATCCAAAGCGACTTACAATAAGTACATTCGACCAGGAAGACACAACCTTGAGGAAAACAGAATCATATAAGAACATCAGGTTTCAAAGAGCCAATCGTTTCAAGTGCTGCTCAACTGGCTAAGCCAGTCCTTTATTAGTATATAAGTGCTCTGTTAGCAGTTCTTTGTTAGTCATTCTATCGCTCGAAGTGGAGTCGAAAGAGATGAGTTTTCAGTCTGCGCCGGAAGGTGTGTAAGCTTTCTGCGGTCCTGATTTCAATGGGGAGCTCATTCCACCATTTTGGAGCCAGGATAGCAAACCCACGTGTTTTTGCTGATGGGAACTTGGGTCCCCCTCGCAGCGAGGGTGCAGCGAGTCGTTTGGTTGATGCAGAGCGTAGTGCACGTGCTGGGGTGTACGGTTTAACCATGTCCTGGATGTAGGAAGGGCCAGATCCATTCGCAGCATGGTACGCAAGTACCAGTGTCTTGAAGTGGATTCTAGCAGTTACCGGAAGCCAGTGGAGGGAGCGGAGGAGCGGCGTGGTGTGGGAACATTTTGGAAGGTTGAAGACCAGACGAGCCGCTGCATTCTGGATGAGCTGCAGAGGTCGGATGGCACATGCAGGTAGACCAGCCAGGAGGGAGTTGCAGTAGTCTAGGCGTGAAGTGACGAGAGCCTGGACCAGAACCTGCGTCGATTTCTGGGTCAGCTGTGGGCGTATCTTCCTGATGTTGAAAAGCGTGTATCTGCAGCAGCGGGTTGTAGCAGCGATGTTTGCAGTGAAGGACAGGTTGTTATCTAGGATAACACCCAGATTCCTTGCAGTCTGAGTCGGGGAAACAACAGAGGGGCCGATTGTTGATAGTTAGGTCAAGAGAGGGACAATCTTTTCCCGGAAGGAAAAGCACTTCAGTTTTGTCAAGGTTGAGCTTGAGATGATGAGCGGACATCCACTGAGAGATGTCAGCTAAACAAGCAGAGATGCGTGCGACGACCTGGGTCTCTGAGCGGGGAAAGGACAGAATTAATTGGGTGTCGTCAGCGTAGCAGTGGTATGAAAAACCATGCGGGCTAATGACAGATCCGAGCGAGTTTGTGTACAGGGAGAAGAGGAGAGGACCAAGAACAGAGCCCTGAGGGACCCCTGTAGTTAATTGACAAGGGTCAGACTCAGACCCTCTCCAAGTAACCCTGTAGGTGCGGTCTTTGAGGTATGAGGTGAGGAGGGAAAGTGCAGAGCCTGAAACTCCAAGTTCTTGGAGAGTGCGAAGGAGGATCTGATGATTCACCGTGTCGAATGCATCAGACAGGTCCAACAGGATGAGGACAGAGGAGAGGGAGGCTGCTTTAGCAGTGTGCAGTTCCTCAGTGACAGCAATGAGAGCAGTTTCTGTGGAGTGACCTGCCTTGAAACCAGACTGGTGCGGATCCAGAAGGTTGTTCTGATGGAGATAGCAGGAGAGTTGTTTAAAGACAGCGCGTTCAAGTGTTTTAGACAGGAACGGGAGGAGAGAGAGACAGGCCTGTAGTTTATAACATCAGACGGGTTGAGAGTGGGTTTCTTCAGGAGAGGGTTTACTCTCGCCTCCTTGAGAGTGTGTGGAAAGTGACCAGAAGTTAGAGAAGTGTTGATGAAATGGGTGAGAAACGGTAGAATATCAGGAGCGATAGTCTGAAGGAGGTTTGAAGGGATAGGGTCCAGAGGACAGGTGGTAGGGCGGGCAGAGGTAATGAGGGTAAGAACCTCACTTGGAGAGAGAGGGGAAAAGGAGGTTAGTGTGCCGGTTGAAGGTGGCTCAGGTGATCCGGCGGTGAGTAGGGGTGAGTCAGAAAAAGAAGAGCGAATGTCGTAAACCTTTTTTTCAAAGTGGTTAACAAAGTCGCTTGACAGAAGGGAGGAGGGGGAAGGGGCTTTGGGGGGGTCCAAGAGGGTGGAGAAGATGGAAAATAGTTTTTTAGGATTGGAATAGGAAGATTGGATCTTATCTTGAAAGAAAGTGCTTTTTGTCTGAGAGATGGAAGCAGAGAAAGAGGAGAGGAGAGCCTGATAGGTTAGGAGGTCGTCACGGTGCTTGGATTTCCACCATTTCCGCTCTGCTGCCCTAAGGACGGTTCTATTAGCACGCAGTGCGTCATTTAGCCAGGGAGCAGGAGGGGACTGACGAGCCTGCCGAGATGTGAGAGGACAGAGAGAGTCCAGAGAGGATGAGAGAGTAGAGAGGAGAGTTTCTGCAGCAGAGTTTGGAGGCAGGAGTTGGAACGAGTCAGAGGAAGGGAGGGCTGAGAGCACCGAGGAGGCAAAGGTAGAGGGGGAGAGGGAACGGAGGTTACGGCGGACAAGTGCAGGATGAGAAGAGATTAGTTTGTTATGTTTGGAAAGGGGTAAAGAGAATGAAATGAAGAAGTGATCGGAGATGTGGAGCGGGTTTACAGAGAGGTTAGAAGTAGTGCAGTTCCTTGAGAATATGAGATCGAGGACATTGCCAGCTTTATGAGTCGGTGGGGACGGAGACAGTGAGAAAGCAAAGGTGGTTAACAGAGATGTTAGTTCGTCTATCTTCCCCGTCTGGAGGTTGAAGTCTCCGAGAAGTACAGCGGGAGGGCCAGTTTCAGGGATGTGTGAGAGGAGATGATCTAATTCATCCAAGAAGTCCCCCAAGGCTCCTGGTGGACGGTAGAGAACAACAATGGTCAGTTGTATAGGATGGGTCACAGTGACGGCATGGAATTCAAAGGTGGAAGGAGTGAAGTTAGGTAGCTTGAAGAGGGAAAAGCTCCATTTGGGAGAGAGCAGGAGACCAGTGCCACCTCCTCTGCCAGTGGGTCTGGGTGTATGGGAGAAGGAATATGCTGTGGAGAGAGCTGCTGGGGTGGATGTGTTGGATGGAGTAATCCACGTCTCAGTGAGAGCAAGGAAATCCAGAGACTGCAGGGAGGCGTAGCCAGAGATGAAGTCAGCCTTAGGAACAGCTGACTGGCAGTTCCACAGGCCGCCTGAAACTAGGTGCTGGATCTCAGCGTGGGATAGACGAGAGCGGGCCGGTTATAGCGATTAGGAGATACACGGGGCCAGTGATAATTGCGAGAAGACACATGAACAGGAATGGAGAAAATACACATGATTATAGCATGAGGGGCTGGAAAGCTAAACAAAAGAAAAATAGGAATAAGACACCAGTGATACTTATCTCAAATTAGAGTAGGATTTGCCTCCTCTTTGCCACCCTCGTGACTCCCGCAGGACTCCAATGTCTTTGGCAGTCTTTGACTCCCGCAGGACTCCAATGTCTTTGGCTGTCTGACGCTGCCGCTGACGCTCAAGAAACAGCTGCCTAAATGGACGCCTGATTGCTGAGTTCTCACAGCTAAGGTGCCACGCCCCTCTAGTTAGTTAACTCTCAACAGCTGATGGGCGACAACGCAGAGGGGTGCGTATTTAAATGCAGCCCAGACAGAAACTGGACGCAGTGACAGTTTCACGTGGACAGATCTGAGATTTAAATTCTCTCAAAAGTGCCCTTTTAGCTACAACAACTACAGAACAATTATACAGAGTAGAATAACTGAAATAGAGAAGTCTAATTAAACAAGATTATTACTTACAGCGGTTTCTGCGTCCGAGGAGGTGTAGCAGCCAGGTCAAAGGAGTACACTGAATTAACTCGTTTTTGAGACCGCTATTTAACTGCTTTGTCAGCTGGGAACTGGTTTCTCCAGCTGTTTCTACACGTCACGCACAATCAACGCAGAGGGGTGCGTATTTAAATGCAGCCCAGACAGAAACTGGACGCAGTGACAGTTTCACGTGGACAGATCTGAGATTTAAATTCTCTCAAAAGTGCCCTTTTAGCTACAACAACTACAGAACAATTATACAGAGTAGAATAACTGAATTGTCCTCATAGAACACTTTTAATCTGGCCGGGAATGGGCTCTGGAATCTTATGTTTCTTTCCTTAAGTGCCGATTTGGCTTCCGCATACTGCCTTCTCCTTCTCTGCAATTCAGGTGCGTAATCGTGGTCCACGTTGACCTTTTTTTCTTTGAAATAAAAACCCTTTTTCTGCCAGGCTTTTTTGATTACGTCTTCTTTCATTTGAAAACTTGAGAATTTCACCACCAGTGATCTTGGTGAGGCCTCTGCCGGAGGTTTGGGGCCGAGCGCACGGTGCGCCCTCTCGATCTGTAGCGTAGAGGGGGTCAGTTCCAGGCCTTTAACTAGTAGCTCTTCCACAAAAGCGATCACAGATGTCGACATGGCTTCTGCACCTTCCTCTACTCCGTAGATCCTTATGTTCTCGCGCCGTGTTCGTCCCTCCAGGTCCGTCAGTTTAGCCTTGGTCTGTACCTGTAGCTTCACTAGGCCTGTCACCACCTCTTCCCATGACTGGATCCTGGTCTCCGCTACGTCAATTCGTTCCTCTGCTTCCTCCATTCTTTTGTTAATTTTATTGATGTCATCCTTTATTCCATTGAGTTGTTGGCAGGAGTCTTTTCTAAAGTCTCGCAGCTCTTTTAGAATTAAACTCATATTAGCCTCCCCGCTGTGATCTGCGTCATCTGGCTGCTTGTCATCATCCATGCTGTTGCTTGCTTGAGACAGCTGATCGATTTCTTCCTCGTCGTGCTTTTCACTTTGGGTATTGATTTTCTTTCCCTTTCTGGACATTTTTCGTTAGTCCGATATTTCCCCGTTGATTTAAATGCTCTCAGAGAGTTGGATTGCGTTGTTCGGACAGTGTTTTTAGATATTTTCGGTCGGGAGCGTGTTGCTCTATGCTTCCATCTCTGTGTCGGACCGGAAGTCTCTGTCTCGGCTCCAGTTTTCATATGATAGTGGTTGTAAAAATCCAACACAACTACAGCAGAGGACTCAGGTGAATTTAAATTGCAGTCGATGGTCCTGGGCCATTTCGAGCTTTAGTAAAAAAAAGCTACAGGACTTATTTTTGTAGATATTTTTTTGAAGGATACTCGGAACTAGTATAGCCCACAAACAGGAGTGGTGTGTTTTGCTTTTATAGTTTTGATTTGGAGTCAAGCAGCAGCATTATGAATAATGTTATCCTCCAACTCCTTTAAAAAAGAGCAGTGAGAAGTTACTATGGTATGCTTGAGATGAGAGCATGCATTAGCTTTGTGGCATTTTGCTAGCTTGTGAGTGTCTGGATCCTGGCGGTATTTCACACATTGTCTGAGATGTTGGATTACAGATTAACTTGATTGGGTGAAAGAATGCTATTTTGGCACTGCTGCTGATTTGCGATTCAAAGCTTAGTTTGGACTCAAAGACACTTCTGAATCAATCTGGGGAGCTACAGATCCAAAATCCTCTTTGATGATGCAATGTCTGAGTGTAGAGGCATTTCTGTTTCTTTTTTTTTGGACTTCAGATAGTATTTATTTAGTTTTTCATTGCAGAAATAAAGGATGCAAAGCATTTTGTTCATTTGGCCCAACTGAAATGTATAACCATGTGTCATCTGCAAAGCTATGAAAATTGACATAGCACTCTTTGAAGGCATCACCTAAATGAGGCATGAAAATGTCTGACTGATCATGTGAACCCTTTGGAATTACCTGGATTTCTGCATAAGTTGGTCATAAAATGTGTTCTGATCTTCATCTAAGTCACAACAATAAACACAGTCTGCTTAAACTAATACCACACAAACAATTATATGTTTTCATGTTTTTATTGAACACACCATGTAAACATTCACAGTGCAGGGTGGAAAAAGTATGTGAGCCCCTAGGCTAAAGACTTCTTCAAGAGCTAATTGGAGTCAGGAGTCAGCCAAGCTGGAGTCCATCAATGAGACGAGATTGGAGGTGTTGGTTAAAGCTGCCCTGCCCTATAAAAAATACACACCAGTTTTGAATTTGCTATTCTTAAGAAGCATTGCCAGATGTGAACCATGCCTCGCACAAAAGAGCTCTCAGAAGACCTACGATTAAGAAATGTTGACTTGCATAAAGCTCGGAAAGGGTTCCAAAAGTATCTCTAAAAGCCTTGATGTTCATCAGTCCACGGTAAGACAAATTGTCTATAAATGGAGAAAGTTCAGCACTGTTGCTACTCTCCCTAGGAGTGGCCGTCCTGTAAATATGACTGCAAGAGCACAGCGCAGAATGCTCAATGAGGTGAAGAAGAATCCTAGAGTGTCAGCTAGAGACTTAAAGAAATCTCTGGCACATGCTAACATCTCTGTTGACGAATCTACGATACGTAAAACACTGAACAAGAATGGAGTTCATGGGAGGACACCACGGAGGAAGCCACTGCTGTCCATAAAATACATTGCTGCACGTTTGAAGTTTGCAAAAGAGCTCCTGGATGTTCCACAGCACTACTGGAAAAATATTCTGTGGACAGATGAAACCAAAGTTGAGTTGTTTGGAAGGAACACACAACGCTATGTGTGGAGAATCCAAAGGGTTCACATACTTTTTCTTGCAACTGTAGTTGATAAATGATGGCGATGGATTTTATATTACACAATCTCTTAATGACCTTCAGTTTTCATCAGGTGGTTGTTCAGGATGTCATATATTTCAACTGAGGGAATTAATGAGCTGATAAGTTCATAGAACGAAAATCCCTGTCTAGGATCCTATCCTGTTGCACAACACATTGACTTTACACTGTCATCTACACTGAAGCCAATCATTTTAACATTTTATAGCATTATAGCGTTCAGAAAATGCTGATGACAGTTCTTTAGTTAAAATGTGTGCCTTCTGGTATGTTTTGCTATCATCATATGGTTTCTTTCACTAGAGTGTGCCAAAGCCATAATTGCATGTTATACTTGCTAGTGGCTTTAATGTGTTTTAGTTTTTTATTAACCTTTAATTTAACAAATAATTCAGGCAATCTGACTAGTATGGGAATCATTACCTGCCACCATTTAGTTTAACTGTTAATTTCAGCCCTCGTAGTACACATTTCTAAGTTGTTTTAATAAAAGGTATTCATTCCTCTCTGGCTTTTAAATTTCCTCAGAGACGCTCTGCATCTTGTCGATGTATGTCCAACCTGAGAGCCGTTAGATGCACTGTTTGTAAATGTGGTTTGGTAGGGGGCTCGGTGGGGAGATAAACGGTTCGGTTCTGAGTGCTGTGCTCGGGGCACGTTAGTCACAATGCACCAGAGCAGATTTATGGATGCCAATAGCACAGAGCAGGGGCACCATAATTCTAGAGTTGATGATGGGGGGTCATGGAGTGACGGCGAAAAAATAAATGTATGTGAGTTATTGAGCCGTGGTTATGAATGGCTCCTTTCAAACTTTACCTGGTGAGCTTTTAATGCTTATTATTAAGTCAGGATAAATCATAGCTTCAAAAATGGTCTGGACAAACAGACTGCCATACCAGAACAAAAAACAGCCATAGAGGTTTCAGCAGATGCGTGACCACATGACCCTTTAAAAGGCTTGGAACAAAAAAAGAGAGTGGCTGAAGTGAGAGACAGAACAGCATCACAACAGAATGATGGCGTGAAGCATCTGTGAGAAAGATGAGCAGGAAAAACGAAAAGAGAAGATCTAATGGCAGAAGAGTGTGGCAGAAAGAGGAAAATATAGATCTCATGATTCAACAAAGCAACAGAGATAAAGCCGACTGCAAACGTGACAAAGAGTAAATAGGAGCATATACCTCCATAATAAAGATGTGTTCATCTTCAATAGAGTCAGTAAAGGATTCAGCAATCAGAGCAGAACAATCTGTCAGTTTACCGATGTGTCATTCGTTTTAATATTCAAAATGTTTACACTGGACAACGTGAGAAGTAATACAGGCAACCACATGTGCGAATTAAATGATGTTTTACAAAAAAGTAAACCAGTGATTTTAAATTAATTCCATGTTACAATGGAAAATGACAAACTCAGTCAGTAAGCAAAAAATACATATACAGATTCTGTTGCTGTTCTGTTCTGTTGACAACGTATATACATGTACAATGACTGTCCATCTATCTGTATACTGTATGACCATGGAGATTTACAGTATACAGTAGCATGATTAACCCATGTAATCCCATTGGTCACTGTGACGGAGCGGATCACATGAGTGACTGACTCCGCCACTGACAGCCGGCACACACAACACACCAAACATTTCGGAGAAAAGACGGAGGCGCATCACTTCCGTGTTTTAAATTCCTGCTATGAACCTTGCAATTATTTAATTTACGTTTGTTAATTATGGGGAATGATTATATTAAGAGGTGGTTAACCTGTTTATGTTTGGGTCGGATTGTTATTTTGAAATGTGGTTTGGAGTGTAATTGTTGTCACCTGTTGACGGTAAGCCTGGTGGGAGGGGCTACGGGTTATTAAGGGACGGGGTTGGCCCTGGAAGGGGAACTCGGGGAATGTTGCAGAGAAGGCAACAGCTGGGACGTGTTCGAGAGATCGTTGCAGAGAAGGCAACAGCTGAACACGTTTACTCTCCGGGAGTGATGGACGGCCTGTTTGTGGATTTTTATTTTGTTGTCTAACTTGTGCTGGTTCGCTATTTTTGTTGTTGTTGCTGTTATAAAGTTTTGGAGCGTACCCCAACCGACTAGGCCAGTGTTTGTGAACGGACAATTAGAGCAATTAAAGCAACAGTCACAATAGTGACCGCAAAACATATTTTCACTTATAAGGCTCTATAAATGTTACTGAATTATATATCAATGTATTTCCAGAAAATATTGGATAAATAAAAGGTCTCAATGAAATATGTGCAGTGTCACATGTTTAGTGTAAAATGTCACATGACTTGAGCTGTTCACTTCCTGGTTGCACCTAGAGAAGAGGATGGCTGCCTCAAAGCTCCCAGAAAAAGGGTTAGTAAAGAATGTTAACGTAAAGATAGTACAATGATTTTTGGTAAACATAATCTTTAAGGTATCTAGTATTGATAAATGCATTTGCAATAACTTAACTTTTTTTGAATGTGGAAACAGAAAGAGTAAACATGTTGACGGCAACAATAGTGACCGGCGGGATAACACAGTGCATCTAGGTATTACACGTACATAGTCTTTTAACCTAATTTCTTAATGTGTTGTTTCTTTTAGCTTTACCTTGAGTCAAGTTCTGGATATGTTGGATCCAGGTGACAGCCCTGATAAGGCATGCAACATTACATTTATCCCTCAAACTGAGAAAGATGCTTTCCTCAGTGATTGTGATAGCGATGGGTCAGATATGGACTATGAGGGGGAGTCAGGCCATTTGCCAGCCAAGCTGTTGAATGCATATGCTGAACTTCAGCAAACTGATCATGACGGGAACAACGTTATCAATGATGATGACATCTCCCTCACCACTACCCCTTCCACACCCCCCTCCGCTGTTCATGATAAAGAGCCAGTGGCCTCTATGAGCCAGAAGGTCCAGTCAGAAAAGCCAAGGGCAAAGCTGCAGGTTGTCAAAAATAAAGATTGAGTGTTCAAACGATCGAAGAGGCCCGCCTCCACTGTTATTCCACAACACACAGTATAGCCCAAATGCTGCAGAATGTATAAAACAAAGTTGCCCTGATCCAATGGATGTTTTCTTACTAATGTATCCACCTACCTTAAGAGAGATCACCATTGAAATGTCCAACCTCTACTCCACCCAGACCAAGGACCAGCAACTGTATCTGGGTATGGAGGAGCTCCTCACATTTTATGGGATCCTTATCACCTCTGGGTACAGCTCTGTTCCAAGAAGACACATGTACTGGTCACTGACAGTGATGTACACAATGAAAGCATTTCAGATGCAATGCGGAGAAATCGCTTTGATGAAATAATGGCCTCAATTCATGTGGTTGACAACACAAAGATCACTGACGACCCATTTTTTAAAGTTAGACCCATCTTCTCCGAGCTCAATCAGTCATACAAAGTCATGCCATTTCAGGAATGGCTGTCGGTGGATCAGAGCATGATCAGATACTATGGTCGCCATGGATGTAAGCAATTCATAAGAGGTAAACCAATCCGCTTTGGTTACAAACTATGGAGCCTTGCTCCTCATCCAGTGGTTTCATCCATCACATGGAGCCATATGGTGGATCCCACACTCTCCTCCCTGAGACGGGGTTAGGTCAGGGACCCAGTGTTGTCCTTGGTGTTGCAGAGCAAGCTCAGGTTGCAAGTTCATCCATGACAACCTCTTCACTTCTCTTGGATTCCTTGATGAAATGACAAAAAGAAGATATGGGAGCTCTGGAACAATGAGGCAAAATCGTCTGTTTGATGTCCCATTCAAGCCCCAGAAAGAATTCATGAAGTTATCTCTGGGAACATCTGATGTTTTGACCCAAGGAGACAAGTTGCTGGTCCATTGGAGAGACAATAATGTTGTCACAGTGGCAACAAACATGGAGGAGAAATACAGTGAGACCTTTGTCAAGAGATGGAATAAGGATCGACGTACATTAGACAAAGTCCCACAACCAAAATGCATCAACCTATACAATGAGCACATGGGTGGTGTTGACCTTCATGACCAACAGGTATCAAGATACCATATCTCGATCAGGTCTAAGAAGTGGTGGTGGCCATCTTTGCATGGTCTCTCAACAGTGCACTTGTGAACAGCCATTATGGGAGGGACCATTGATCTGCTCACCTTCTCAAGGATAGTGGCGCAGTCACTTATGCAAAAGTTTGGCACAAAACCACTGAGCCAGGGCAGGAGATCTCTGCTGGCAGCTACATCAGGCAAGATATGACAAATCATCTCACTGGCCAATCAACACGATGCATCGGTTCCAGAGATGTCATCACTGTGACAAAATGCAAAGCACCACTGCACATTGAGTGCTTCAAGTGAATGCAAAGAGGCTGTAATAGCTATCAAAAAAAACAAAGCAGACCCAATAAAGGCTGTGGAGATGAAGTACAAAGGACAAGTCCATGACAAAAGGGAAAAGTCCAAAATGACTGGAATGTTTTGGAAAAGAAGTTCAAGTTAATCAATCAGTAGATTGTAGTTCAAAATAGTGATGCACAAACTAATCGTGCACTTGGTTCTAAAGCCTATGATATATATATATATTGCATTTTTGTTCAGTATTGGACACCTATTCTACATGCTACCTTTTCTAAATGTTACCTTTTATGTTCAATGTGAATGAATCACACAACTGGCTGTACAGTTGTTTGTGAATGTTGCACTAAAATATCAGAAAGACAATGTTACAAATATTGTACTAAAATAAAAGTTCACATTTTACAACAGTTGTATAATATTAATGTTTCAATACATGTTGCACTAAAATAGAAATGTTGAAAAACGTTGATGGTTGTTCATATTGGTGTTGTATCAGGAATTTTGTTGTGTAAAAAGTCTAACTAGAATTTGATGGGGATTGCCAGTGACAGAGTTTTAAATGTGTAGATAACTAGGCTGGGATGTATACAAATTTGCATGACTGCATTGGAGAAGTATGCTAATTCAATATATGTATTTTCACAGCAACACATAATCCCACCGGTCACAATTGTGACCGGGCATAAAACATAACATTTCATTTACTTTTCCACGAGTTTTTTTAAAAACAATGATTGATTTTTTTCAAAGGGTTACTAATGACACAAGATTTGGATATTTTCATGTCTGGGAAAAATTTGGGATTAAATGGGTTAAGTATTTAGCTGTCCTTCCTGAAACTAAAAACAACTAAACAAAACATACTGCATAATACCTGTTTAGCAACAGAAGGCCAAAAGACACAGACATTTAGTAGCTGCCCACAATTGGTAAAAAGAACCTGAATATTATTCTTGTTAAGCAGGTTTAAGAAATGTGTGTGTCTGTGGATATCAGTTGAACAGTCCTTTTAATTAAACTGGTAAAAACAAATGTGTTGAAATATGTCTTGTTTCCTGCTTGCAATTAGAAAGCACATTTATTGGGAGGACAAAGTGTATGATGTTTTTTTTCTCCACGGAGCCCTCTCGTGGTGCAGCTCTCCACCAGTCATCAAATCCAAAATCCACCTGTGTGCGGTTGTATTTATGAGGATGCACTGCCCACGTAATTGTGTGTGTGGGTGTACATGTGTGTGAGTGTGTGTGTTTATGCCTGGTCTATAAACCTTAAAGCTGGCTTTCCATATATCTGTAATCTTCTGCTGTATTTCATTTTTTTTTTAAAGATTTGTCCCCGACTCCAGCTGGTGCCCCTGTTCAGAGCAGTATGTATTACCGCCTGCAGCCACTGCCCTGCTCACATAGAAGAAGTAGTTGTAGACATAGTCAAGGTTGTGTGTGTGTATGTGTGGTGTGTGTTGTTGTAGCAAATAGCTGGCTGTAGCCTCAGTAAAGGTTTGTCCTTAATAGTTGTACGGATATTGTCAGTGTTGGAAGAAGTCACTCACATCCTTTACTTAAGTAAAAGTACAAATACTAATACTATAAATAACTAATACTTAAAATACTCCACTACAAGTAAAAGTCCTGATTTCGAATTGTTACGTGAGTAAAAGTACAAAAGTATTAGCATGAAAATGAATTTAAACTACAGAAAGTACTCATTCTGGACAATGGCCCAATTCAGAATAATAAAAAGTACAGAAATATTATCATCTAAACCTACTCCAAGTTTAAAAAATAAAAGTAATCGTCATGCAAATTGAACTTATCACAGTATTTCATTATTATGGTTGTTATAATATCCTGTTTTTATACTTGTAAAAACATTTTAGCATTGTGGTTTTGTCGATGTGGACCAAATGTAGATACAGTACTTGAAGTGCTGTGGAGCTGAATGGTAGAATTTAGCATTTTACTACATCAGCATTTAATTTGTTTATGTACAAAGTAACTGAGTGAAAATAAATGTTGTGGAATAAGAAGTACAATATTTCCCTCTAAAATGTAGTGGGGTAGAAGTATAAAGTACCATTAAATGGAAATACTCAAGTAAAGTACAAATATGTCAAAAGGTGAATGTAGTCGGTTACTTTCCACCACTGGATATATATTTGGGTATTTCCTGACTAACAGCTCAGGAAATACAGAACATTTATTTTTAAAAGTTTGACAGTTGCGCTTTGAATTCACATGTGAGACCCAAACAGTTAAGGTGTGTTTACTATCATCCTCGGTGTTGTCGCACAGTTTCTTCCATTAATCTAGTTTCCCCGGTTGCTCTAACAATCCTGCCTTCATGTAGTCTATAGAGCTCGCTTGTTGCACAATATAGAGCATTAGACCTGACAGCTTTGCAGCAGGAATCTAACATCTGAGGCTTCTCTTTCCTTTCAGGCCACAACTGCTCTCTCTCTTTTCCCAGCTCTATCCCAGGCAATTCTACTCATCTTCCTTTAGGTATATAGCTCACACTCATACATATACAGCCAATAAAACCCCTGTGTAAACCCCTCTTGATGTATCGTCAACTTTCAGCTAACAACAGGATTCGAGACATGGAGTCGTTTCAATCTATTCTGATTTTAGGGTTGGCGTCAGAAAATGTCAGCTATGTCACTCCCGCCCACAATCTCTCTATCTACCCTTTATGAGCCAAAATCCAGCTCCACTCAATTAAGTCTGGGGCCCAGCGTATCTTTTTGAACTGTCGTCTCGAAGGGTTTCTGCTAGCTGAACTGTGCTCAAGCTGCAGGGGAACCTATTTGCCTCCGCTAATCCTATTTTCCTGCCTCTTTCTCCTTTTCTCTGTGCCTGCCTGTGTTTTATTGTCCTCCTCCTATTTCTTCTCTCTTTATCAGTTCCAGCCTTGTTGAACGTAAGCTCTTATGTGAGTGACACCTTTGCCAAAATCAGCTGGACTGCCATAGAAGAGCAGCAGGACTCGGAGCTTTATGTGGCTTATATGAATAACAGTAAGCTACTTTTCCTGCTAAGCATTGATGGGAATTTTAGGTAACACATGTGTAGATGCTACTGAGAAGGTTTTATATAAACATATATCATAAGCCTAGCGTCTGCATTGCTACAACCATTATTTCTATGATTACCCTTACATATATTAACATGCTTTTAAAGTTATTTAATTTTTTTAATTTATATCTCAACAACGATTCTGTAGTTGGCAATAGCTCATCCTTTCTTCTTTTTAGATAGCGTGGAAGCTAATACAGACTTGCTGCTTGTGTGTAGGTGATGGCTTCTGGCGGATTTCAGAGGCTGTAAACGCTTCTCAAAGTTTCCACGTTATTGATGGGCTCAAACCTGGGACGTTGTACACTGTGCGCCTCATGTCCAAGAGGCTGCTCGATAACGCTAGCATTTTTGAAGACGTTATCCAAACTCGATTACAAGGTGAGAGGAGAGAAAGGCGACGCAGTCTGTAGAGTTTAGAGATTCGAGCTCCCACCTGCCACATAAATATAATTGACAAACAAATATCGACTGTGGTGAATGTGTGAGTTTAGTTTTTTTCTTGCATCTCTGTGCATTTGTTATTTCCTATTTGATATTCCTTCAGAAGAGAGTGTTATAGCTGAAGGGATTGTGAGAGCATCCTCTCAAACTAGAATTCATCATGTTTTTTTAAAGTCTAGGATAGACTTGGATGCTGTGTGCATAAGGGGTCATACTGAAATAAATCAATGTGTAAAGGACATTTTTGAGCTCTGTGTTTCTTTTCTGTTTGCAAACACAGGTGCTGTAGGTCAGAAGAGCAGTTTTTCCACCCAGCGCTGGTTCATCGGGACCATGTGTGCTGTGGCGCTCCTCACCCTCGTGGTACTCATGGCCTGCTTTGTGCGACGGAACAGAGGTGGCAAGTATGCAGGTACGCCGCCTCCGACCCAGAGACAAGAAATGTTCTCCATGGAAAAAGGTCAGTTAGTTTTGAACTAGGGTTGGGGGCCCTTGTCGTCTCACTTCAGACAGGAGCTGAACCAAAATGTAACTCATGGTATGTCAAATGTATCAGTCTGACTTGGTTAAAAGCAATTTAAGGTCTCTCAGAAATCCTTAAACATCACCATTTCTACAAGATGACGCTTTAATTTGACTTTTTTGATTTTGGTTGACCTCTTGAAATAATTCAAATGTGCGACAGGCCTCAACCCTGACCTAACCCCCTCGACCTCGTTTGGAAATGCTTCCTGCATGCATGTTGGCAAACTATGCATGCTAACCCTGCCAAACCCAGTTTGGTTAACTCCAAATGAACTATCCGTGGGATGCTTGCATCTACAGTTTGTCTACTGCTTTGTGAAGTAATTTGTGTGGCCCTGATAGTTCTGCTTTGTACCTCTGATTACATACCTTGTCAAGCCAGACAAATGGGAACCAGCTGGCTTTGTTCCTTGCCTCACCTGTGCAGACCTTCCTCCTTCCCCTGCACCTTTGTGTTGTATCAGAGACGAGTTTAATCTCACCTCGGTACCTACCTGCCAAGAGCAGCCTGTCCTCCTACAAAAAACGACCATATAGGTCGATTGTTCAGCAGCTAAATATGACCCAGAGTCACGTTTTAAAGTGTAGCCCCTCTAGTGGTCGTGTAAGAAACAACATGCTCCTGTCGATTGCAAATGCTCCGGAGGGTCGTTTATTCACAAATAACCCTCTCTGGAAAATCCAAAATTGTGGAATAGTTTGGCCATTACAATGCTTTTTTATTAGATTTCTAGCGAGAAGTGTATATTGTACTTTTATAATCTACGTCCAGTGGATGTGTAGGATCTACAGTTTGATAGATATACGAAGATGATTTGAGGTCTCACCAGGAGAACGTGTACTGTATATGGGGCAGCTTCCATGTAAAGTTAGCGTGGGTGAAAACAGTATTTCCGGTCTCGAAGTTTTCTGAATAAAACCGGAAGTATTCCCCACACTGTCAAATGATTACACAGTGATATCTCCATTACTCATCCACTAAAAAACATCAGTTTATCCTTGTTAATTACACAATATTGATTGGTTTAAATTGTGTACATTGCTTTTGTGTTTATAACCTTCGATTTGGAGAAACAAATAGTTTTTTCGTTGTTTAGACACTACAGAGTTTCCAAAGACACTACACTACCCAGAATCCCCAGCTATCGTTTGGGACTACAACATCCGCCTTGCTTTACAAACCCCGTGATTAGCCCTCAAGCTCTGTGATTGGATGTTGGAGTGGCAGTGCGACAAGGTTACGCCGAGTGTCAAACAGCTCTTTGAAATGGAATGGAACCACGCCAGACTATCCAAAATTGGACTTGGACGGGTCCAGCCCAGCCCTCCCCCCCAGAATTACACATGCTGGCTATTGTGTGTTTCGCAACATGTTACTTTATTGATCCCAAGTTGGGAAATGTTTTTGTTACAGCAGCATGTACTACTTTGTTCTACTCCACTTCAGAGGTTAACCTGGTATTTTTACTCTACTACATTTATTTTTGTTACTTTGCAGATTCTGATTAATGATGTGAAATATAAACAACCCTTAAATCAGACTTTAGTTACACCTGAGTAAAATTCAGCCTTATCAGTTTGTCTGTTTTGCACATCCTCCTGTTAATATCTTTGGACGTCCTGCACTAAACTGTTTTATTGTAGAGATCACTACAGTATCTTCTTGATATTTTATATTCTATATTTCTATCAGTGACCCCTATTTTGTTTGTAGGCTCCTCTTAATATTTAAATGTTTTCATCAAATATAACTTATTCAACAACTAAATTCAATAACGTGCTTTAACCACTAGGAGGTGCGGTTTAGACCAGTGGTCTAGTTAATAAAACATAATAATATCGTACATAATATGACTATTCACTTTATTGTGAAATTAAAACAGAACGGTAAAGGAAAATACAGTTTCAGTCTCTCGATGTGAAGCTTATGCATTGTACCATGAACTTGTATAGACCTGCTGTAACAGTCAACTGCATGAGGAGTTGGAAAGATAGTTCAGAAAATCAGTAATATCTTTAAAAACTACAAAAAAGTCCCTTTCTATCAGCTGTGCACCGTTATGGTGTAAATACAGACTATCTACTAATTGGATCAAATATAAAAGTCAGCCGCATTAGTGTTGATACTGCAAGGAGACGTATTGTGTGAAAAGAAATGGAAGATGTTGTTTAATTGTTGATATATTTATGGTCTACGTCACGTATTCAGTTTTGGCGGTATCTCTTCCAGTTTGTCAAAAGGTCTTCTGATCAGGGCTCTATAAATAAATATCTACAGCAGATATGTAATATGTAATGCAGACGAACCGTGTATTACAATGCCGTTATGTGATGACTTTCAAAGAGAAAAGCAAGAACACTCGGAATAAAGTATTATTTTATTTTTAAAAATGTTTTCCGATTTCATATCACATAAACACCATATCCCGACGTGCATTGCGGCGTGATTTTAGCCTATCAAAACCTCTGAAAAAAGAAATGTGTCTCTCAGAATCGAAAGAGAAAAACCTATGGGAAAAACACAAAAGCATTGTACACAATTTAAACCAATTAATGTCGTATAATTAACTAGGATAAACTGATGTTTTTTAGTGGATGAGTACTGCAGATATCACTGTTAAATCATTTGATCATTGGTTTTATTATGAAAACGTCGTTACCGGAAATACTGTTTTCAACCCGTAACTTTACATGGAAGCTTGCCGCATATACACGTTCTCCTGACGAAACCTCAAATCATCTTCGTAATATCTATCAAACTATAGATCCTACATATCGACTGGATGTGGATTCTAAAAGTACAATATATACTTCTCGCTAGAAATCTAATCATAAAGCGTTTTAATGGCCAAACTATCCTACAATTTAGGATTTTACAGAGAGGGTTATTTGTGAATAAACAACCCTCTGTAACGTTTGCATTCAATGGGAGCACTAGAGGCCGACAACTTTAAAACGTAATTATAGGTCGTATTAAGCGCTTGAACAAACAACATATTTGGTCGTAATAAGGGCTTGAACAATCGACCCATTTGGTCGTATGAGTTGGAGGACTTGTTGGCCAAGAGACTCCTCACTCACTTTCTCTCCTCAACCTGCTCCCCCTTCTTCTCCCTAGAACTCTTACACTGTAAAAATATCCACCGTGAATTCACAATAATTACCTGGCAACTTGTTGCATGACTTTCACAGTAAGGTTCACAGCAATTTACTGTGAATGTCTTCACAGCAATGTATTGTAATTTCACATCCATGATATTACAATGCATTGTTGTAAAGGTACAACTGTATACTGTAACTTCACAGCTTCAATTACTGTGATAGTACAGTATGTTACTGGGGAATTACATCATTTTGTTGTACATTAATTACAAGGGCCTGTACTTTTACATTTCTATTGTGAAAGTACTGCAGGAGTAGCCAGTAATTTACTGTGAATTTACAATGTGTACTGTGAAAGTACTGCAGGAGTAGCCAGTAATTTACTGTGAATTTACAATATGTACTGTGAAAGTACTGCAGGAGTAGCCAGTAATTTACTGTAAATATATAAATCTAAATAATACGATAATATATTGTACATTTGACTGGGATTGTACCATAATTCAATCAGCTCAATCAACAAAGAAAATGCCCATTTTAACTTTGTATTACTCCATTGAAGTGCAAAGTACATTTTACAGTGTTTTGGAAATGTTGTTACAGCCCCAACCTCTAATCCGCGGTAGTGGCTTGTGCTGAGACGCGCAACATGAAAGAATACACACAATAACCGGTACTTGGTAACGAGCATTTATTGATAATCAGCCGTTTGCTCACACAAGCGAAATGGGAAACAAAAAGAGGTCTGGAGGACTGGCCAAAAGGAACAAACAGAAGGAGGGAACCCGAGCCAGCCACACCACGGGCCGTAGGACCCAGAACTCCCCCGCCTAACCAAAAATCAAATATAAACCCTATGGGAAACAAAATAAAGCCGCAAAAACTGGACTACCAGGTCCTCCAGGCTAAACATAAACACATCTGCAAAAATATGGCAAAGAGGTATTCTAAGGACAGTGTCTCCGGCATTAGGATAGGTGAAACATCCTTCTCCTCCAGCTTCTCTTTATATATACAAACGGCTGAGTGGAATTTGGAACACCTGGGCAGAGGCGGAGCCAGGGGCAGACCAGGTGCACCTGGGCAGAGGCGGAGCCAGGAGCAGACCAGGTGCACCTGGGCAGAGGCAGAGCCAGGGAGACAGAAAACAAGGAGGGGAGCACTTAACACATGTCTACACAGACATCCACTCAAAGTCAACAATTTTTCTGAAGAATGTGCAGACATGGAGGTTTAAATTGCCATGCCTCTTTGTGGCTTTCTAGCCCGTCTCAGGATTAATGCCCAGGATGCACCTGAAAACAATAAGCCAAGACAACAATTTCAATTTTACATAGATGTATATGTTGCCTCATTTATTTTAAGGCACATGCAGCGGTGCCCCTTTCAATTTAAGTAAAACCTGCACCAAAGAAAGACATTTGTATTTAAAGCCAAGCAAGAGCGATAAAAGCAAGAAAATCACTTAATTTGTTGTGTTATCACAGAGGATGGTCTGAATACAGTATTTTACGATGAAATAATACAGTAACATGTTGTGAAATCCTGGTAATCATTGATCCTGTACATTCACAGTAATTAACTGTGCCTGTATTGATTTCACTGTGAAATTCTAAATTACAGTGTTATATTGTGAACATTACAGGTAAAGACTGTAAAGTGGTAAAACAGTAATTTATTGTAAAATATTACAGCTAAATATTGTGAAATCATGGTAATATTTTACAGTGTACCTCTTTGCCTGCAGTAGCTTTTTTGACACGATGCACTGAATATTTCATCTGCTGCTTTAGATTCCCCCTTTGCCCATCTAGCTCTTTTCATGAAACCCCTCTTTTGAGGTTCTTGAAAGCAACTGGTATTTTTAAAGCATATTTGCACAAAGAGCTGCTGTGTAGCACTTTGGGCGGACAAACAGAAGAGAGGCTTTCAGTTTGCAGAATTGATAGAATGTTTACTCAGTCATTTTAAGTTGTTCTCAAAAGCTTTTCATTCCTGACTTTTTTTAAATGCAACTCCTTTATACACTCAAGTAATGGAAAAGTTCAGTTCATTTAATCCTTTACACCTACCAAACATTAATGTTGAGCTTGCTCTGGCTGTATTCTAAAAATCTTCTGAGAGAGAAAAGTCACTGACGTTGGTAAAAATGAACAAAAGGGTGGTGCTAACATGTGAGTTATTAATCTTTGGAAAATGTTAACGCTCCAATCTTTTATTTAATCATGACCAAGTCTTACAACTCATATGTAATTCCAACCACGAATGAAAGTGCTGCTCTTTGACATGCTATGTGTGTCCTGCCTCGTCCTTGCAGTGAAAGAGAAGGAGGACCTCCACCCGGACCCGGAGTCGCAAGGATTGAATGAGGACAGCTTTGGTGACTACAGGTGAGCTAAACTCCTGCTGTGTGAAGAAGAGCTGCAGTGCCAATGTTTGCTTCAGAAAAGGACATGTTTAAATGTGCTGAGCTGGAGCAGTATTCATCCAGCAACCACATATGTTAAATATTTTCTGGCTGAGAAACTAATGTGTCATGTCACGGTTATGTTTCTTCTCTCCCTTCCACAAAAGCAAAGCACGCGTTCATGAGCTTTACGAGGATCAGCCTAGGAGCCATTGTTCTCGACATTTAATGGGCTAGGTAATCCCATGGTGTAGTTAACAAGTGTTTGCAACGTTGTTAGCTAACCTGAGCTTTCACCCCTTTTGTAGGAATGATGTGCTCTTGGTCCCGTAGGCATCAGTAGTTTATTTTGTGTGTTGCAGTGTGTGTACCAATGAATGAGTGACTATTTAACACAGAATGTCTTATGTTTAGAATACATAATCGTCTGGTTCTGTAATATAATACTACCCCCACTTCAAAGGTCCCATATTATACTCTTTTTGAAAAATATATTATCGGTCTCAGATATATACAAAACATGTCTCTGAAGTTTTTGGTTTGAAATATCACACAGATCATGCATTGTAGCATGCCATTAACCCGTTTCCGCCCTGTTCCAAAAGTGCTAATTCTGTGTCTGTAGCTTTAAATGCAAAATGGAATGCTTGCTGGCCACGTCCCTCTGAGAAGTGATTGGTTTAAAAAAAAAAAAAACACACACACAATGGTGCTCTAGGAGGAGATTCAGGTGATAAGGTGGGCGGGGGTTACCTTGGTTGGTTATTGGCTTATGGTTGCACAACCCCAAAAAAAGTTGTGACATCACAAAGGGCCAAAATCTGATCAGCTCATTATCAGGGCAAAAATTGAGAGAATCTTTTTTCCTGAAACTTTCAGAATCTCTTTACACAAAGGGGACACATATATCTATGTATAAAAGACATGAAAAAGTGGATCTTGCATAATAGGTGACCTTTAAAATACATAAATCGTTTTACTTTCAGGCCATAGGCCTACACTTTTATTGCAGAATTCAAAACGTAATAGAGGTTGTCCGCCTTATACTGTAGCTCAATTGGTAGAGCTGGCCCATCTACTAGGGTTTATCCCCAAGTGAAGGACCATTTGCAGCATGTCATTTCCTCCATCTCCCCGTTTCAACTCTGTCTCTACAATAAAATAACTGGTTTAGTTACTTCTCAAGCAGTGTATCCCGAAGGGCTGGAGCTCACATCTAAACATGAAACTTGTTGTTTTGTTTCTGAATTCACTTTACTTGAAGTAAATGGCAGGATGGAGCATAACGAATGGTGGTAGTGTGACCCCACTTAGCAAAGCATTTCTTAGACAACAGCTGTAATGATATTACTTATTTAAGCTCTTACATCAGCATCCGACTGACCCCATTAAGATTATGTTCAAAGCAACTTTAATGAAACTATAAAGATGTATTTGAGTACCTCTGCTTAACTGGAGTTTTGACAGACTTACTTTTAAACCCTGATTTACCTTGTGGATTAGTGTGTGCTGTGGAGCATTCAAATGAAGGCCACATTTTGTATTGCTTTACATCCTCCCACTGTAAACACGTAAATTGATTAATGATGTATAGTCATTTCTGATGGGAAATATCTTACATTCAATAATACAGGCATAACGAAAGCATAGAAAATGTGTGGAAAAACTGAGCCTTTAAGCCAAAAGCAGACAGCTGTTTTACTTTACAATAGCTCTTGATTTTCTATTGTTTGCATTGTTAAGCTGCTACGGTGACAGTTTAGGGAAATGGGATGATCCTATTTTGCCTGACAGCACTGCAGAAGCTGTGTGACAATGGTGTATTTGTTTGTGCACACGCAAGAGAAATCACCTAAAATAGCCTCTTCCGCTTTGATTCTGCTCGTCATCATATTATTCAGTACATGATTACTCACAACTGCGTGGTTGCTGCCAATTGCATTTCTGCGATTCTTGCCAAGACTGTAATTCTGTTGAAAAGGAAAGGATGCATTGTCTACAGCCTTGTTTACAACTACATAGCATTTTTGTAATAACAATGGAAAACCAAGGGCTCACTGATTACGGTGCAGATTTCAACCAAACGTTAAGTATTGTTATTTTGTCAGGTTTGACACTGATGAAAAACCCAAGAAAGTAACATGTAATGCTGGGAGATAACCCAATTTGATCACACATTAACTTTCATTGATGTGATTATTTGGTAATGTTGTGTAACAAAATGTAGTCGTCCAAATTAATAAATAGTGTGCTGTTGATTTGATCTCTGATACAAAGTTCACGTAGGAGCTCATGAGGCAAGGGAAACTGCTAATATGAGTTTGTGAGATGATGCAGATGTTTGGCTACCTGTTTATAATGCCTCTCATGGTTTCTTTCATGAGGCTGTTCTGCCTACTGTTCCCCCAGAGTGCCCTTAGCCTCACTATGATGTTGTTTGCCTGGCTATAAAGCTGGTTTCAGGGCTCTCTGGTGCCCTTTGAATCTCTGACGGCAATAGACCACCCACTGGTATGCCACGTGTCTGGGGAGCTGACAAGTGGTAATTAGGCTTCAGACGATTTCTCTTCGGAGGCAGCCCTCTGCTCTCTTGCCCCTCTGTCCACTGCGAGAACAGCAGGTGCCGTAGCTGAAGCAGGCTGTTAACCAACAGTGTAATGCAATTTTTTCCCCAGCTGAATTTTATTTGTACTTTCTTTCATCTTGGCTTTCATCGTCAGTTAGGCAGATGGCAGCCGATGTGGACAAGCTCTCCTTCAGTTAACTTTACTAACATAAATACAACTTCAGATGCAAAGAGGGGGAAATAAAATCCTCCTTCCACATGAGGTTTCTGGGCTGCCCCCAAACCAGAGTCAGCACGGGTCAATGGTGAAACAAATTTAATTACAGTCTGCCTGGCGATGTGCCTCCATCTCTCACCTGTTTTAGAGGCTCCAGGAAAGCCTTTCCACAGCAACAGCTGAGACAGAGCTGGATGCGGACCAAGGGCCTGAATGAGAGCTGGGGCTCAAAGGCCCTCAGCCCCATTTTATCAGAGTATTCAAAGTCACTGTGGGCGGGCTGCGGCGGCTATTGCATTCCTCTGCTCTTAGATAACAGCCACTTATCTTCAGCGCTCTAGAGTCACCAGAGAAAGGAGGTTTGATAAGAGTTGAAATGCGGACCTTATGTGGCTTGCATGGTAAACGGCATCATGGAATAGGAGAGATAAGTTTGGTTATTAAAAAATCCTTGTGGAGGAGATCCGATTTGTAATCTTAACTTGAACCATATTTCTTCTCCAAAATGCTGCTCGAAATGTTGAGCTTGTAGATGACACAGGTGTCAACTACAGTGAGACTCAAAGGGCACTATCACATACGAGACACCTGAGCGTTGTCTCTGAACGCAGGTGCTCCGCGTTATGAATACTAAACCCAAGGAGAGAGAGAGGTTTCCAAACATGGCTGGTTTGGGGAATTAAGAAAGAGAACAGGCAGGGAAAATATCCTCAGTGTTTTGAGGTGACCCTGCGTCTTGTAGTGAGACACCTGCGAGTTGGCCAGTTGCCCAGCCCTAAATTGGCATCTAATCTCCTCGGCCCTCGTGTGGGGCCCCCGGGAATACAGGGAGTGACAGGCTGTTTGTCTGGGATTGCATATGCCCCACCTCTCCCCCTCCTCTCCTTCTCCCTTTCTCAATCTAAACCCCCTCTTCCCCATACACGCATACACACAACTCCCACTCGTCTTCTTTCTCACTGCACTCTGGCAATTTCCATCGCTGGTTCTAAAGAGATTTGAAATTGCCTTTGGTCTTGAAGCCTTGGCAATTAGCAATTAGTGAAGTGATTGTAGCAAGCCCTCCCTGCCTCCCTTTCCCGCTGTGTTGCCGCCGCATCCACCCGTGACTACCACCCTGTATTGATGTATTGAAACCATAAGACCTCGCTTTGTGTGCGTGTGTTAGTGCACCCAAGTATTTAATAGTCTGTATGTACTGTACACGCTGTGTATGCCGGTGTCTCTGTGTGGTTATATGTGATATCGTGTGTCAGCCTCTTAGTGTCATATTGCCTCTGAACATATGCACTGACCCTGACCATCCTTCTGTGTTGTCTTTGATGGCAGTGACAGCGAAGAGAAGCCACTGAAGGGCAGTAGCGTGTGTTCCCTGAATGGCGCGATGGGGGACGGCGTCAGCAGAGACAGCATGGTTGACTACGCCGACGGCGGACGAGAATTCAACGAGGACGGTTCATTTATCGGAGAATATTCCGATCGCAGGCACGGAGGCTCTGTTAGCGAGCCCAGTGGACCCAGACCAGTCACTACATAAAGCCAGGCTCCAAATGCTTCAAATCCTTTCAAGATACTTTTCAAATTCCGCTTCCCTGGCATCAAATATATATGGCATATAAATTGAGTATTTAAATACGGAGGAATAAAAATGACTCAAATGTGCAGAAGTTTGGCTCAGGGACTGGAAAAGGAAAAATACACCCACCATACACATCAAATCAAGAGTTGTTGTATATACTGTAAGAGAATTAACTGTATCTTTTGAGTTCTTCAAGATTATTAAAGTGTTTTTTGTACCTATCAGCCATGATCTTCAGCTGTGTATATTGATTGTTAATTTTACAAAAGGTAGAACACCAATAATTTTTTCCTACGATGAGAAAACTCTGAAAATGTCACAATTTTTTTACACAGAGGATGACAGACATTCGAAATACATATGCATCTCGAAACTAAGTTGATTAATTTATTACAGTGGAATCAACATAGTCATAAATGCTTTACTGCTCATTACTGTATTATATATATTTATTTTATATATATATATATATATATATATGATGTTTTTGTTTCTGATATGTTATAATATGCAAATGTATGAAAGATCAAAATGTGTCTTTTTTTATTATATTTGTAATTGTACATTGGACAAAAACGTAAACATAAGATTACAATTACAAATCAACGGTATATATTGTAAGTTCTTTAGCAAGGTGGTCAGAGTGATAGGTGTATTGCTGCATTCATCTCTGCAGTGGAATCATGAATGCATTTATCTAAGGAACTTATCAAAACTTTAACTTGGTGAGCTTTCACCTTCAGGCCCCAGTAATGAAGAGGGAGTTTTTAAACTCAAGCAATTTGTCATACTCTTATTTATTTTTGACTTTTTTAATCATGTGCCTTTATTCCGCTGGATATCGCAGTATGAATCACACTACATTCCTTTAAACGATCAAGCAGCTGGGATATTTATTTTCTGGAAATTATTAATGATCAGTACTTCCCTTCCAGTTTTTATTTAAACTCGGTGCAATGATTCATCAGACTTCATTTGCTGCTCCTTTTTGTAAATTAAAAAGCATCCACTTATCTGGTAAGCTCACTTTCAAGTTGATATGTCCTTCCCCTGAACATTGAATGTGAATATATTCTAAGAAAATGTATTCCTGGTTTTTTGGCTATTTACAAAATAATATGAAGCGCCGAGTGATATGATACAAATATGGCTGAATTAAGTTATTCTCAAAGATCAAACACATAGCAAATCCCCAAAATATACTTTTTTATCCAAAATGCATGCAGTGAATCCTCTCATGTATAATGCATGTTACTGAAATATTAATCAAGGATACAAGTAAAGTTGAGATTGGTCCAATTCAAAAGTGTTACTTAACCAAATAAACAGGATTCAGTAGCATTGCCTGCTACAGAGTACTAAAGTGTTTAACTCGCTAGAGGCTCATTTTCTATGTCTAAGATTGACCATTGAGTACTTTTAAGATACAAAGACTTTCTAAAACAAAGAAGATTTTTGAAAACTTAAGAGATCCAGTGAGACGTGTGAAGGCGAATCACAGAGGACTATGTTTCATATTGAAGTGAGAATACATTTGGTCCACAGAAACTTTTAACAACTAAACTGCATGTTGTATGAGTTTATTTGAAGATATTAAAGACACAATCCTCCCACACAGTAAACATGAGAAAAATAACAGTCCAAAAATAAAGAGAGCTAAAAAAAAGTCATATGATAGCAAGTCCAGCTCTGAAGTAAAAATCCTTCCTATTACTTGGGTTCAGATAATTGGAGCCAGATCCCATGGCTCCAATTATTTGAAACAAAGCAGTGCTCGGTCTCCCCTTAATTTTCTGAGGGAAAATATAGCACCTTTGACGAGGCAGAAATCCCAATTTGAAAAGATGGGAGATGATTGACTCATCCATCATTTGGTGGAAGCCTCTAAAACAGCCCAACATCCCCTCTGATTCACTCCATTGTTTCTGAGTCTTCATGGTTCAGTAAGATTTTTTCGCTTATTCACCATCATTATTTGTCCCAAAACAAACCAAAAGTGAACCACTGTGACTAAAACAGAACATAATCCAAAAGCAGGACGATTCACAAAGTCACATAAACAGGTTTATTTTTGCTTACATCCTTTCACTCCTTTAACTGGACTTATTGCATATCTCTAAAATACCTTAGAGGCCCTTATCTTCTTTTTTGAATACACAGCACAGCCTCCCTGTAGCCTGTCTATAGCCTGGTGATTATAAATAGCCATTGTAGCCGTAATCAAACGAGACTTGGGATAGTGGAGTTGAAAAGCACTCCACGCCTCATGTCAAGATAAAGGTCATTTAAAGAGGTAATCCCTGTATTATCAGGGATTACGCCCTCATCCGTTTTAAAATTGCTTTCTCCGCGGAAGGTTAAAACCTCTAAACAACAACAAAAGATTACTCCAGTCGAATCCATGAGTGTCACATAGAGATGTTTTGCTCCGCTAAATCTATTTGGAGAACCTGCAGGTGACCCTTTTATACAACCTTTTAATAGTCATAATAGCCCTGTTTTGTAAAGAGCAAAGGTCAGGAAGTTTACATGGTTTCATGTTAAATAGAACAGCCTTATTTGTTGCGCTGCCTTTGTTATCACTGCACACACCCATAGATCTGAGTTTAAAGCGGATCACTCCCTTTCAGTCAATTTGATCTGAGCTAATATTTAGGCTAAGTAGCCTGGCAATTGCCTGGTGGGAGGAAATCGATAGCATACTGACACATGCTGTGAGTTCAGCCCTCAGCGTTGCATCAATCTTAAACCAACTGAAGACGCTGCAAGGGCACAGTGTAAGAAGTGAAGCATGGAGGGAAGATTTCCATTTTCTTAGGGTGCAAGATGTTGAGTCGACGCTGTGAATACCCAGTCAAGAAGAAGGTAACACGGTGGTCATGAAGGTATCATCAATAATGAACACCAGCGAGTTCAACGAGAGGGGAACTGTGATAGGTATCCCAGAGATGCTCCTATGGAAAACCTTCTATTTGTTGGTGGGTTTTAAAGCATTTGCAAAGGAATCTGCATCAGGAGTTAAACCAATGTCACAGCACAGGGACAAAGAGTTTTCCGGGGCCTATTGAAAGCAACACACGCAAACGCTCTCAAGGATGAGCTTTGAGCACTTCCCCATAGAAATGGGTTAAGGGTGGGTAGAGAAAAAAGGGGTGGTGTATTGAAGGTTATTTGACTGCAGGCTCTTTATTCAAAACCTGCTACAGCAGCAATGCAGATGAAGAAAAGCAGCTCAGAAAGATGGCTCATGACCTTGACTCACAATCAGTATGACAGTGTTTTTATCTGGCATATCCCTCCAGCGGCCTTCACTCTTTGTCTGCATATTTTGAAGTGGATATGGGATGAATGGCCACGCTTACCTTTTTTATTGAAAGCCCAAGCAGACTAACAGGAAAAATACATAGCTGTTCAGTCAAGAATGTCTAGACGTACATTCGAGATGCTGCTATTAATACTGTCTAAATGTGCTTTGTCTCTAACACATAATTTCTGTCTTGTAACTGCATAAAAAACTAAAATAAATCTAAATGCATCAATATCTGAAATGAAAGTTCTTCCAGTCACAGTAACTCCTATCTAATTTCAGGTCTCAGGCGTCCTCCTCCCGCTTCTGCTCATTTCTTTTGTCATCTCAACATGGTGCTAGACTCACCTTCTGCTAAAATGTAATTTGTCTCACTAGAATGCAAATGGAATAGGATGATTCTGCATACAGATAATTCTTTTAGAGGGCTATTATTTCCCTGGTAAACTGCTTTAGATGCAAGCCCAGACACTCTCAAATGCCAGCCAGCAATTGAGTGGTTGTTTGCTTGTGTGTCAGAGAGAGAGAGAGAGAGAGAGAGAGAGAGAGAGAGAGAGAGAGAGAGAGAGAGAGAGAGTATGAGTAGGGCAGGATGAGGCAGGGACACTCAGCCATGGCAGAAACTAATGAGACATGCATCGGTAATATGATTACAAAGTCAGCCTGTCTGTGTCAGAGACCAGGGGGCCGCTTTAGAGACATCTGCCTAGAACAAAGTGGACAGTGGCATGTTCAGTTGTACTGTGTCTGCTTTTCATTACTCTACCTGTAAGTAAGTGACAGCGAGTACAGATAATGACAACTCATGATGAATGATGATTTGAAACAGCTCAGGCGTGCGTCTCATTCAGAAATGCAGTCTGGGCTGTTTTAGGTCAAAACATCTTGAGTTGGATCTAGAAAAGGATTTCATCGAGACTACTGCCGGAGGTATAGATAAGATACTTGTTAGTGATGTGTGGGTGTTGAATAATTCTCACCTTCCTTTCTTAGCCCTCGGCTGTCAAAGAAACAACTTGGCACAAACCGCGATCAGCAGCTCCAAGTCTCTGCGACAGGGCCTTGTGACAATTAACATGTACACAGCTAATGTAACATAATGAAAAATTACTTTCTTATTTATTCATGTTTGAACACTCTCCCACAGTGATGCTTTTAGTGTTATTTTTGGTCCTTGTTAATAGCAACTCAAATGACCAGAACATGAAGTGTGTTCTTTTCTTTCTTATCCTTGGCAGTAATCAGACTCTGGTATTATATAAACAACCCCTTCCTAAAAGAAAAAAAAGATAAATTGAGTTTGAAAGCTAACCCTGATATTCTGTTTTTGTCTTATTAAAGTACAAAAGGCAGGCTGCGGCAAGCGAGAAGTGGACACAGAGTGCTTTAGAAACTAATCAAAAGAGTTATTTAAGTTTACAGACGTTTGTTAATAAGCAAGTGATGAGAAGCCCTGGATATCAAACAGATGGGAGAGATACTTCAATGTCAATTTTTATTTTTCCTAAGCAATTATTTTTTTCTATGAATTTGTTCCTGCGGTGCGCTTCTTGTGGAACACCACTCCTGAATTATTCATTGCGCCTTCATTAAAACACCTTGCATAACACACAGGGCCGAATAAGATGCATTAGGGCTTTTTGTCAAGATCTGTCTGTGTTGTGTTTTGTTTTGTCTAGATCTGTCTTTGGTTTTCTGTCTGCGTTGTGTTTTGTCTTGTTTAGATCTGTCTGTGGTTCCCTGTCAGTTTCCCTGGTGTGTCAAATGTACCCGATTGTGTTCACCTGGTGTCCCTGTGTTTTCTCCTCCCTCCTCACCTGTGTCTTGTTTGTGTGATTAGTCTTGTGTGTATTTAAGTTCTGGTTTGTCTGTCTGTCTGTCGGTTCGTCTTGTGTTATGACTTGGTCTTCGGTGAGTGTTCTGTGTTCGTTTATAGTTTAGCCTTGAAATAAAGGGGTTATTTCTGACACTTTAATCTGCATTTGGGTCCTGCTTCCTGCACACACCGTAACACTTTTGATCCTGGTGCACAACACACAACTGGACCGACGAAAAAGCCCAGAAACAAGGAAAACTTTAAATGTCCCAAAATAAACTAATAAAACTTGGCTAAAAGTTTGAAATGAGAAATTATCACGCAGAGATGTAAGTGGGTCAGAGTGGACCCCTTTGGTGCAATAACCCACTTGAAGAAGTAAATAAACCATGATAAAGCATGATTGAGAGGGTTTCTCAGGAGAAGCTACTGTGTTGTGATTTATTACAACAATTATTTTTGATGGAAACATTGACAGTGGTTTGTCAAATGTGGTTTTCCAGATGTATCTATAATGATAGAGCAAATTCTATTACATTTTCATTTCAGTCACCGCAGTTTGCAATCCTACACCAGGCTCACATCTGACCATCCATCATGTTTTGAAAAGCTTTCCAGGTTGTTTCTCCCTGGTCGCAGCAATCAGGCTAATGAGCACAGATTGAATGATAAAAGCTGCATTGAAAAGACAGGTGTAACCACCCGCCTCCAAAACACAGTGACAGCTGAACTTCATTAATACTGGTGGCGTCAACTGGGGACATGTCAAGACTGAATGCTGTTGCCACCTGCTAAACACACACACACACACACACACACACACACACACACACACACACACACACACACACACACACACACACACACACACACACACACACACACACACACACACACACACACACACACACACACACACACACACACACACACACACACACAGCTTGATTCTGAGCCATGTTTCTGTGTGTTTAGGTGAAACTGATTCCGCTTGCCATGTTTCCATTAGTGTAGGTTTAGTGGTTCATGCACACTGAAACATCATGCCGCTTCACATGACATATGCTTTGCACTCCGCACAAATGCAACAAGTTCACACCGACATATGTGTGTGAACATTTTTTCATTGTGACTCATTGAAATGCCACCATGGAAGCGTAACACGTTGGTGTGATGCATTTTACAGTGCTTGGTTGTCATATGTGATATAGCAAATGTGGAAACATGCTGTAAAGCTCAAATTAATTGTTATGGTGAGTTGTGTGAGCTGAAGCAAGCTAAAGCATAATGAACCATAAGCATAACAAATGTAAAGCTAATGTCACAAGTTAAACTAGATACTTTGATGCACCTTTAAGAAGTCAACTACAACTAATGAAACACAAACTGTTGTGTTTTTGAGTGATGCTTTAACATTATATATCGTTTTGAAATGTTATATAGTAATTGGATTTCCACAAACTTTCACCTGCAGTGTGTCCATATCCTAACATTTCCTAAACGGTATTTTTCACTGGATTTGTTTGGTTGCAATTCCTCCCTGAGCCGTCCTTCTTGGAATTTTTGTCATGGATAATATCCAATGTGCTTTTGTTAGGTTTAGATGTTTCCCTCCAATTTTGTTGTCTTTTTTACATCACAATTTGTTGTGAAATGGCGAGAGAGCATAATGGATGAAAATGGCAAGTATAACTGGTGCAAAAGGCATTATTTGGACAGAAATAATCACACAATCGACTCTTAAATCCTGGTGGAACACTAACATGAAAGCCTGCATATTTGGTTCTTTCAATTCCACTCAACACAGACTGATTACTATAATGGCGATGTCCCTCTCTACACCATGAAAATACTTGATCCTTTTGCATGCTGTTTATCACTACTGCTGAGCATACAACACATACACGCTCATGCATACAATGGAGCAATAAGCACAGATGGGTTTATGTCTGGGGTTATCTATCTCTTATTGTCTTTCTTTATTTCCATCTTTATTATAATTATGGCGTCTCCTGATGGCACAGTTAAAATGTTTTCTATCTGTTAAAATCTCAGGCTGATAGACCAACATTGTTCATTGCTGTTACTACCGTACAGCAGCTGCAATGTTATAGACAAACATGTGTCTTTGGTGGATTTCTCTGTAAAATGCTGTTGCAGTACTGCGTCATGTGGATGATAATTTGTATCTTTTGGGAACACACTCACTGAACTCTCAAATAAATAGCTGCAATTAGCAACAGATGATTGATGGTTAGAGTACGGACAGCATCTGATGTCCCTGATGATTTAGAGAGGATTTATTGTTCAGTGCAGCACTTAGAGATCTGGGGGCTATGAGGCAGATGTCAAAATGTTACGATCACAGATCATGCATATGATTTAAATTTGAGTGTTGTGTTTAACTAAACGCCTGTAATCAACAACTTATATAACGTTTAATAATACACTGCTGACAGATGTGTGTTCTCCCAGGATTCTCTGCTGCTTTCTCTTTGTTTGGAAGTGCTTAATAAGTGTTTCCATCAACTGGTTTTCCATCAAAGAGTTTTAAAATGTAGGACACAAGAATACATTCTATTTTTTCATTTAAGAAAAACTAAGCAAATATAACAGAAATATCCAGCAAAAATAAACTCACACTAATACATATATGCTACTTTATATGTGTATATGGTTAAACAGGCCCACCCTCCATCTCTCCCTTCTGCTGCTAAATACATAGTGCATGACAACATAAATAAAGATTGCAATAGAAAGTAAGAAGGCGAAAAGCAATAATTCACTGACTGAGGAGTGTCCACTGTATTTTTCTTATTACAAAACAGACAAGGGGCAGCTAGATCTATTCATTTGTGTTCAGACAGAACCTTTCGTTTTTCAAGTTGAAGTTAATTGGTCATTGCATTAAGACAGAGCTTAAAAGCGGGAACTTCAATCTTCTTTCAGAACGTCAACATTATTTTGTATCAGCTCTAATCAGGCTTGATCTACATTCGTGTGAACACTCTGCTGTGCACTCATCGATGTGGTTGGATACAGGTAGTGAAGACCAAACAGTCTTTTATGGACTCATCCACCAGCAGTAGTCAGGAAGCCTTCCATAGACTTTACCTTTATGTGTTTTGGGGAGTGGCTTTGGAGGGAGGCCTGCAACCAGGAGCTGGGATTTTTTCCGGTTGATTTCTTAAAAATCTAGTTTACTCTTGCTGGTTTCACCAAAGTTGCCTATCATAGCTTAACAAACATCTAAACAAATGTCAACTTTACCTAGGCTAAAAGTGATGCAAACGCTAGGACAGCTTGCCATCGTTTTTTAACTTAAGATAAGATATTACTTTATAGTAGTTTTTTGATCCCAAGTTGAGAAATGTTTGTGTTGCAGGAGCATAAAAAGACATGGCATTGTACAATACAATTAAAAAGACAATACATATTTAAAAATATCAATATCTCAATAGTAATAAAAAAAAGTACAAAATATTTAAAAAAAGAAAACAAAGCTTAGTTATTAAAGTTGGCTATCCCTGAGTGTTTTTGGAAAGGAACACATATAGCATCTGATTCAAACCCTCACAAACATAAAGGTACATTTTAATCTGATATAAATCCTACAAAAATAACTCTTTGTTACTATTTCATTACCTTCAATATAATGATTGAGACAATATGATATGTTTTAATTATTAATTCTGTAAATTAATATTTGTTTTTACATATTGGATATTGTTAAACACACACGTACCAGTTGGTGGCAGTAATGCACTAAATCGTTGTCTGAACCACTAATACACTTTAAATGAGGAAGAACTGGGATTACATTTTTTTGTTTATTTTACATAACATTACGAAAGTCACATGAAAAAGTCATAACAGACTGTGTGAGATTGTAAAAGAATAAAGAAAGATGCAGCCTACCTTGGTGAAGTATCAAAGTACATCTACTTAAAAATGATTGGCACCAGCTGGCCAGCGCACGCGTATCCCAAATGAAACACACCCCGGTGCTGCAGGTGCATTTTGCAGCTTGCTAACATACTAAAGGCTATAATGTGAGGCAGCAAATTCTGACTGCAGATCATCGTTTAGGTCTATCTGTTTAGAAACTTTGACGAGCGCAGTCGGACTGGTACAATTATGAATTTATGAATTAACAACACAGAAGTTGGACCTGGAGCAGATTGGGCAGGACTTCCTGGTAGTTTCAAACATTTCGTCCACACAGGTGAGTGCAAAAACAACAACAACAACAACAACAACAACAACAACAACAACAACAACAACACATGATAACAAACTCGGTGTACAGAGAGGAGGGTCTCCTTTGCTTATAGCTGATGTGTGTTTGTGGCTGCAGCGACTGGAGTTAAAATGGATACCTTACATGTCTGTGTTGTCTACTTTGGTAATGTATTAAACTTAATGCAGTCTGACGCCATTTACTTTCTTTAGCCTAAGAATGCTTGTTGCATAGTATGGTTCTGTTTAGTTTTGTATCTAGTGAAGCTAAAGTATACAAATAATGGGATTGTATTTAGTTTATAGTCAGCTGCATGCTCAGGCTGCATCTAGTCTATGCATGGAATATTCTTGTTGGTTTGGACATCAGTGCTTGATGGTGTGGTTCTTTCATGCCATTTTGAATCTAAATCCAACTAACCCTTTACCATATAATTATATGAACTGCTTGTAGTGGTTTCACTTCATTCATATTAGAACAATTGTCTTCCTATTGTGACTAAATTAGGAGATATTACATTTTAAAGTATTGTACTTATGTATCTACTAATTGTCTTAAAGAGATACTTCAATATTCACAATGGCAATTACCCATCTATTGTTCCATAGTGGTGTGGTATGGAGTTTCTGTCTTTGAATTTATTCTCCTAGGTTTCTTCCTCACCCACCCCCCTTGTGTAAAACGTTTTTGTTGTGTTTGGGTCAAGATCTGGTTCTGTTTGGACCTATAATGCCCACTGTGACATTTTGGAGCCATATAAATAAACTTGACTTTAATATGCATTACACACACACACACACACACACACACACACACAACACAACACACACACACACACACACACACACACACACACACACACACACACACACACACACACACACACACACACACACACACACACACAACACACACACACACACACACACACACACACACACACAACACACACACCACACACAACACACAACACACACACACACACACACACACACACACACACACACACACACACACACACACACACACACACACACAGACACACACACACACTCACTGACATATTCATTGCCACCATTGCGTGGAGTCTGTGGAACTTGCTTCCCTGTCAAACTCAACCTGTAATGTTCAATTTGACATCTCTACTGTCCATGATAAGAAGTTAGGAACACAGAGTTTGACTTGTCTGAGCTCATAATACCGAAGTTCTTATAACTGTTCACACTCCAGTGGTTGCAAGCTTCCCTAAGGATCTGTGTCCTCCTCTGCACCCTTCAGTCTCAATCACCTCATTTCATTTGCCTCCATTATACTCCATCACACCTTATATCTCCAATGTGACTTCAAGGAACCTAATTTGCCCTCATTGTCTTGGTGACATGCAATGAGACACAGCAGGGGCGCCACTTCCTCAATTAGTGGTCAGTCATCCTCCTCTGGAATCCATCAAATCCTGCCTTCCTCGTTTATCCGCACTACACCCCTCTTCTTAACTCCACATTTTCTGCCTGAGAGAAATCTTCCCTGACATGCACGATTACTAGAAAGCCTCTCACTGTCCTTCCCCATCATACTTATTCAGCTGTGATGGAGCCTAATTCTGCTCTATAGAAGGCGGAGTGTGAAATTGGGTCTTTTCATATATACCATTTGCTGTATGTGTATTGGACATATTTGCATGCTTGAGACGGACATTTTCAGTCATATCTCCCTCTTTTATTGATTCGGGCATAGAAAAAAAAGTGCCCTGAAGAAGAATTATGAGTGTCTGTATAAACACTTAATGATGTTTTTGTGGCTCTGCATTGGCTGACACACATTATCTCCCATGCTAAGCCAACAGACCATGCCAGGACTTGAAGGAAAAACCATGAGGTACAGTATCAGTGACCTCTCGCCCCCTGAGCGTTTTCTTGCTCCAGCAAAGAGCTCTACTATCACACCTAGCGGGTGTAATCATTCATTCGTGATGACTACTGGATAGTGGGAGCTAGTTGAGACACCATCCAATGCTCCTAGAGAAGACAATCACTTTATGCGTCAGTTGCTAGCACCTCGACTGGGTAATGTCACTGGAAAGAATCTCCACACCTTTTTTAGTTACAGTACATTAATGCTGCTTTGTCCTCGGACACCAATTTTCTCTTGTGTGCTGCTGAGTGCTGTAGGAAACAAGAAGGGCTGATGGCATTGCTCCCTGGCAGCAAAAATAAGCTCAGTTTGCAATATGGAAAGTAGCATTTTTTCAGTTTTATTGTGTAAGCATTCAGTTTATTTGATTTATCGTACAATAGGTACATTTGTTACATTGCAGCTTCTTTTTACGGGGAGTTCTTTACAGATTTTTGCTGCGTAAGATTCAGAGAGGAACTCACAGGGAGCAGCCTAGATTGTATAACTCTTCATCAAAGACTGAATAAATAGTAGCCTTGAAGCCCAATGCAGTGTAGCATCCTATTACATTTTATGAATTACCAGCTGCCTTACATAACCAGTATTCCACTAGACCTGGTGGTGCAGTGAGGCTTGTGGGTTGGCTTATTCCCAGTTTCCTGAAAATGGTGATGAAGAAGATGAATGGAGATGGTAAATCTTATTGTCATTTCTATTATCTTTTATTGAAGGACCATGTGTTTCTCTCGCCTGAGACAGTAGGTAGCTCAGCGGTATATACTGTTTTTGGAAAGCATCCATGCCACTGAGTGGAGTATAATCAGAAAACAACACAGCAGGTCATAAAACCAACCCGCTATCAGAGAGAAATGTGTTGTCCGTTCTGTGGCGCTCTCATTTCTGTGCAGAGTACAGGGAAAACTTCCCAGAACCTTCAACACAATTACAGATCTTCTTCAATACTTGGGCACGGGGACTACATGTAGTCTTCCACATAAAGTATCATTTAACTAATTTCCGTAGTCCAGTTACAATAACAAAGGGGAATTTTCTTACGAATGCTTTTTTAATTCACTGAATAATTGGCACATTCATTGTAGTTTTCCACACAACAGCACAGCACAGCACAGCACAGTGAAAGGAGTTGCTTTACTGTATGTAACATTTCTCTCTGCAATAATAACCAGTGGTAAAAAAATTAGCCAAATGTGACTGTTATCCTGGTTATTAGATACATACTACTGTCACTGCTAACCTTTGTAATAAGCACATTGCCTAAAAACAGGCAAACCACAAAATAAATAATAATAATATATGTAAATGCTAATAATTAAAACTTCAGTGTAGTTTTAAGTCTGTTCTGCATCTGTAAACAAAACCCCACAACAACAAGAGGCGCTTTCACACCGGAGTACTTTTCCCCGTACTTTTCCCTTTTAGTTCCGATAGTTCCTCGGATTTTGCGTTCACACCAAAAAGATCCGGAACTAGAACTTAGTTCATGAGAACTTTTTCCCCCCTTTTTAGTCCCTACTAGAGAGCAGGTACTTTCCTGGGAGAAAAAGGTTCCCATTTCTGATTGGCTGGGCGAATTGCAAACCATGCCCCATACAACTCCGTATTGTATTTGCTGGCATTAGCATTATTAGCATTAGCATTAGCCCAGCGCACCAACGGAGAGAGACTAACTTATGGCAACACAAAAAAAAACATGGGAGCGGTGGAGTGATGAGGAGGTGTCGGTGTTCTGGCTATTTACTCGGAAGGCCAGTCCCCAACTCTGGGGACTTCCGGCCGGGGATTTCGGGTGGCAGTATACGCCGTGAAGTTGTTTGCGGCCTACCAGTAAACCCAAAGCAGAAGAAGAAGAAGTGACGTCAGAGGCGGTGTGAATGCGATCTGCTCTTTAGTTCCGGGAACTAAAGAGTTCCGATGAACTAAGTACGGCAAAGTACTTAGTGTGAAAGCGCCTATGGCTTCCTAAATGCAATGATTTTATAACAAATATAAAGCTGTTTTATACATTTTTGGTCGGAAGACAGTACTGCAAATTAAAATGATTCTTAGATATACTTGTTTGCATGGCTGCTTCGAAAGCAATTTATTTTAAAATCATTTTTGGAGAAATCTTATTGAAGATTAAAGTAAAGGATTATCACTCAGTGAAACTAATTATTGTCTTTCAAGTTTGAAGTGTTAAGATTGAAAAGATGAAAAGAGTCAGAAAAAAGTCACCAAAGAATCAATACTATAAAGCATCGTCCGCTTTCAAGCTCCCACACTTTGAATTGCTCATGATCTGCCCTCAGTGATAGATTTCAGGTTTGTTTATGGATTTTATCGTCTAGTACTCAGATGGGAAAATTACCTGGAGAAAGTCTCTGGTTGATCAATCTATAGTAAACAAGGCAAACGGTTGATTAAATAGAGAGGATATGCCCTGCAGCAGTATATATTTATTCTGAGTGGTTCTCTCAGGCTTTTCTTAAGGCATTATATCCAAACCTTTACACTCTGGATTGGTGTGCAATTTCCACTTGCAGTGCGAACACAGATAGAGGAACTTTTTTTCAAAAGGTGACAAAGCAGAAATCTCTTATCAGAGTCCTCTCTGTGATATATCACTTTTTAGATAGAGGGAATTATGGGCTGTGATCGATCGGAGAGAGAGAGGAAGAAGATACCCTGATACAACAGAGGCGGCTATCAGACCAACTGTAATTTCAAGCATGCATTATTCAACAACGCTGTAAGATCTGTGAAGCTTCAAGATTATTTACACTTTGAAAAGCATTGGCAGGGCAATTGCAGCCATGTCCTGTGGAGCCCGGAGGTAATTTCTCAGCATTTTTTTTAAGAGATACAAGTTTTCCATATTTGAGCATGCACTTCATATATGATATTCTAAATGCTTTTCAAACATTATTACTTCAAACTGACTGTAAACAATATGCAACATTTCAACAAGATGACAGCATTACTGAGTACAAAATGTATTGTATGCCACATTTCCACAAACCTGATGTATATCTCAAGAAAACAGTAGTTAGCTTTGTTGTGAATGCTTGTAGGCTATTTTTTGCAGTAGTCACTGTGTGTCGGGGCCTTTACATTCATTACGGTGATTATCAATGGCAGCCAGCGATGACTCCTGCATGCTGTGTGTCCACTGAGCCGGCGTCACAGGGAGGGCATGACCCGAGCACTGGGCCTTGCATTAACACACACTATGTTGTCTGCGTGTGCGCCATTCTTTATTTGTGTATATCTGCCAGTGCTACAGGCATTGCTTACAAATATAACTCAGGCTCTTCCTCTCACTGTCGTTGTCCTTTGTGCCTCTGTCTGTGTCGGGGCGCTGGGTGTGATGCTAGGGCTCAGTAGCTGTAAGCGTAAACATCTCTCCATCTTCACATGAAGACAATCAGGGGGGCATTCTCAAGTAGAGGGACACACTCTGCATTCAATCTTCAACTATAAAAGAATCCCTTCCACCTCCTCATTGATATGCGTGAGCTGAAACAGTAGCTTGGAAAAGAACAGGCTCTCTGTTTGCCGTCTTCTTCGTCTAATTTGTCTAATGAAACATCACTGCATATGATTTATCACACTTTGTCCCTCTCTGGGTTCCTGCCTCTATGAGCTTCTTCATACTGGGCAATTCAAACGGCACTTCTTGACTTTGATTATTTTATACATGTGTTTTGAATATGACCCAGAACCTATACTCTCAGCAAGAAATTGTTTGACATTTTTGGCTTTGTTTCTTTCTTGCAGAGCGAATTAAAAAGATTGAGACCTATGTTATACCTACGGTGGCCCTGAAGTGCAAGTCAAAACAACATTTCAGAAAACGCCACAGCATTTCAGAAAACACTACAGCATTTCAGAAAACACTTCAACATTTCAGAAAACGCTACAGCATTTCAGAAAACACTTCAACATTTGAATATAATATGACGTTGTTGTGAGTTTGGACCATGGTTTGGACGGAGCAGCTACAGGTTAGTTTAGCCTGATGGATTCGATCTCCATTCAGAAAACACACATTTTAAAAGTTGTTTTGCCTGCCCTCTTGTCTGCACACTTGTCAAAGCATTAATTCATGGTTTTTACTAACTGGTATCAGTATGTAGTTACTTCGGCATCATTTTGAAACGTGTATTACAATTAGATGTGTAAGCTATCTGCTGTCCTGATGTCAATGGGGAGCTCATTCCACCATTTTGGAGCCAGGATAGCAAACCGACCTGATGGGTTGAACAGGTTAAGGATGATATGGGATTAATTAAATGCTCTGTGATCTTCTCTTTTTTTGTTTTTATAGTGGCATCACACCACTTTTCTTTGGTGTGCAGCGAATTTAAAAGTTTGTCACACTAACACATTTTTTATCAATTATAAATATAGTATCAGAAGTGTAACAACTTATTATTGTGTGACTATTTCTAGGTCAGGTGCAATGAATTCCTGAAGTCTCAGCCAAGGTTGGCAACCTCAATTGAAGCAACTAGATAGGAATTCAATTAGCACGTGCAATATTATAACATCTACATATTAGTTGCACTTAATATAAATTACTTGGCAGGTAAATTAATACATATTATCTTGTCATTCCAACAGTTTAGCCCATTGCAAATGGAAGTACAAGATGTAATGTGCAATTTTCCAGTAACACAAATCTATCACTGTAGGAAAAACTAAATAAAATATTGTATATTTTGACATAGGCCCCTGTAGAAATTCCATACAGTATAGATGTACAGATAACGAATATATGAATTGTAGAAAAGTGATCAGCAATAAATGAAAGCTGGTTCTAGTATCCGAGCATGTAAAACAGTTTGATTCAAAGTACTATCCTGATGTTGAAAGTTACTGGAACATTTATTTAAGTGCAAAATGGGTGGCTGCTCATGCAGGAGGAACATCTGTCACGGCCAACTCTATCTGTTTGTTAGTTAGTTAGATATGTTTTGGTATGACCAATGATTAATTAAATTGTGGCATTACACCACGTTTCTTTGGACTGCAGGGAATTGTAAAGTTTGTTCTTCTTTGTTTGTTTGTAGCCTTTATTTAACCAGGTGAAAGCCCCTTGAGATCAAAAGATCTCTTTTTCAAGGGTGACCTGCAGGACATTAGTTACACATGTAACATAAAAACAGCAGAACAACAATAAGGATGACATACAACATAATGTACAGGTGACAGGTACCATGAGTATCAAACAGCATGTCACCCAGCCGAGTTTTAAAATGATGCAGGGGAACCAAAGACTTGTGCTCAGTTTTAAACATGTTTGCAGACTGTTCCAATTTAGTGGAGCTGCACAACTAAAAGCTTTCTTCCTTAAGACAGTCCTAGCACTTGGCACATTTAATAAAACAACATCATGAGATCTAAACTGTTGATACTGTATATATAGAGAATAAAAGTGGACCTAAAACAGAACCTTGAGGAACACCATTAGCAATGTTTAACCACTCAGAAGACAGCCCATCAAAATGAACACATTGTGACCTTTCAGAGAGGTAGTTCACAAACCACCCCACTGCATGGCTGGATATGCCAATACTGAGTAGCCTCTGCTTCAAAATGTGATGATCAACGGTGTCAAACGCTTTGGAAAGGTCAATAAACAGAGCTGCACAACTCTGCTTATTATCTCAAATACTCGTAATGTCATTCACCACTTTCATTGTCGCAGTGATGGTGCTATGTTGCTTTCTGATGTTTAGACAGGATATCATTTTTTACATAAAAACTCCTTTATCTGTTCACTCACTAGGCGTTCGAGCACCTTCGCCAGAACTGACAATTTTGAGATTGGCCTATAGTTATTTAAAATAGTTGCCTCCCCTCCTTTTAGCAAAGGCAAGACATAAGCTGACTTCCATACTTTTGGAATTGCATTTGTGCTGAGGGAGAGGTTAAAAAGAGTAGTAAGAGGAAGAGCAATACAATCTGCAGCTATCTTTAAAAAGAAAGGTTCTAAGTTGTCCGGGCCAGCTGGTTTCTTAGGATCTAGCTTAGATAAGGCTTCATGAACAACATTGACAGTAAAAGGAGTAAAACTGAAAGGGTTTTCCAGACCACATTGTTCAGAGTCACGGATTGGGGTGTTCACAGCAGCAGAGTTAGTCACAGAATCAAACATAGAACCGGAGGACACAAAATTCTCATTAAAGCAATTTAGCATAATAGTGGCCCTGTCCGATATAGTGCCAGTTGCTGTGGTAAGGCACGGAGGTAGCTCATTACGGGTCTCACCGGTGGATATCGATTTTATGGCTTTCCAACATTTCCTAGGATTATTCAGGTTTTCTGTGGTAACTGACAAATAGTACTTCGACTTTGCACTTTTGACATTTGAAGTGAAGCTATTCCTTAGCTGCCTAAAACGCAGCCATTCTACCTCTGAGCCTGATTGCCTAGCCTTGTTTCTCTCATGCAGGAGACTAGACAGTTCAGCAGAAAACCAAGGATTGTCTCATCCCTTTACTCTAAATTTACGCAGGGGTGCATGTCTATCAATGATCTCCATAACACCAAGATAAAAATAAGACCATGCAGTTTCTACATCAGCACACAGATCGATTTTTCCCCAATCAAACCCAAACAGATCATATACAAAACCCTGCTCCACAAAATGTTTTATGTCTCTCTTAATAACAATACGAGGTTTAACCTTTTGAACCTTAGTGTCCCTAATTGTGGCTACAACACAGTGATCACTCAGATCATTTCGCAAATACTCCCACAGATAAGTATTTATAGGGAGCATTAGTTAAAATGAGATCAATTAGGGAGGATTTATTAGGGGACTTAATATTTGGGTGAGTAGGACTGTCAACAATCTGAGTAACATTCAAAGAGATACAAAGGCTTTTAAAATCCTCTGACACTGCAGTTAACCAGTCCCAGTTAAAATCTCCAAGTAGCACTATTTCCTTGTAGTCTAGTTGTGATAAAAGATTTGCTAGCGAAGACAAGGAGTCCTTGCCAGCTGAAGGGGGTCTGTAACAGCCCACCACCATGATCTGTTGCCCCTTTGCCACTTCTATATTTAAGGCTAACAATTCGAATTGCTTACTGATAGATTGGGAAACTAATGTGGTTACACTGAACTTATTCTTAACATAAATGGCAACGTCGGAACGATACACATTATAACCATTTAAGGCAATGTCAGAGGCCAAAATAGATTTATTTAGCCATGTTTCTGATAAAACAATGACATCAGCGTCAGTCGAGCTCGCCCAATTGCGGACAAAATCTAGTTTACCTAACAGACTGCGCACATTCAAGTGGATGAAACCCAACCCAGACCTAGCTTTAAAATCAGCAGGAGTAGCAATCTGACTACTACTACTGGGAGGACCAGGGTTAGGTTGTACATTTCCTGACAGTAATAACAACAACAAAACCAGGCATCTTTTCCTCTTAAGCGACACACATACATTGTCATCTACTTTAGAAACACCGGAAAAGTCTGCGAGAGTGTGATTTGAGCTTAAGAAGCACTCCTGAAGAACAGTCATCGCAGGAAAACAAAAAAGACTAACATATTTTGTTGAGCAGATTGTCTGTGACAAGGCAACTGGTAATTGTTTGTGTAACACATCCGAACCTTTGCAGGGGATGCCCACTGCGGGTGGCAGAAGAGACCTGAATCCAGTAGACTTCTCAGAAAGAGATCTTCTCATAGTCCAAAACAGTTAACAGGCACAGCAGAATCCCGATATGGGACATTTTCCCAGACCAGCACACAGTATCCACGATGTTCCTGGAGCAAATCAGCACAGCAGCAAAGGACAGGCGAAAGCAGCAGTGTGGAAGCGCTCCGGTCCCTCCGTGGTATCCCCGGGGTGAAAGCAGGCCTCTGCAACAGCAGAACCAGGACAGGTGGAAAGCAGGCCCCAGCCGTGGTAAAATCCTCCTCCGCACAGCAGCACACGCCTGGTGGAAGCAGGCCAAGCGCGAAGCGTGGATCCACTCTGTCTCTCCGCGACTGCTCCGGGGTAAAAACATCTCCAGTACAGCCGTACTCTACAGGTGGGAGCAGGCCTCCGTAGATCGCAGATCACAGATCGCAGGCAGCAACAGGTGGAGCCGCTCCGTCTCTTCGCGACGAGCAGGCCTCCGTAGATCGCAGATTGCAGGCAGCAACAGGTGGAGCCGCTCCGTCTCTTCGCGACGTCTCCGGAGGAAAAACACCTCAGTACAGCCGTACTCGACAGGTGGGAGTTGGCCTCCGCAGATTGCAGACAACTAAAACTACTACTTGTATAAGCAGGGATGGCTAAATGTTTGTAAACAGTGAAGTATTAAAATAACGTGTTATAGCAGAAAGTTTAATACAGCGTATTTCTGGTATATTCAGTTTTATGTTACCTGATATATAGGAAGTGTGTTAACTTGAATGGACGGAAAATGATGTCCTATTTTGAGTGGAAGTAGATTAGCGCAAAAGGTCTTTTCTTCCACTTTTGTGTTATAATCAAAAGGTGTTTTTTTGGCTATTTGTGAGTAGGTAAGGTACAGTACAGCCTGTGATTTCTGCCTTGAGTAAAATGATTACCCGTTGATGAGTATTTTTTAGAAAGTCATTTTGGGCTTTCAGGGGCAGAATCAAATCAAATCAAGTTTTATTTATATAGCACATTTATAAACTATTTTTGGTCGAGCCAAAGTGCTGTACAGAACTCAGTAGGTTGTCTGTAAGAGTTTTCTGTATGATCTGGAAGCTTAAATTAATAGAAGGAAGAAATATTATGTAAATTCTTGGACCTTCTCAAAATATAACTATTCTTTAATTACAGTTTCCAGATATTTGAAGAGGCCATGAGATGATGTGAGTCACACAGTTAGAGAGACAATGGTCCTTCTGATTTATCAATAGATGTATTCATGATTAAGTGAGCTGACTTCGGGGTGGAAGGAAGTTCAGAGGAGGCCTTAGGATATAAGAACAGTTAACCTTTGTTAGTTAGCTAATCCTATGGATGTTATGAGACGATGACGTTTAAACCTATAACAAGTATAGCTTTCAGAGGAAAAACATGTGACATTTGTGTGATAGGCTGCATGATCAAATATGTGTGCGTTCGTTTCAGTGGCTATATGCTGTATAATTACTGCTCAACTATACCTGTGTTTGTGTTTTATTGATTTCTCTCTGTTTTATTCTTTCATGTTATGAGTACTAAATTGCCACAACAGTTTGGAGTAGTTGGCTTAAACAGATGTGTGTGTGTGTTAAAGGGGAATGGGTGTGCGTTCTGTCATGACTCCAAAGCATTGGACACACACACACACACACACACACACACACACACACACACACACACACACACACACACACACACACACACACACACACACACACACACACACACACACACACACACACACACACACACACACACACACACACACACACACACACACACACACACACACACACACACACACACACACACACACACACACACACACACACACACACACACACACACACACACACACACACACACACACACACACACACGTTCTCACTCTCATCCCGTCACATATTGACGGACGGTCAGGGCCCCTCCCCGTCGCTATATTACGTACAGGGTACCCCTTTCCCGTCATTTTCTACGGGCAGGGCGTCCCATAGACCTTCATTGCGGACACAGCGGACCCCTTGCCTGTCAGGCTTCTACGGGCAGGGCGTCCCATGGACCTTCATAATGCCTATTTTAAGGTTCATTTGGCCATTAAAATGCGTTTTGATCTCATTTTATGCGAGTAATGAGTTTTTATTTCGGATTATTTGTGCAGTACATGTACATGATGTTTAGTTTGCTAGTTATGACGAAGATTACTTCATGAATGTGTACACATTCATGGTTGCTAAGGTGGTTGCTATGGACGCTGCAACAGCTCCCAAACCACGTGATCAACAACAATGGCTGTCCTTCGTGTTATTCTCGGTGGAAAAATGCCTATTTTAAGGTTAATTTGGCCGTTAAAATGCGTTTTGATGTCATTATATGCGAGTAATGAGTTTTTATTTCTGATTAGTTGTGCAGTACATGTACATGATGTTTAGTTTGCTAGTTATGACGAAGATTACCTTACGTCTGTGAGGAAAATACATGGGGCTCAGAGCCTCGTATTTTTAAAATCTTTTTTTCCTTCTAATTTGTTATTCTTTTCAAAATAACACACTGTTATTTACTCACCAATAACATACAATTATCCTTGCTTTTATTTATTGGTTTAATTCCATAATCTCGGTCTTTTTTGGTGTTCGTCAGGAACTGAATTTCAAAATAAAAATAACCGGAAACAGACGTAGGCCTATAAGGGACAGTTCGAGCATCATTGCGATTGTCAAAATGTTTGAGTTTAGGATGGCCAAAGACACTACACTACCCAGAATCCCCAGCTATCGTTGAGGACTACAGTCCCCGTGATTACTCTTCTAGGTCTGGGATTGGATGTTGGAGTGGCAGTGCGCCAAGGTTACAGCGTCAAACAGCTGTGTGAAATGGAACGAAACCACGCCAGACTATCCAAAACTGGAATCGAACGCCCCCCCAGAACTACACACTACACTATTGTGTTTCGCAAAATGTTCTATGGGACGTCTCTACTGAACTTTTTCGTTTTCCCACAATTAGAAGTTGCCAGTATTAAACACATTGGTGTTATCAAATGTAAAACATATAATTAATAAATGGATACAAATCGCTGTCCATAATGCGCAGCATCAATATATAGCATTAATATACCCACATGAAAGCTCATTGATACTTTGTAATTCTACTCCACTACAATTCAGAGGTTAACCTGGTATTTTTACTCCACTGCATTTATTTGAGTTACTTTGCAGATTCTGATTAATGATGTGAAATATAAACAACCCTTAAATCAGACTTTAGTTACACCTGAGTAAAATTCAGATAAGGTGATTGTCAAGTGCCAACAATCAGGAGAGATATTTGATACTTGTGCTTGAGAAGACTAAACATGTATCTGCAATTGACATTAATGGAAACGAGTAATAAAGTATATTAATTACTCGTTATTCTCTACTAATAGTTAATTAAAGACTATATATTATGGCTATTTTGCACATCCCTTTCAAGATTTCAAGATTTTAAAGGTGTATTGACATATCATTTACACAACTTACGGTGTAGTTATGAAATGAATGAAAAACTTGGGTCACAGGTCCCTCAACAGTGCAGTACAAGACATCTATCAATATGTGTGTACCTCCACCATTAAACTGTCATATTCTGCACATTTCTTATTCTATCTACATACATAAGAGTATAATCCATATGTATAATATCAGTTAAAATAAGTGCTTCAACATAGTTAACATTGCAGGAAAGCAATATATTAGACGTTAAGTACTTTGTATTTATCTGTAGATAGATACCCCCAACGTTTTTTTCTTATTTAAAAGAAGACCGTAATCTGTTATTTAATGTTTAAATAAAGGTTAATTCGTTTTTCTGTTTTGCACCTCCTCCTATTAATATCTTTGTACATCCTGCACTAAACTGTTTTATTGAAGAGATCACTTATAGTATCTTCTTGATTTTTTATATTCTATATTTCTATCACAGACCTTCTACTTTCCCCCTATGAAAGTATATGTACTCTTAATATTTTTTTAATCAAATATAATATATAAAAATATAATATATAAAAACAATAATTCAATAACGTGCTTTAACCACTAGGCACACAAGGTACACACAGACACTTATGTACAACATCTGAAGATGTGTAGTTTTATTCATGCTTTCACATAATTTTACAGCATATTGCTATACTATTTCAGAATCAGTATTTACATTCTTACATTCAAAATGCAATCCAATTCAAATCAGTAATATCTTTAAAAACTACAGTCCTTTTTTATCAGCTGTGCACCGTTATGGTGTAAATATAACCTATCTATGAATTACATCAAATGTAAAAGTCAGCCGAATTAGTGTTGATACTGCAAGGAGACGTATTGTGTGAAGAGAAATTGAGAAGTTTTTTAATTGTTGATATATTTATGATTCACGTCAAGTATTCAGTTTCGGCGGCATTTCTTCAGTTTTTCCATAGGTCTTATCATCAGGGCGCTATAAATAAAGAACTACGGCAGATCTGTAATATTTAATGCAGCCGAACCGTGTATTACAATGCCGTTATGTGATGACTTTCAAAGAGAAAAGCAAGAGCACTCGGAATTAAGTATTATTTTAGTCTTTTCAAATGTTTTCCGGATTTCATATAATATAAACACCAAATCCCAGCATGCATTGCGGCTAAAACATCCAATCAGCGTAGCTGAGAATCTTGGGTAATCGCTCGAAATGCCCACGTCTGTTTCCGGTTATTTTTATTTTTAAATTCAGTTCCTGACGAACGCCAAAAAAGACCGAGATTATGGAATTAAACCAATAAATAAAAGCAAGGATAATTGTATGTTATTGGTGAGTAAATAACAGTGTGTTATTTTGAAAAGAATAACAAATTAGAAGGAAAAAAAGATTTAAAAAATACGAGGCTCTGAGCCCCATGCATTTTCCTCACAGACGTAAGGTAATCTTCGTCATAACTAGCAAACTAAACATCATGTACATGTACTGCACAAATAATCAGAAATAAAAACTCATTACTCGCATACAATGACATCAAAACGCATTTTAATGGCCAAATGAACCATAAAATAGGCATTTTTCCACCGAGAATAACACGAAGGACAGCCATTGTTGTTGATCACGTGGTCTGGGAGCTGTTGCAGCGTCCATAGCAACCACCTTAGCAACCATGAATGTGTACACATTCATGAAGTAATCTTCGTCATAACTAGCAAACTAAACATCATGTACATGTACTGCACAAATAATCAGAAATAAAAACTCATTACTCGTATAAAATGACATCAAAACGCATTTTAATGGCCAAATGAACCTTAAAATAGGCATTATGAAGGTCTATGGGACGCCCTTCCCGTAGAAGCCTGACGGTCAAGGGGTCCGCTGTCCGCAATGAAGGTCTACGGGACGCCCTGCCCGTAGAAAATGACGGGAAAGGGGTACCCTGTACGTAATATAGCGACGGGGAGGGGCCCTGACCGTCCGTCAATATGTGACGGGATGGGAGTGAGAACGTGTTGCACACACACACACACACACACACACACACACACACACACACACACACACACACACACACACACACACACACACACACACACACACACACACACACACACACACACACACACACACACACACACACACACACACACACACACACACACACACACACACACACACACACACACACACACACACACACACACACACACACACACACACACACACACACACACAGCTTGATTCTGAGCCATGTTTCTGTGTGTTTAGGTGAAACTGATTCCGCTTGCCATGTTTCCATTAGTGTAGGTTTAGTGGTTCATGCACACTGAAACATCATGCTGCTTCACATGACATATGCTTTGCACTGCGCACAAATGCAACAAGTTCACACCGACATATGTGTGTGAACATTTTTTCATTGTGACTCATTGAAATGCCACCATGGAAGCGTAACACGTTGGTGTGATGCATTTTACAGTGCTTGGTTGTCATATGTGATATAGCAAATGTGGAAACATGCTGTAAAGCTCAAATTAATTGTTATTGTGAGTTGTGTGAGCTGAAGCAAGCTAAAGCATAATGAACCATAAGCATAACAAATGTAAAGCTAATGTCACAAGTTAAACTAGATACTTTGATGCACCTTTAAGAAGTCAACTACAACTAATGAAACACAAACTGTTGTGTTTTTGAGTGATGCTTTAACATTATATATCGTTTTGAAATGTTATATAGTAATTGGATTTCCACAAACTTTCACCTGCAGTGTGTCCATATCCTAACATTTCCTAAATGGTATTTTTCACTGGATTTGTTTGGTTGCAATTCCTCCCTGAGCCGTCCTTCTTGGAATTTTTGTCATGGATAATATCCAATGTGCTTTTGTTAGGTTTAGATGTTTCCCTCCAACACACACACACACACACACACACACACACACACACACACACACACACACACACACACACACACACACACACACACGCACACACACACACACACACACACACACACACACACACACACACACACACACACACACCACACACACACACACACACACACACACACACACACACACACACACACACACACACACACACACACACACACACACACACACACACACACACGATAAGGAGATGGGGCGAAACAGATGGAGTCAACAACTGCTGACTCATTGCCTAGGGTCCCATCCAGAAGTGAAACTGGCCAATGGAGAACTACCAGCTCACGGTCTAGGGCTCGCCCAGAAGTGAAATCGCCAATACCAAATAGCTAGGGAGGAGCCATCGACACAACCCCTCCCACATTCGGCGCTGTCTTCTGACTGACTGTCGTGGTACGTATATCACACGGTAGTAGAATTCAGCCCGGAGTGCTCTGTATTTTGTACTGTTGCTTTTACCATTAAAACAGATTATTGTTTAACCTTTATTCTGGTGCTTTGAGTTCCTTCTTTTATAAATTTGACCAGCTCATCAGTCATCAAGAGACGCGCGGAGCAGAGGTGAACCTTCCACCACCGCCATTGGGTGGTGCGCCAACAGCAGGAGAGCTAGATGCTAACAGATGCCAGATGCTAACAGGTAGTGCGAGCCTGTAGAAATTGTGACTGCCTCACGCGAGTGCCTAGGTGAATAGGGAGAGACAGCAAGCGCATACACCTGACTTCTAACTAATTCATTCTATACATGTCTGCCACGCATAACTAATTTTAGGTTTCCCATTCAGAGACCTGACAAGTGCATGATGTGTGACGAAGTCGAGTGCTGGAAAAACATAATGCAATCGCATGCAGAAAGTATGTTTTTGTGAAAATATTCAGGTTGCATCATTATATTTCCTTCTCCTTTCTTTACACTAGAACCGCCAGAGGTCGCTGTATACCTAAAACCGCCAACGGGTAAAATGTACCCGCTATTGATTTGCAAGGTACAATGTTCTTTTATTTATCATACAGAACAGTGAGTTTTGATCGCACAGGGATGAAATTTATACCAATAGAATCTGTGGACTCTCAGCTTTTCATATAGTGTGCAGATAGCATGAAGTATAAATATCGCTACCAGTGCTGATTTAAACGCTTGGTGTTAGACTTGTTTTGTTTAGGTTCAAATCTCTCTCTCTCTATCTATCTATCTCTCTAACTATCTATCTATCTGTAATGTTCTGTTCTATGGACATATAATTGTCTACATAAACGGATGACGCGGACTACTTCTCTCATTCCGAGTGTCCATCTTTATTCAACTGGCATGTAACCTGCACACATGCATTACGTCCTCAACGTGAGCTCAGTCATCCAAGATCTTGTATTCTCCATGATGTTACACTATCTATAACTATCTATCTCTCTCTATCTATCTATCTATCTATCTATCTATCTATCTATCTATCTATCAACATATCTACAGTTGCAAGAAAAAGTATGTGAACCCTTTGGAATTACCTGGATTTCTGCATAAGTTGGTCATAAAATGTGTTCTGATCTTCATCTAAGTCACAACAATAGACAAACACAGTCTGCTTAAACTAATACCACACAAACAATTATATGTTTTCATGTTTTTATTGAACACACCATGTAAACATTCACAGTGCAGGGTGGAAAAACCCTGTGAACCCCTAGGCTAAAGACTTCTTCAAGAGCTAATTGGAGTCAGGAGTCAGACAAACTAGAGTCCAATCAATGAGACGAGATTGGAGGTGTTGGTTAAAGCTGAAATGCCCTATAAAAAATTCACACCAGTTTTGAATTTGCTATTCTTAAGAAGCATTGCCAGATGTGAACCATGCCTCGCACAAAAGAGCTCTCAGAAGACCTACGATTAAGAATTGTTGACTTGCATAAAGCTGGAAAGGGTTACAAAAGTATCTCTAAAAGCCTTGATGTTCATCAGTCCACGGTAAGACAAATTGTCTATAAATGGAGAAAGTTCAGCACTGTTGCTACTCTCCCCAGGAGTGGCCGTCCTGTAAAGATGACTGCAAGAGCACAACGCAGAATGCTCAATGAGGTGAAGAAGAATCCTAGAGTGTCAGCTAGAGACTTAAAGAAATCTCTGGCACATGCTAACATCTCTGTTGACGAATCTACGATATACGTAAAACACTGAACAAGAATGGAGTTCATGGGAGGACACCACGGAGGAAGCCACTGCTGTCCATAACATACATTGCTGCACGTTTGAAGTTTGCAAAAGAGTACCTGGATGTTCCACAGCACTACTGGCAAAATATTCTGTGGACAGATGAAACCAAAGTTGAGTTGTTTGGAAGGAACACTAGCCGCTAGCTGGCAGCCATCGGTAGCTGCTAGCCGTAGCCGTTAGCTAACGTGGTTAGCTGCTAGTCGTCGATAGCTAGCGCAGCCTGGACGTGCAGCCGCACGCCCCGAAGAAACAACCCCACGTGGAAGGAGTCTGGTTCTCTCCCCTACCCAGCAGGTCGTGCGGGACGATGCGGGAATGAATGGCGAGTGACGTCCTCAGCCATTCCGCGGGGGGCGCACCGAGCCTCAGTCCGTGTGCCCGTGGCAGCCACGGACGTCTCCAACAATCTCTGGCATAACGAGAAAAACAGCGCTTTTCGCCATGTTCGGGTCCGTCCCGGAAACTTCACGAGACGTTGTCAGGGTCACCAATGTAGTGCCGAGAGATAGGGAGTCGGTGCAATGGAGGTACAAAGCTTGCTTTAATGAGCAGCAGAAATTAAGATGTTGTTGGGTCGCAGCCCGGGACGACAAGAGAAAGTGCCAGGAGGGCACACAACATATATAAATAACAACACATATATGTCCGTGTGGAAACCATACCCCCAACTGTAGTTCCATGTGTGAATTATGTAACCCAATATATTACAACCCAGTCTCACGGCATTTCGTGTTCCCCAACACGTATTTTAATCTATTGATTCGTGTTCACCATCACGATTTGCCCCTTTTATTCGTGTTGCACAGCACGATTTTAAAAGCAATGTATTTCTACTGGTATCGTGTTTCGTGCCTGCAGGCTGCAGCACGTCTTTTTCTCCGGTCGGGTCGTGGAAGACCGGAAGCTGTGTGGTTCATAAAAATATGTTCTTACTCAATATCAAGCCACAGTTATTGCTTTTATTTTAAATCGTATAATTTCGGACTTTTGTTGTCGTCTGTGAGGAAAATAAATGGGGCTCAGAGCCTCAGGATACTGAAATGTGTATTTTTAAATATTTTTTTCCTTCTAATTTGTTATTCTTTTCAAAATAACACACTGTTATTTACTCACCAATAACACACAATTATCCTTGCTTTTATTTATTGGTTTAATTCCATAATCTCGGGCTTTTTCAGCGTCCGTCAGGAACTGAATTTCAAAATAAATATAACCGGAAACAGACGTAGGCATTTCGAGCGATTACCCAAGATCCTCAGCTATGGTTTTAAGCTCGCTGATTGGATGTGTTAGCCGCAATGCATGCTGGGATTTGGTGTTTATATTATATGAAATCCGGAAAACATTTAAAAAGTATAAAATAATACTTAATTCCGAGTGCTCTTGCTTTTCTCTTTGAAAGTCATCACATAACGGCATTGTAATACACGGTTCGGCTGCATTACATATTACATATCTGCCGTAGTTCTTTATTTAGAGAGCCCTGATGAGTAGACCTTTGGAAAAACTGGAAGAAATGGCGCCGAAACTGAATACTTGACGTGGATCATAAATATATCAACAATTAAACAACATCTTCCATTTCTCTTCACACAATACGTCTCCTTGCAGTATCAACACTAATTCGGCTGACTTTTACATTTGATCTAATTCATAGATAGGTTATATTTACACCATAACGGTGCACAGCTGATATAAAAGGACTGTAGTTTTTAAAGATATTACTGATTTTCTTTGAATGTAAGAATGTAAATACTGAGTCTGAAATAGTATAGCAATATGCTGTAAAATGATGTGAAAGCATGCATAAAACTATACATCTTCAGATGTTGTACATACACATACATACTTTCATAGGGGGAAAGTATAAATATAGAAATATAGAATATAAAAAATCAAGAAGATACTATAAGTGATCTCTACAATAAAACAGTTTAGTGCAGGATGCACAGATATTAATAGGAAGAGGTGCAAAACAGAAAAACGGATTAACCTTTATTTAAACATTAAATATTAAATATTAAGCCTGACAAAGTAATTAACGTCTAATATATTGCTTTCCTGCAATGTTAACTATGTTGAAGCACTTATTTTAACTGATATTATACACATTAATTATACTCTTATGTATGTAGATAGAATAAGAAATGTGCAGAATATGACAGTTTAATGGTGGAGGTACACACATATTGATAGATGTCTTGTAATGCACTGTTGAGGAACCTGTGACCCAAGTTTTTCATTCATTGCATAACTACACCGTAGTTGTGTATGATATGTCAATAAACCTTTGAAAATCTTGAAGGGGATGTGCAAAATAGCCATAATATACAGTCTTTAATTAACTATTAGTAGAGAATAACGAGTAATGAATATACTTTATGACTTGTTTCCATTCATGTCAATTGCAGATACATGTTTAGTCTTCTCAAGCACCAACTATCAAATATCTCTCCTGATTGTTGGCACTTGACAATCACCTTACCTGAATTTTACTCAGGTGTAACTAAAGTCTGATTTAAGGGTTGTTTATATTTCACATAATTAATCAGAATCTGCAAAGTAACTCAAATAAATGCAGTGGAGTAAAAATACCAGCTTAACCTCTGAATTGTAGTGGAGTAGAATTACAAAGTAGCAATGAGCTGTCATGTGGGTATATATTAATGCTATATATTAATGCTGCGCATTATGGACAGCGATTTTCACCCATTTATTAATTATATGTTTTACATTTGATAACACCAATGTGTTTACTAATGGCAACTTCTAATTGTGGGAAAAACGAAAACGTTCAGTAGAGACGTGACGTCCCATAGAACATTTTGCGAAACACAATAGCCAGCATGGCCAGAATGTGTAGTTCTGGGGGGGTGTTCGATTCCAGTTTTGGATAATCTGGCGTGGTTTCGTTCCATTTCACAGAGCTGTTTGACGCTCTGCGTAACCTTACGGGAACTGTAGTCCTAAACAATAGCTGGGGATTATGGGTAGTGTAGTGTCTTCGGCCATCCTAAACTCAGAAATGTTGACAATCGCAATGATGCTCGAAATGTCCCTTACAGGCCTACGTCTGTTTCCGGTTATTTTAATTTTGAAATTCAGTTCCTGACGGACACCAAAAAAGCCAGAGATTATGGAATTAAACCAATAAATAAAAGCAAGGATAATTGTGTGTTATTGGTGAGTAAATAACAGTGTGTTATTTTGAAAAGAATAACAAATTAGAAGGAACAAATATTTAAAAATACAGATTTCAGTATCCTGAGGCTCTGAGCCCCATTTATTTTCCTCACAGACGGCAACAAAAGTCCGAAATTATACGATTTAAAATAAGAGCAATAATTGTGGCTTGATATTGAGTAAGAACACGTTTTTATGAACCACACAGCTTCCGGTCTTCCACGACCCGACCGGAGAAAAAGACGTGCTGCAGCCTGCAGGCACGAAACACGTTACCAGTAGAAATACATTGCTTTTAAAATCGTGCTGTGCAACACGAATAAAAGAGGCAAATCGTGATGGTGAACACGAATCAATAGATTAAAATACGTGTTGGGGAACACGAAATGCCGTGAGACTGGGTTGTATATTAATAAGTGGTCACTACAAGATAAATAGTACCCGCTGGTGGATATGGGTATAAATGGCAATTGTTTGGCGATTTTTTCAATCTGACTTCCTATTGACAATTTTTAACAACAGAGGGTGCTATATAACACACTTTCAGGAAAAGTCACGGACTGGGAGACTTTAATATGTTATGGAAAAAAAGTTACATACCATCAAAAAAAAACTGCGGGTAAAATATATGGAATGCCATTTAAGCCAAAATTAAATAAATAAATAAATACATAAATAATTAAATACATATATATATATATATAAATATGCCTATGAAATAAATTCTGAAATAAATAAATGAGGCAATAAATATGTATACATGTACATTTACTCGTACAGAGCTACTAGATAGACAGTCGAACCCGGTGCATTCCTCCGTCTGAATGTGGTGCACTTTTGCTAAATGTTTAGACAAATAGCTCGTGTTACCGCCCTTACATGCTAAATTCTTATTGCACTTTTGGCAACAAGCATTTTCCACCTCAAGACCCAGCCCCCAGGAAGTGTGCCGGACTCTGAGGAAAATATTCGTTGTGTCCAAAACGGCGGAACTACAATTTCCTTATCAGTCTGTGACGTCGACCGGCCCAGAAATACTTTTTCCCATTGATTAACATTGGGAAAGAGACATCTGTAAATCGGTGGATAATTTTTTTTAAACTAAATAAACTACCCAGTATGAACTATTGTATAGCCCTAGAATCATTAAGTCCTTAAAGTTGTGAAATGCACTAAAAGCCGAATCTAGATTTATTCTCTCTCTCCATTCTTTCTAGTGAGCCGAGAGTGTGTGCTCGGGGGGCGGGGCTTAAGGGGCGCATGCTCTGTGAGCTTCATGCGCCAATGAGCAGCTCTCATAGGAAAGAACGAGGCCCCTCCACACACGTGTGTGTGTGTGTGTGTGTGTGTGTGTGTGTGTGTGTGTGTGTGTGTGTGTGTGTGTGTGTGTGTGTGTGTGCATGTAGCAGGTTCTGTGTGTAAACTGCCCCACCTCCTCGCACACCGACAGGGGAGAGAGATCTCTCGTCTGGATTGGAAAGATCGAAAATAAATCATAGACGCACTTTGTAGTCTTATTGCATATTAGAAACGGAGTTGGCGAGAGTAAGACTGCGATATAATGTTTATGTAGCAATAATACATATGACATCTATTTTTTAAATGTCTCCAGTACCGATAAAAAGATCGATAACGTTGGACCTTAACGGTACCACGGTCTTTAATAATTCAGCCCCGGGGCCCCGTTAATACTGGGGCTGAAGTCGAATAGTCCATTTAGCTTAGGAACCTTCCTAAAGGAGTGAAATGACCCGGAAGTCCCTCAGTGGCAGCCATGATAAGTGCCGTTCGAATTCTCTAGAATGATGAGAATGATAGGAAAGGAGGTTTCAAACTTCCTTTATAACCTCCTTTAGCTCAGGAACCACTGGACCTCCCTAACCGACAGGAGAAGCGAAAATGCTGCCCCACAATGCCTTGCAGCCGCAGCATTTGCCGTCACTCAACAGTCGGCCGTTCACGGAAACAACCGATTATGACCGAGAAACGATATCATGAAAGTTACGGTGCTTATTAAGCATTTTAAAACATAGGTGCTAAGTTGCCAAAGTGCTTTGTTTTGAACGTTCATCAGTATTATAATCAAAAAGAGAAATATGAACGTTAGTTTTTACTGAAATGATCAAATAAAGTCAACATTTCACAGTCTTTACTGAGCTGTGTGGAGTTTGTTCAACTTTTAAAAGATGTTTGAATGGTGATATACACAGTGATAGATGTTAAGGACTAACGTTTATAATAAATACATTTGTATTGATTTTAAGATCTTTAGTTCATACAATCATACGTATTGGGATCATTGGTATTAATGTGGACCGGAGGGAGAGGGTGACGAGCATAGGTTTCACTTTCCTTTTTTATTTCAAATCCAACTTTGGTCATGAAGAATATGTTTCTCTGTTGTCCACGTTCATACAGCAAAGCAACAGCATCAGAGCACGGTGCAGAGTCTCTAGATGAGTTTACAGTAGTCCCTCGTTCTTATTAAACATCCATGTTGTAGTCCGCTGTATAGAAAACTGTAGTTTCCATAGTTCCCCCACAGCAGCAGACGCACATTCATGACGTCCGCTGGCGCATCATAAACACGTCGGATAGTGAAAGTGCATTCGGATTCTCTAAAGTACTGCAGTCTCTTCTCCTAAGTCCTTTTGAATTCTCCTGTCCACTATCCCTTAACCCCGTGACGTTTCACTCAGAGGTCAAGGAATAGACGATAGGGTTCACCTCATCTTCACTCACAGTCCAGCCGTGAAGACATCTACGCAACTGCACACACACTCTACACTCGTCGATCAGAGGGAGCGGAGCGCATTTTCGCGAGCGGAGCACATTTTCTCATCCGCCTCACGGAGCGTGGAAAGTGAGGGGCAGGGCTGCCTCTCTTCCGTCGGCGTGGATAGGAGGTTTACCTGTGCACCTGTGCTGTTGTGGGGAGGTTTTTCCCGAGAAGTCGCGGAGAGACGGAGCGGCTGCACGTTGTTGTTTGGGCCCCCTTTTTCCACCTGCCCAGCTGTGCTGTGGCAGGGACCTGCTTCCACTTGTCGTGTGCTGCTGTCCTGGCGAGATTTTACCCCAGGGGGCGTAACGGAGAGACCGGAGCGGCTTCGCGTTCGGGCTGCGGCCTGCTTTACACCTGCTGTAGCGGAGGCCTGTATCCACCTGCTCCACCTGTCGTGCTCTACGGTGCCGAGGACGTTTTACCACGGGGATATCGCTGAGAGACCGGAGAGCCTCTACGCCTCGAGCTGGTCCTGCTTCGCCTATCCTGCTGTACTGAGGAGGTTCTGCACCGGGGATATCGCGAGGAGAACGGAGCGCCTCCACATTTCGGGCCTGCTTGCACGCCTATCCGGATGCTCTGCTGGTCTGGGAAAATGGCCCATATCGGGATTCTGCTGTGCCTGTTAACTGTTTTGGACTATGAGAAGATCTCTAGTCATTCTGAGAAGACTACTGAATTCAGGTCTGTTCTGCCACCTGCAGTGGGCATCCCCTGCAAAGGTTCGGATGTGTTGCTCAAACAATTACCGGTTGCCTTGTCACAGTCAATCTGCTCGACAAAATATGTTTGTCTTTTTTATTTTCCTGCGATGATGGTTCTTCAGGACTGCTTCTTAAGCTCTAATCACACTCTCGCAGACTTTTCCGGTGTTTCTAAATTAGATGACAATGTATGTGTGTCATTTAAGAGGAAAAGATGCCTGTTTTTTTTGTTGTTATTATTGTCAGGAAATGTACAACCTAACCCTGGTCCGCCCAGTACTAATAGTCAGATTGCTACTCCTGCTGATTTTAAAGCTAGGTCTGGGTTGGGTTTCATCCACTTGAATGTGCGCAGTCTGTTAGGTAAACTAGATTTTGTCCGTATCTGGGCAAACTCGACTGACGCTGACGTCATTGTCTTATCTGAAACATGGCTAAATAAGTCTATTTTGGCCTCTGACATTGCCTTAAATGGTTTTAATGTGTATCGTACCGACCGGCCTAATAAAGGTGGTGGCGTTGCAATTTATGTTAAGAATAAGTTCAGTGTAACCAAATTAGTTTCCAAATCGATCAGTAAGCAATTTGAATTTTTAGCCTTAAATATAGAAGTGGCAAAGGGTCAACAGATCATGGTGGTGGGCTGTTACAGACCCCCCTCAGCTGTCAAAGACTCCTTGTCTTCACTAGCAAATCTTTTATCACAACTAGACTACAAGGAAATAGTGCTACTTGGAGATTTTAACTGGGACTGGTTAACTGCAGTGTCAGAGGATTTTAAAAACCTTTGTATCTCATTGAATGTTACTCAGATTGTGGACAGTCCTACTCGCCCAAATATTAAGTCCCCTAATAAATCCTCCCTAATTGATCTCATTTTAACTAATGTTCCCCATAAATATTCTTCTGTGGGAGTATTTGCAAATGATCTGAGCGATCACTGTGTTGTAGCCACAATTAGGGACACTTAGGTCCAAAAGGTTAAACCTCACATTATCATCAAGAGAGACATAAAACATTTTGTGGAGCAGGGTTTTGTGCATGATCTGTTTGATTTTGATTGGGGTAAAATCGATCTGTGTGCTGATGTAGAAACCGCATGGTCTTATTTTTATCTTGGTTTTACGGAGATCATTGATAGACATGCACCCCTGCGTACATTTAGAGTAAAGGGACGAGACAATCCTTGGTTTTCTGCTGAGCTGTCTAGTCTCCTTCATGAGAGAAACAAGGCCTGGGCAAAGGCTAGGAAATCAGGCTCAGAGATAGAATGGCTGCGTTTTAGGCAGCTAAGGAATAGCTTCACTTCAAATGTCAAAAGTGCAAAGTCGAAGTACTATTTGTCAGTTACCACAGAAAACCTAAATAATCCTAGGAAATTTTGGAAAGCAATAAAATCGATATCAACCGGTGAGATCCGTAATGAGCTACCTCCGTGCCTTACCACAGCATCTGGCACTATATCGGACAGGGCCACTATGCTAAATTGCTTTAATGAGCATTTTGTGTCTTGTGGCTCTCTGTTTGATTCTGTCACTAACTCTGCTTCTGTAAACACCACAGTCTGTGACTCTGAACAACGTGGTCTGGAAAACCCTTTCAGTTTTACCCCTTTTACTGTTGATGTTGTTCATGAAGCCTTATCTAAGCTAGATCCTAGGAAACCGGCTGGCCCGGACAACTTAGAACCTTTCTTTTTAAAGATAGCTGCAGACTTTATTGCTCCACCTCTTACTTCTCTTTTTAACCTCTCCCTCAGCACAAATACAATTCTGCTTATGTCTTGTCTTTACTGAAAGGAGGGGAGGCAACTATTTTAAATAACTATAGGCCAATCTCTAAATTGTCAGTTCTGGCTAAGGTTCTTAAACGCCTAGTGAGTGAACAGGTAAAGGAGTTTTTATGTACAAATGACATCCTGTCTAAACATCAGTCAGGCTTCAGAAAGCAACATAGCACCATCACTGCCACAATGAAAGTGGTGAATGACATTACTAGTATTTTAGATAATAAGCAGAGTTGTGCAGCTCTGTTTATTGACCTTTCCAAAGCGTTTGACACCGTTGATCATCTCATCTTAAAGCAGAGGCTACTCAGTATTGGCCTATCCAGCCTTGCAGTGGGGTGGTTTGTGAACTACCTCTCTGAAAGGTCCCAATGTGTTCATTTTGATGGACTGTCTTCTGAGTGGTTAAACATTTCTAATGGTGTACCACAAGGTTCTGTTTTAGGACCACTTTTATTCTCCATATATATTAACAGCGTAGGTGATAATGTGGATGAAGCTACTTTACATTTTTATACGGATGATACTGTGATGTATTGTGCAGGTCCCACCATTAAGGAGGCTGTTGTTAAATTACAGGCTGTTTTTAACATTATTCAGACTCAGTTCTCTGAATTAAAGCTTCTTTTAAATGTGGATAAAACCAAGGTAATGCTCTTTTCAAAAGCAAAAAAGACAGATAGATAGATATTGTAACTACGCAAGGAACAAAACTTGAAGTTGTTGCCTGTTACAAATACCTTGGTATCTGGCTTGATGATTGTCTCTCTTTTAAACTTCATGTCAATAACCTGCTAAAAAAACGATAGTTACGGCTGTAACTACGGTTCTATGAGTCCCGGATGACCGCCAGAGGCGGTGCTTTAGCACTGGATATGTCCATCGCGCGCGCATGCGCAGCTCGAGTACCAATAACAACAAAGTCACCTGTGACCCACGTGACACCGGCTACATCAGCCGGTGTCGACAGAGGATCTGTTCCCCGAATCTTCTCGCGAGCACACAAGAATTCTGAGTGACAGGGAACTCTGGCGGTCATCCGGGACTCATAGACCGTAGTTACAGCCGTAACTATCGTTCTATTTCGTCCCTACTGACCGCCAGAGGCGGTGCTTTAGCACTGGATGACCTATACCAACAATGTCATGAAGAATCCAAGCCCTTGCTCACCACTGGAAGCAGCGGAGCTCGGCAAAAGGACCACGCCCAAATAATGGGGAGTGGCGACATTGACCTGATGACAACTGGAGAATGTGCCAGAAGACGCCCACGACGCCGCGGCGCAGATGGTCTCCAGGGGCACCCCTCTCAGGGCAGCCCAATATGTTGAGATGCTCCTTGTAGAGTGGCATCTCAGCCTGGTGGCAGGGGGCGACCACTGGCCCCGTAAGCCTGTGAGATGGTATCGACAACCCAGTGGGGAAGCCACTGGTTAGAGGGCCTAACATACCCTAGGGACCAGAGGGTACAATGGTTGGACATTTACTACCGGCCGCGGTATGCCTAGTGTACAGGGTCCATATAACCGACTTAATGCATAGCGGGAAGTCGGTTATATAGACATCAACAGAATAAGTGTTTAACGGTGATTTAAACTAGTTTATGCGGGGAAAAGAGTGCTCAAAATCGGATTCAACAGGCCATCCACACCGACTCCCATTAAAAGTGATTGAAATGTACAGGAATCTGTCCATTTCAATCACATTTGATGACCCGTCCAGGGTGACTTTCTTCCCCAGGAATTAGTGTCTGAAAGCTGGCTAACATTACTTTAAATACAGTGTGCACATGGCTTTATTACCCATGAAATAGTGTGTGAAAGCTGGGTGACTTTGATGTGAATTTAAGGAAGATATGGCCATTTCATCCACACCTCACGACTCCCATTAAAAGTGATTGAAATGTACAGGAATCTGTCCATTTCAATCACATTTGATGACCCGTCCAGGGTGACTTTCTTCCCCAGGAATTAGTGTCTGAAAGCTGGCTAACATTACTTTAAATACAGTGTGCACATGGCTTTATTACCCATGAAATAGTGTGTGAAAGCTGGGTGACTTTGATGTGAATTTAAGGAAGATATGGCCATTTCATCCACACCTCACGACTCCCATTAAAAGTGATTGAAATGTACAGGAATCTGTCCATTTCAATCACATTTGATGACCCGTCCAGGGTGACTTTCTTCCCCAGGAATTAGTGTCTGAAAGCTGGCTAACATTACTTTAAATACAGTGTGCACATGGCTTTATTACCCATGAAATAGTGTGTGAAAGCTGGGTGACTTTGATGTGAATTTAAGGAAGATATGGCCATTTCATCCACACCTCACGACTCCCATTAAAAGTGATTGAAATGTACAGGAATCTGTCCATTTCAATCACATTTGATGACCCGTCCAGGGTGACTTTCTTCCCCAGGAATTAGTGTCTGAAAGCTGGCTAACATTACTTTAAATACAGTGTGCACATGGCTTTATTACCCATGAAATAGTGTGTGAAAGCTGGGTGACTTTGATGTGAATTTAAGGAAGATATGGCCATTTCATCCACACCTCACGACTCCCATTAAAAGTGATTGAAATGTACAGGAATCTGTCCATTTCAATCACATTTGATGACCCGTCCAGGGTGACTTTCTTCCCCAGGAATTAGTGTCTGAAAGCTGGCTAACATTACTTTAAATACAGTGTGCACATGGCTTTATTACCCATGAAATAGTGTGTGAAAGCTGGGTGACTTTGATGTGAATTTAGGGAGGGAGAGCAGCAGCAGCCAGCAGCAGCCAGGCTGTGACCCTGGCGGAAATACATTGATTGTTTTAGCCAGGAATAAGTGTTTAGAAGGCGGGTAAAGTGTTCCTGCAGCTCCTCCATGACGGTAATAATGATTAGATATAATTGCCAGGGCAGAAAGCTCTTTTTAAAAGTGAAAAAACGATTTGAAACCGTTTGAAATGACTGGCGGGTGCTGATGGAAAGCAGGCGGAAATAAATGGATTGTTTACCCAGGAAAAGGTGTTTAAAAGGCGGGTAAAGTGTCCCTGCAGCTCCTCCATGACGGTAATAATGATTAGAAATCATTTACAGGGCAGAAAGCTCTTTTTAAAAGTGAAAAAACGATTTGAAACCGTTTGAAATGACTGGCGGGTGCTGATGGAAAGCAGGCGGAAATACATGGATTGTTTACCCAGGAAAAGGTGTTTAAAAGGCGGGTAAAGTGTCCCTGCAGCTCCTCCATGACGGTAATAATGATTAGAAATCATTTACAGGGCAGAAAGCTCTTTTTAAAAGTGAAAAAACGATTTGAAACCGTTTGAAATGACTGGCGGGTGCTGATGGAAAGCAGGCGGAAATACATGGATTGTTTACCCAGGAAAAGGTGTTTAAAAGGCGGGTAAAGTGTTCCTGCAGCCCTTTAAATACAGTGTGCACATGGCTTTATTACCCATGAAATAGTGTGTGAAAGATGGGTAAATTTGCTGTGAATTTAAGGGAGATATGGCCCTTTCAAACAGGGAGATGACTGGCGGGTGCTGATGGAAAGCAGGCGGAAATACATGGATTGTTTACCCAGGAAAAGGTGTTTAAAAGGCGGGTAAAGTGTTCCTGCAGCCCTTTAAATACAGTGTGCACATGGCTTTATTACCCATGAAATAGTGTGTGAAAGATGGGTAAATTTGCTGTGAATTTAAGGGAGATATGGCCCTTTCAAACAGGGAGATGACTGGCGGGTGCTGATGGAAAGCAGGCGGAAATACATGGATTGTTTACCCAGGAAAAGGTGTTTAAAAGGCGGGTAAAGTGTTCCTGCAGCCCTTTAAATACAGTGTGCACATGGCTTTATTACCCATGAAATAGTGTGTGAAAGATGGGTAAATTTGCTGTGAATTTAAGGGAGATATGGCCCTTTCAAACAGGGAGATGACTGGCGGGTGCTGATGGAAAGCAGGCGGAAATACATGGATTGTTTACCCAGGAAAAGGTGTTTAAAAGGCGGGTAAAGTGTTCCTGCAGCCCTTTAAATACAGTGTGCACATGGCTTTATTACCCATGAAATAGTGTGTGAAAGATGGGTAAATTTGCTGTGAATTTAAGGGAGATATGGCCATTTCATCCACACCTCACGACTCCCATTCAAAGTGATTGAAATGTACAGCACTCTGTACATTTCAATCACATTTCCCGACCCGACCAGGGTGACTTTCTTCCCCACGAATTAGTGTCTGAAAGCTGGCTAACATTACTTTAAATGCATGGTGCACATGGCTCTGTTACCCATGAATTAGTGTGTGAAAGATGGGTGAGTTTGATGTGAATTTAAGGGAGATATGGCCATTTCATCCACACCTCACCACTCCCATTCAAAGTGATTGAAATGTACAGCACTCTGTACATTTCAATCACATTTCACGACCTGTGTAGACTGGCTTTCTTACCCATTAGGTACACCGACAAAGCCACCTCTTCGGGGCCGCTCCAAGACCCCCAAAACACGGACGCAGCAGCCCCAGCATCTCTCCCTGACATGAGCAAACAGGTTATTTCAGACTTCCATGACATACCCCGGGGAAAAGCACCTCTCTGTGGCCGCTCCAAGACCCCCAAAACACGGACTAAGGAGCTCCAGGATCCCTCCCTGCCTTGAGAAAACAGGCTAGTTCACACTTACATTACGTACACCGACAAAGCCACCTCTTCGGGGCCGCTCCAAGACCCCCAAAACACGGACGCAGCAGCCCCAGCATCTCTCCCTGACATGAGCAAACAGGTTATTTCAGACTTCCATGACATACCCCGGGGAAAAGCACCTCTCTGTGGCCGCTCCAAGACCCCCAAAACACGGACTAAGGAGCTCCAGGATCCCTCCCATGTACCTCCAGAACCTCGAGCACCTTGGGTCCCCGGGCCCCCGAACTTAAGCACTCCCCCACGGACTAAACCAAGATGATCACACCCTCAAGAATCTCGTGCCCCTGGGAATCTTAAAGGGGGGTCTACTTTGCGGTGCTTTACCGTCCGCCCATCAGCACCCATAGTCGGCCTTCCTCACAGCAGCAGCACCCAACCTCCATGGAGGATGTTTCTCGTGCCCCTGGCTACACTTAAAGGGGGTATACTTTGCGGTGCTTTACCGTCCGCCCATCAGCACCCATAGTCGGCCTTCCTCACAGCAGCAGCACCCAACCTCCATGGAGGATGTTTCTCGTGCCCCTGGCTACACTTAAAGGGGGTATACTTTGCGGTGCTTTACCGTCCGCCCATCAGCACCCATAGTCGGCCTTCCTCACAGCAGCAGCACCCAACCTCCATGGAGGATTTTGCTCGTGCCCCTGGCTACACTTAAAGGGGGTCTACTTTGCGGTGCTTTACCGTCCGCCCATCAGCACCCATAGTCGGCCTTCCTCACAGCAGCAGCACCCAACCTCCATGGAGGATGTTGCTCGTGCCCCTGGCTACACTTAAAGGGGGTCTACTTTGCGGTGCTTTACCGTCCGCCCATCAGCACCCATAGTCGGCCTTCCTCACAGCAGCAGCACCCAACCTCCATGGAGGATTTTGCTCGTGCCCCTGGCTACACTTAAAGGGGGTCTACTTTGCGGTGCTTTACCGTCCGCCCATCAGCACCCATAGTCGGCCTTCCTCACAGCAGCAGCACCCAACCTCCATGGAGGATTTTGCTCGTGCCCCTGGCTACACTTAAAGGGGGTCTACTTTGCGGTGCTTTACCGTCCGCCCATCAGCACCCATAGTCGGCCTTCCTCACAGCAGCAGCACCCAACCTCCATGGAGGATCTTGCTCGTGCCCCTGGCTACACTTAAAGGGGGTCTACTTTGCGGTGCTTTACCGTCCGCCCATCAGCACCCATAGTCGGCCTTCCTCACAGCAGCAGCACCCAACCTCCATGGAGGATGTTTCTCGTGCCCCTGGCTACACTTAAAGGGGGTATACTTTGCGGTGCTTTACCGTCCGCCCATCAGCACCCATAGTCGGCCTTCTTCACAGCAGCAGCACCCAACCTCCATGGAGGATGTTTCTCGTGCCCCTGGCTACACTTAAAGGGGGTATACTTTGCGGTGCTTTACCGTCCGCCCATCAGCACCCATAGTCGGCCTTATTCACAGCAGCAACACCCAACCTCCATGGAGGATGTTTCTCGTGCCCCTGGCTACACTTAAAGGGGGTATACTTTGCGGTGCTTTACCGTCCGCCCATCAGCACCCATAGTCGGCCTTATTCACAGCAGCAACACCCAACCTCCAGTGGAGGATGTTATCATGCCCCTGGCAACACTGGTAAACACTGGTAACATATGTCTAGCCGCTGACAGGAACTTGACATCGGAACTTGACATCGCATTTCCATTGAGCGGACTCCCGTACATGGGAAGGGCAAGTCCCACGGTACCTCCGTTCATAAGGCTGACATTTGCCTTACACTTAAAGGGGGTCTACTTTGCGGTGCTTTACCGTCCGCCCATCGGCACCCATAGTCGGCCTTATTCACAGCAGCAACACCCAACCTCCAGTGGAGGATGTTATCATGCCCCTGGCAACACTGGTAAACACTGGTAACATATGTCTAGCCGCTGACAGGAACTTGACATCGGAACTTGACATCGCATTTCCATTGAGCGGACTCCCGTACATGGGAAGGGCAAGTCCCACGGTACCTCCGTTCATAAGGCTGACATTTGCCTTACCTCCTTTAGTGCCGCCAGGGCAAACTCAAGAGTTGCTCCTCCTGCCGTATACAGGCAGTAGCCTTGATATACGCCCTTTGGGCACCCCCCGGGCACAGCAACTTCGATGTGCCGTACTCCTGAATGTCAAAGCGTGCCAGCTGGGCAGGCTGATTGAAGTGAGTTTGTGGAAGGACCCCGGGCGGGAATGCCACATTTGTCCAAAGGGCAATGCATGAGAGTCCCACCTCGGGCATGTATTGTTTATGGAGAGGACATGCAACTCCCCGACTCACTTCCCTGAGGCTATGGCAAGCAGAAATGCTGCCTTTGTGGGCAGCCACCTAAGCCCCACCTGGGCCAGGGGCTCGAAGGGAGGAGGTGATAGGGCATCCGGCAGCAAGGGCAGGTCCCAAGCCGGAGCCCTCGGGGTGCAAGGGGGACGCTGCCGTAAAGCCCCTCTCATAAAGAGGGACACCGACCTGTGGCACCCCGCCGTGGCACCGTCGACCCGAACATGTCGGGCAGAATCGCAGCCACATAAATTCAGAGTGGAGTGAGAACGTCCACTATCTAGAAGGGACTGTTGTCTAAGCAACAATGTACATGCTGTCCCCAAGGAACACGCACATTATTGCCCCCCAGTTGGGGTAGAAAGTGCGTGAGTGCAAGCTGCACGGCCCGAAGCTCTAGCACGTTGACCCGGCGCGCACTCTGCTGGGCAGACCACTGACCCTGAACGGTCCTGCCCTGCCGCACTGCACCCCACCCTGAGAGACATGCACCTATGGTGATGGTCTCCTGGCGGGATGGGATGGCGCCCATGGGCACGCCTACCAGAGATAGGCCCTGCCCCTCCAGCGTGACGGAGAGTGGAGCAATGCTGCGACACCCTGACTTCACTGTGCCTGTGCCACTTGGCGTCCAAGTGAAGGCTGTTCAGCCACATCTGCATGGGGCACAACGACAGCGGGCCTAAGGGCCCAGCGGCCGAGGCAGCTGCCAGTCTGCCCAAGGGCCGGAGGAACTGAATATAAGGCACCCTCTTGCCCGGCCCACGTGGAAGTAGGCATCCCTCGGTTGGGAACCACTCCACCTGTGCGTATGCAGTAGTCAGCATATAGAATGGCAGCACCTTCAGGAATCTGTTGATTCCTCTGAGGTCCAAGATCGGGCGAAATCCGCCGACTTTCTTGCTCACGAGAAAGTATGCCGAGTAGAACCCCCTGGCTAAGCAGAGGGTCTTACTGGGTTGATTGCGTCCTTGGACAAAAGGACGGACAACTCTTGGCCCAGAGGTAGGGCCCCTGCCGGATCGCTGACGACTGTCAATTAGACCCAGCCGAAGGCTAGGGGCCGGAGCTGCGGTCCGTACCCCTGGGTTAAGGTGAAAACCACCCAAGGGACGGAAGTACAGACTGCCCAGAAACTGAGCTGCTGCTGGGAAAGCAGCCGCCGACCACCCCCGGGATTTCAGAGCCCAGCCCCCCGGACCCTGGAGCCTCTTGGGGGGTTCCGGTCAGGCTCTGGGGCACGAGGCCGCCTGGAAGGCGGGCGACATGGGGCACGAAAGTCATTGGGAGGCGGTTGAGTGGGCCGCTAAGACCTCTGCAGACCACCCCTGTAATCCAGCGGCTGAGTGCGGCTGCTAGAGCGGCCCCTGGGCCTGCTGGGAGTGGGCACAGGTCTGCGAGGACCTGAGTGCTGCTGCCTGGTCTGCCTAGCTTGGGCGGCACACTCCAGTGCCTCCGAGGGCAGCTGATCTAAACAGCTCCCCTGGCTCGACTGGTCCGCGACGGAGGACTCTCCGTCAACCGGAAGAGGTGCGTCAGCCGAAGGAGGGGCGCCAACCGAAGGAGGGGCGCCCACCGAAGGAGGGGGGGGGGGGGGGGGGTTAGCAGCCCCTACACCGGGCCCAGGCTGAAGGGCCAAGAGGCAACTTCATCATGCCCCTATCGGCAGCTAGCCGATCCACTTTAGAGGACAGCCTATTTCTAGTCCTTCTATTGGGGGGAGCACACAAAGCCATCGCTCCCTCAAGTCGCCGGGAACGGCCGAATTGATCTGGAGGAGTACGTGACAAGGAGAGGTGTCTGTTGGCTGCTGCCAGACGTTCCACCTCAGTGATTCGAGCCACTCTGAGCACCCGAGGCATGCAGCTACAGCTCATGCAGGTGTTTACCGTGAGAACCTCCCTCAGATGCTCGAATTTCGTCCCCACTGACCGCCAGAAGCGGCCGAGGCAGGAGGGACAGCGGTCGTGGCCGTCCTCGGGCTCAAGAGAAACCCTACAGGCGCTACATGAATGAACCATTCTGTGGGTAGCCAGATGCAGCGTAGCCGGGAGCGGGTGCGGGAACACGCCTTCACCAGCTACCTGCTTAATGGAAAGAGTAGAGCGTTGCTGCTACTCGCCGAACAGAAAGAGGGATGTAATTACACCCACGTTACGGCAGAGGGAGCGGGAGCGGGATCACTGCCTTCACCTAGCTGGATTAGTAAATAAGGCAGTTTACCAAGAGCGGGGGCGAAAACACTGCCTTCACTGGCTGAGCTAGAGGCGAGTGCCAGATGCAGCGTAACCGGGAGCGGGAACACAGCCTTCACCAGCTACCTGCTTAACGGAACCAGGCAGTTTAGCGTCTACCAGGAGCGGGGGCGAGAACACTGCCTTCACTGGTTAAATTAAGACGAATGCCAGATGCAGCGTAACCGGGAGCGGGTGCGGGAACGCAGCCTTCACCAGCTACCTGATTAACAGAATAAACAAGGCAGTTTAGCGTCTACCAGGAGCGGGGGCGAGAACTGCCTTCACTGGTTGAGTTAGAGACGAATGCCAGATGCAGTGTAACCGGGAGCGGGTGCGGGAACACAGCCTTCACCGGCTACCTGCTTAACGGAGAAACAAGGCAGTTCCGCGTCTACCAGGAGTGGGGGCGAGAACACTGCCTTCACTGGTCGAGTTAGAGACGAATGCCAGATGCAGCGTAACCGGGAGCGGGTGCGGGAACACAGCCTTCACCAGCTACCTGCTTAACAGAAAAAACAAGGCGGTTTGGCGTCTACCAGGAGCGGGGGCGAGAACTGCCTTCACTGGTTGAGTTAGAGACGAATGCCAGATGCAGTGTAACCGGGAGCGGGTGCGGGAACACAGCCTTCACTGGCTACCTGCTTAACGGAAAAACGAGGCCGTTTGGCGTCTACCAGGAGTGGGGGCGAGAACTGCCTTCACTGGTTAAGTTAGAGTCGAACGCCAGATGCAGTGTAACCGGGAGCGGGAACACAGCCTTCACCGGCTACCTGCTGAACGGGAAGAGTAGAGCGGTGCTACTACTCGCCGAACAGAAAAAGGGATGTAGCTACATCCGCATTACCGGTAGAGGGAGCGGGAGCGAGCGCACTGCCTTCACCTAGCTGGGTAAAATAAAGAAGCTAACAGTATACGCAAGACGTTAGCCGAGCGGCTGCTGCTAACGATCAAGCGAGATCAAGTCAAATAACACACATGTTTAAGACCAGATAACTAGCTTCTAAAGAATAGAATAGCACAGAGCCGTAGTTACAGCAGTAACCATGGCCAGGGCTCACACGGCATCTAACCGTAGTTACAGTAGTAACTATGGCCAGTACTTACACGGCTTAGCACCGTCGTTACAGTCGTAACTCTGGCCAGTACTTGCACGGCTTGGATACTTACACAGCATAGAGCCGTAGTTACAGTAGTAACTCTGGCCAGTACTTGCACGGCTTGGAACCGTAGTTACAGTAGTAACTATGGCCATTACACGGCATAGAGCCGTAGTTACGGTATTGCCTATGGCCAGTACGTGCACGGCTTGGAACCGTAGTTACAGTAGTAACTATGGCCAGTACTTACGGCTTAACCCCGTAGTTACAGTATTAACTATGGCCAGTACTTACACAGCTTGGAACCGTAGTTACAGTAGTAATTATGGCCAGTACTTACGGCTTAGAACCTTAGTTACAATAGTAACTGTGGCCGGTGTCTAAAAGTGTCAGCCAACGGCTGCCCACTAGACAATATAATATTGGGAGGATGAAATCCTCCTTAATGGCCATACATGCAGAGCACACAGCACACACAGTGAAGATTGTTCTCTGCATATCGTCCTAGTGCTAGGAGTCTAGTACTAGGAGCAGTAAATACCACAATATAGCGCTACTGCAACCATACCATGCGTTTACCGGGAGCAGCAGCGAGAGCACTGCCCTCACCGGCTGAGTTAAATAATGAAGCTTAACCGTACATGCAAGGTGTTAGCCAAGCGGCTGCTGCTAACAATCAAGCAACCAAGTCAGAACACAATGTTAAGACCAGATAATTAGCTTCTAAGAAAGAGAACAGCCCGCATAGAACCGTGTCTGGTTACAGTAGTAACCGCACATGCCGAGCACACAGCACCCGCCGTGAAGATGTTCTCTGCATATCATCCTAGTGCTAGGAGTCTAGTACTAGGAGCAGTAATACAACGAACTAGCGCTACTGCAATCAAACCCTATGCTACAGGGAGCGGGAGCACTGCCCTGAGTTAATAGTTAAGCTCAACAGCAAGGTGTTAGCCAAGCGGCTGCTGCTAACAATCAAGCGACCAAGTCAGAACACAAATGTTAAGACCAGATAATAGCTTCTAGAAAATAGAAAGTACTTACCTTACTTTCTGCATCTAAACGAAAAACGGGTTTAAAGTATGACACTCTTGGCTTTCCATACTAAATCGAATGAGGGACGCAGCCAAAGCTGGGACTCAAATACTAATGATAGCTCGGGCACAACGCCACAAGCAGAACTTTCAAAAGAGCATAAGGGCAACTTTATGGGAGAGGAAGCGGGAACACTGTCGTCACCAGAAAGTCTAAGCCACAAACAATAAGACGGTAATCAGGACAACTTGGCTGGGAGCGGGTGTGGAAACACAGCCATCACTACCAACAAGCTGACACAAACCTGTCTGTCGAGGCTCTGCACAGCCGGCGCAGCTCCTGGAGGACGCGTCTAACGACCCGTAGCTCCGACTGTCAGTCGCGAAGCTTCACGCGGCCAGCTGTTTGCAGAGAAATCCCTCCGATCAAACGTTCAAGCCTGAACGCTGTAGGCTACGAAAACGTAGCCACGGTACCCTCGCGCAGCGAGAAGATGAAAAGGAACAGATCCTCTGTCGACACCGGCTGATGTAGCCGGTGTCACGTGGGTCACAGGTGACTTTGTTGTTATTGGTACTCGAGCTGCGCATGCGCGCGATGGACATATCCAGTGCTAAAGCACCGCCTCTGGCGGTCAGTAGGGACGAAATAGAACTGAGGGTTAGGCTAGGGTTCTTTTTCAGAAACAAGTCCTGTTTCTCGCTTGAGGCCATGAAAAGGCTAGTCACTGTGACCTTTTTACCTGTGCTGGACTATGGGGATCTGGTCTATATGAATGCACCTGCCAATTGCCTGGTCAAGTTAGATGCTGCGTATCACAGTGCACTGAGATTTGTGACAAACTGTAAAGCATTAACCCATCACTGTACCCTGTATGCAAGGGCTGGTTTGCTTTCACTAACTGTACGGAGGCTCAGTCACTGGTACATTTTTATATACAAAGCCATGCTAGGGAAACTTCCATCTTATATCTGCTCCCTGATCTCACGGAGAATTGTAAGTGGCTACTGCCTGAGATCGAATGCTGTGGTTTTATTAAATGTGCCAACTGCTAGGACTGTCTTAGGGAAGACGGCTTTTAGATGCGCAGCTCCTCTGTCTTGGAATAGTCTGCAAATTAAATGGAAACTGAACAATCTGGTGCCACTAAATGTTTTTAAAGCTCGGTTGGATGCTACTCAAGCGGAAGCTATTGGTACCTGTTTATGTGGATAATTTTGTAAATGATGCTGTATGATGTCCTTTTGTTGTTCTGTTTATGCTTTTATGTTTCATGTGGAACTACTTGAACAGGTCTCCCTTGGAAAAGAGATCAATGATCTCAATGGGATTTTATCTGTATAAATAAAGGTTTGAAATGAAATGAGAAATGAGAACTTAGGAGCTGATCTTTGGACTATTCGACTGCAGCCTGGGGCTCGGTACCCATCCCTAGTTTTAATTATTACATCATCAATATTACATTTCAAATAACCAAGTACTTGGTATCTCACAAAGCGCAAGTGGCTAATGCTGCTAAGAACATACCTGGTGATGGTGATGATGGTGGCTCTTCGCTGCAGGATCTGGTCGATGTCCTCCTAGCAGAAGCGATAGCCTTCGTCGTTCTCGTCCATGATGGCGGCGTAGGCTCCTTTCCTCAGCAGGTCCTCGATCTCCTTCCTGGAGAACTGCTGGACCGGCTAAAGGCGACGCAGAGAGACATTTACACATGTGGATTTAGAAAACTCTTTTTGAAAATAAACTAAGCGTACTGCAACAGCGACTGACCCAAAAATGACTTGGCATCTAGAAATATGACAGATTTTCTTTTTCTCACCCCGTTGTTGTTGCCACTAATGCTCTGCAGGACGGCACGGTCCAGCCCGAGCTTCAGACTAGCTTTATCTAGCATTTCCCTATCATAGTTTCTAGTGATCAGACGGTACACCTTCACTGCCTTAGACTGGCCAAAACGATGACACCGAGCTTGAGCCTGAAATAAAAAATTAAAAGAGGGGTCAAAAGAGCATCATGTGCAGCTGCTGTTCAACGTTTTTAAGCATTAAATGGGAAAATAATATACACTTAAAGAACCGAGGGAATAAACGGAAAGACTGTTGTTGTTGTTGTTGTTGTTGTTGTTGTTGTTGTTGTTGTTGTTGTAGCCCTATTGAACTATCTTTAGGACAGACAAAGCATATATATATATAATCGTACCTGCAGGTCATGTTCGGGGTTCCAGTCAGAGTCGAATATCACACAGGTGTCCGCAGCAGTGAGGTTCACAAGTTCTTGATCAGGTGTTTGATGTGGGCTGGCATGATCCTTCCTGCAGCGATAAATAAAGAAAACAAAGAAGACATTATTAATAATAGTAATGATGGTAACAACAATAATATTAGTATAACTATTTATATAGCACTTACACAATAATTGCAAAGTGATTCTCACAACAAAAACAAAGAACAAAACAATATCAACAATAAAAAAACTAATGATTATAGGAATGTTAAGATACAAATAAATGATAAACATTCTAAGAGGCCGACTACAAAAGGTAGACTCAATGGCTCTTGATGACATCAATGAGCAGTCCCAAAACATGCTGCTGTATAAAAAGAAATACAGTATGTCCTGATTTCTTCTATTTAGTGTTGGATGATTTGTTGTATTGATTGCTGATCGATGTTAAGATATGTTTTACAATTATAACAAAAGATTATTGTAATTGGAATCAAAAAGTTTACAAATCGTAGTTTTAATTAAATGACTAGCAATATAGGATTTATTCAACAGCGGTAAAGCATTAAGTTGCTAAATTAACGTACACTGAACTGTAAAACTTACCACTATTTAGGAAAGGATCTGATCAGAAGGATTGACTAGTAAGACAGCAAAGAGGAGGAGGTCTCCGTCATGTACAACCATTGGTAGATGTTACACCTGAAAGAAAGATAAGGAAATAAGACAACACAGGAGGACAAACATCTTCTTAAGTAAAAGACGAAATCATGTCAAGCTTTACATCTTTCAGTCTTTACAATGCACTGTTGGAAATTACATTCCAAAGGCTAAATTCAAACTCAATACCACAAATAACTGGGTACCAAAGTGCTTTACCTGATAGAACACGTTCCACACGGAGCAGCAACCATCCGGCTGGGCCTTTTGCTGCATATCATCTCCTCCCTCTCCACTGTTTCCAGTAGATATCTACGGCCTCTGTCCAATAAAACGGAAATGCCCCAAAACAATCATATTTAAAAAGTTAAAAACAATAACTTGCTTTTGGCATTCAAATGTATTAGAATCTCACCTTTTTCCTGGATGTCAGGAAGGCGTTCCCTTCAAGTCCGCAACCAGTCATAGGAGTTCAAATGCAAAGCCTGAACAATGACAAGAGCGAGACTTACATTTTACAAGATAAGTAATACCAGAGCAGTGTTTACGACATGCAGAGAACAGATCAAATCCCCTGACAGGCTCACAAACTTTGGTGATGTCCTCATCTGATAATGATGTTTCATTTTTAGCAGCAAAGTAACATTACTCAAGATATATGTTGGACCCAACTCATGTACAGTATGTTTTGCATCTCCTCAACAATGGTCTGTATAGTTGAGTAGAAACAAACTGTCCCTACAGTTTCAGGTAGATTAACAAAGAAAAGTTTGCAATGAAGCACAAAACCCCTCTTTGTATTAAGCTAGCTGCCACAGAAAGTACAGCTTAACATGCTAACCTGGTAGAGTTAGCTAACGTTAGCTAACTTCATGTCCAACTAAAAACCTCTAACGTGCATTACATTGACGATTTTAAACACAATTTAACTCTCTCAACTTGTAAAATAACATTAATTTAACATACCCTTAAATAACTACATCATGTTTTTCAGGGGCAACACAAACTGCAGAACACGTTAGCTGCTAACTGTTGTTAGCTAAGACAGCTAGCTCGTAACAATAGCCTCCTAGCAAACTTAAGGTTACGTTAACATTAACTTAATGTTGTAAGAAAGCAAAACGAACCTTCGAGAAATCTTTTACTCTCAGACTGGGTGTAATTGTGTAGCGTTGCTTACCTCCAGAAGGACTTTTAGCTGTTTCCCAGTAGAGAGAGACCTGTCAGAGCGGTTACTCTCAGAAGAGCAGCATTATTTGGGCGGACCAGATAAGACCAGAGAAGAACCAGTTAAGCACCAGAAAAGCACAAGAATGGTTCTTGAACTGGTTTGGTGTATTGGCAGTTTGCAAACCACTTAAGAGTACTGGAGTGTGAAACAAAAGCTATTGAGTCAGTGTTGTGGTGCTGTTGCTTTGGTCTGGATCTGTGAGCTAACCACGCCCCGTTAATTTGCATATAAGGAATGGAAATGTCTCATCATGAAATACAAGTCACCTGAAATAAATAAATGCGTCATTATGAAATACGAGTCTCTTGAAATAAATAAATGTGTCATTATGAAATAAAAGTCTCTTGAAATAAATAAATGTGTCATTATGAAATAAAAGTCTCTTGAAATAAATAAATAAATGTGTCATTATGAAATAAAAGTCCCATGAAATAAATGTGTATTTAAATGTACATGTATACATATTTATTGGCTCATTTATTTATTTCAGAATTTATTTCATATATATATATATATATGTATTTATTTAATTATTTATGTATTTAGTTAATTTTGGCTTAAATGGCATTCCATAAAAATATACCTGTTGGCGGTTCTAGTGTTAAGGATATGGTATCGTGTATTGCAAATTAGGTAGTATTGTACATTATATAGCCTCAAAGAAAAGTAATACCGTAAATAAACACATCCTTGACAGCTGTCACAAATCCCTCGGATACAACAAAGATCAAGAATGATCTTATCTCCTTTTCATACAATTGCACATTCAACATTCACCCAATCTTTCGTATTGATTGAAGTGTTAATGACGTTTTGTTTTATTAGACAATAAAGGTAGGCTAATATTTTCACCACATAAATCCATCCTGTGTTGCTATGGAAACTGTGAATGTCAGCGTGTGTGACTGAAAGTCTTGCAGGCATGATGGCTCAAACATCACTGGAGCTACATCTTATCAAAACTCCTCGCTTGTTAAAAGTTTGAGACTTTGTGCCTGATCTCCATTCTTCCTCTCACTACCAATCAATGTGCTTGACATTTCCTCTTAGTCGGTGTGGAACTCCGGGTTACAGACACTCTTTAAAAGTCTAGAGAAAAATGTGTCAATTAAGACGTTCTGCAGGTCATTCTCATGCTGTTGCTTTATCTTAAATGGCACTATCTTTTGGTGATGGATAATGCAACACTTAACTTTTTCACATATAAGAGTCTCTTATTTAACTGTTTCACTCTCTCTAAGCCATTGTCTCTGCTAAATGTCTGCATTTTGAATTGATGCACTGTGTGCGGGAGACTCTTACTTACTCTGAGACTAGATATAAATCATATGCATAACTGCCTTTACTGCTCGAGTGAAGCTGCTGCACGTGCTCACATTACGTTGTAGATATTATTGGAATCTAACCCTACATTAGTAATACTGACAGATAACGGCAACTCATGTGATGTGGTGTTGGATGACCCTAAGTTAATTAGCTCTGATATTCACCAGCTATATTTACACTGGAATCTTTTTCTGCTCATTGTAAATCTCACCAATGAAACCTTGACTGTTGGATCTGTAGGATTTGTGAATCAAGCTAGCTGCACCATCAGACGTGAGAAATTGCACACAACAACATCTCACAACATTACAGACAATCTTCTCTTTCTGTATCAGCTCACGGTTCTCAGTATTGGCTTTATGCCTTGTAAGGGACTGAGAGGCAGAGTAGTGGGAGACACCTACATTCCCAATAGGTGGCTCCACCCGCTGCCAATTAACAGTATTGGGAGCAGGTGGGGAGACCTCACACCTGGTGCTAATCACTCCTTCAAGGGAGACAAAAGCACCTAGAGTTGCTCAGTTGTGTGTGGCACATGGAGGGAGCAGGAGACTCCCAGACTGAGGAAATAGTTGTAAGCTGGCAAGTCGGTTAGCGGCCCGGCTACGTTAGCCTTTCTATTAGTGATGGCGAGATGAAGCCTTATGAAGCTTTGAAGCTTTCCAGCCAATTGGTTCGCAAAAGGCTTCATCTCATGAGGCTTCCTCATGGGCTTCATTTGAACACAAACCCCCCCTGTTGGTCAAAGTGTGTAAAACAGGCAGATTGGACATCTCAACATTGTGCTCTATCTCATACCGAGTTCCCATTGAGTAAAGCCTTAGAATAACTCTAAACAACGAACATAAAATCATATTTTCATGTTAACAATATTGTATTTATTCCAGTTTAATGATTGTGATTGAAAAGCCTAACGGCCCGTCCACACAGCGGCGTGCGTTGACGCTTCTCCATTCACTTTGAATGGGGTGACGTCACTTTTAGCCGAAATGCATCGTGGGAAGCGACGTGGAGCGTAGCTGGCATGGCTCGCTGCAAAAGTTGAGCAATGTTCAACTTTTGACGCCTCGACGGAGGCGTGAGCCAATCGAATCATATGCCAGTACAAGCTCTAGCCAATCAAACCGCTGCTTGTGTGTCTGGGGCGGGTGATTCACGGCCCGTCCACACAGCGGCGTGCGCTGACGCTTGCCGGCGGGTGTGTCTGACACTCGACCAACAACCAATCACATGAATCACCCGCCCCAGACACACAAGCACGCGGTTTGATTGGCTAGAGCTTGTACTGGCATATGATTCGATTGGCTCACGCCTCCGTCGAGGCGTCAAAAGTTGAACATTGCTCAACTTTTTAAGCAAGCAACGCCAGCAACGCTCCACATCGCTTCCAAAAATGCAGTTCGGCTAAAAGTGACATCACCCCATTCAAAGTGAATGGGCAGAAGCGTTGGAAGCTTCAACGCACGCCGCTGTGTGGACGGGCCGGGAGGCTGTTAAACATTGCAAAGAGGGATTTGTATTCCTTAATAATATTCATAAACGTAACCATGTTGTTGCCTGAGAAAGGCTAAACCATATCAAAGAATACATTTCTTAACTACATTATCTCATTTAGCTGTAGCTTTTATAAACAACAAAAAATACGTATTGTTCAGTCGTTGAACCAGGGACCCTGCGGTCATGAGTCAACTGCTTTCCAGCTGAGCCGCAGCACACACACTGAAGCTCCCTGAAAACACTGCAACATATGTATTCCTGTATTTCTTGATGTTTATATTCCTACATTTATTTATGCTTGTATCTATTTATACTTATGACATGTTCCGACCTCTATAAGTGAGGGTCTGAGCTCTCTTGATTCCATCGTGTCACCGGGCCCGGGTACAGGAGGGGTAATATGGTTCTTATTATACATCCATGGGTATTATGAGCATTGTGTTTCAACAGTTCAACCGATCTGAATCGCTTCGTGAAGCAGTCACGTGGTATCGACAGGCAGCGAGGCTTCGTTTGTCATCGATGACGTCACTGGCCCAAAACGATGCAAGCCTCGATACATGCTTCACAAAAAGCTTCGGGGATTACTCGACACACGCTCCGAAGCCTCGGCGCAATACGTAACATCACTACTTTCTATCGTAAAAGGTATTTTTTAGTTGAACAGCAATAAAGCCTCTTTTTTTATTTGAACACTGCCTCTGTCGTGACTGCTTCACTACCACTTTTACCTTTATCTGCCCCGGCCTGTTACACTGGTGGAGAATGTGGGCCTAAGGACTCTAGTGGTGGTGTTGCAGTTAGTGTATTTCGGTTTCAAGATGGAGGATGTACTAAGGGAGTTGGTGCGTATTTCTACTGAGCAGCAGACTCTGCAACGGCAGATGATACAGGAGCAGCAGAAACAGAATGTGCTTCTCCATGTGGAGGTCCAAAAATGCCTAACAGCAGCCTCTCCTATCCAGAGGGAAGCAACCGTACAGCCTAACCCAGGTCGATTCATCCCCAAAATGACGGAGAGTGATGAGATAGAGGCCTACTTAACAGCCTTTGAGCGCATGGCTGAAAGAGAGGGCTGGCCAAGGGATTCCTGGGCTGATCTGGTTGGACCATTCCTCCTGGGCCCGGCACAGCAAGCTTACTTCGACCTCCCTCCTGACCAAGCAAAGTTCTACGTCGTCTTGAAGAGGGAAATCCTGGCGAGGTATGGCTACAGCTTAGCAGCTAGAGCCCAGCGGTTCCATCACTGGAAATACAAGCCAGAGTTGTCAGCCAGGGCCCAGATGTATGACCTAGGCCGGGTAACCAGAGCCTGGCTGACCTGCGACCCCGAAAAGTTGAGTGTTTTAGAGAGGATAATGATGGACAAATATATTCGGTCTCTGCCCTATGAGACCAAGAAAATGGCAAGCCAGCAGAATCCAGCCAGTCTGGATGAGTTGGTTGACGTAGTGGAGAGCCACATGGTCACAGCGGACCTGCTTAAGTCCACACGACCAGACACCGAGTGGGGCCGGAAAGCCAGTGGGGAAGCATCACGGACTAGACGGGCACGAGAACCACGATGGGAACCCGAAGAGGTAAGGCGACGACAGTCCTACCTGCCAGAAGGCCAACCGCGTTGCTACCAGTGTGGGGAGATTTCATTTCATTTCAAACCTTTATTTAACCAGATTGGTCCCATTGAGATCATAGATCTCTTTTTCAAGGGAGACCTGCAGATAGGCCACATTGCCCGGGATTGCCCAGGAAAGGATGAGCTAATGCCGACCGCCCACTCATCTGGTGCAAGGCCTTGCCACCTTCTTGACTCTTGCTGGGTACAGGAAAGCTCCCTGGCTCAAATGATACCAGTCAAGGTAAATGGAAAAGATGCAGAGGCGCTAGTGGACTCAGGAAGTGTGGTGTCCCTCATTCAACCCCACCTCCTCGACCATTTGCCATCTGAAGAGACTGTGGCCGTCTCCTGTGTCCATGGGGACACTAAATTATACCCCACTTGCCTCATCCACCTTACCACAGTTAAAGGCAGCTGTGAGCTGAAAGTGGGGGTGGTTCCTTCCCTACCAGTCCCAGTCTTGGTGGGGCGAGACTGCCCACTATACAAGCGCCTGCGGCACCAGAAGGAGGGGAGGCCCAAAAATCCCAGGCGTGCCAAAGGAAAGCGAGAGAAAGGACAAATTGGCACCCCGGGTACGTCTCCTCAGCAGTTCCCCAAAGTTGTGTGTGCTGTGCCGGAGGAGCAGAGAGGCAACCAATCTTCCAGTGCAGACGAGGCAAATGATAACCCTTTGTGTTGCTTTCCCTGGAGACCTAAGCACAGGGGATGAGGAGGGTGAAGTCGCATTGATTCCAAGTTTGAAGGGTCAGTTCGGGACCGCCCAGATGGAAGACCCCAATCTGCTGCATGCACGCAGCAATGTTACGGAAATAGAGGGAAAACCTGTTCCAGGAGTAGGTGAGCTTACATGTCCTCATTTCCTCATCAAAAATAATCTGTTATACTATGCCAAAGAGGTTGAAGGTCATCGAAGAGACTTGTTGGTTGTCCCAAAACAATATGTGTCCACAGTGTTGCATCTGGCTCACAGCCATGTCCTAGGGGCCCACCTAGGGGTTGAGAAGACAAGGCAGCGGATTGGGAGCCGGTTCCACTGACCAGGGGTGGTAAGAGCTATAGAGGATTATTGTCGCACCTGTGTTGAATGTCAAAAGATGAGTCCCAAGCCACACTTTAAAAATCCCCTAATACCTCTACCGATAATCGATGTACCGTTTTCTCGCATTGCCATGGACTTAGTGGGACCGCTGGTGAAGTCTGCCAGGGGACATCAGTATATTCTTGTGATCCTTGACTATGCAACCAGGTACCCGGAGGCCATTCCCTTGAGGAACATGACAACGAGAGTGATTGCACGGGAGCTGCTTCACTTATTCAGCCGAGTTGGGATTCCTAAAGAGATACTAACAGACCAAGGCACTCCCTTCATGTCCAAGATAATGAAGGATCTCTGCAGGCTCTTCAAGGTAAAGCAGCTTCGTACATCTGTCTACCATCCTCAGACAGACGGATTGGTAGAACGCTTTAACAAGACATTGAAATCCATGTTAAAGAATGTTGTTGACAAGGATGGTCGTAACTGGGACCAGCTTCTGCCCTATGTCCTGTTTTCAATCAGGGAAGTTCCACAGGCTTCAACCGGTTTCTCCCCCTTCGAGCTGCTGTACGGCCGACAGCCCAGAGGACTTCTCGACATCGCGAAGGAAGCCTGGGAGGAGCAACCAAGTCCCCATCGGAGCCTGATTGAGCATGTAGAGACGATGCAGACGCATATGAAAGATGTTTGGCCCATGGTCAGAGAGCACATGGCTCAAGCCCAAGAAGCCCAGAGGAAAGTGTATAACAGAGGTGCCCAACCGTGTGAGTTCCTTCCCGGGGATAAAGTGCTTCTCCTGGTCCCTACCACAGAACACAGATTCCTGGCATCGTGGCAAGGTCCCTATGAAGTGGTAGAGAAGGTGGGACCAGTCAACTACAAGGTACGTCAACCTGGCCGTCGCAAACCATCCCAAATATACCATGTTAACCTGTTAAAGAAATGGTATGCCCGATAGGCACTGCTGTGTTGTGGTTCCCCGGTTGTGTCCCCCTCTTCTCCCGACCAGGAGGTGGCTGAAGTGGAATACGGTCCAGGGCTGTCCAAAGCTCAGTTACAACAAACCAAGGAACTGGTTCAGCAGACGTGTTCTCACTACGACCTGGACGCACAACGATGGTGGAACATCAAATCCACACAGAGCCTGGCCAAAAGGTAAAGATGCGGCCCTATCGGGTGCCGGAGGCAAGACGGGCGGCCATTGAGCAAGAAGTGCAGAAAATGCTGGCTATGGGGGTGATTGAAGAATCTCACAGTGAGTGGACTAGCCCTGTCATTCTGGTTCCTAAGCCTGACAAAACCAACAGGTTCTGTAATGATTTCAGAAAATTGAATGAAATCTCCAAGTTTGATGCGTATCCTATGCCCAGGATAGATGAGCTGATTGATCGGCTTGGAGAAGCCAGATATATCAGCACTCTGGACTTGACGAAAGGGTATTGGCAGGTCCCACTTGAAGCAGCCTCAAGAGAGAAGGCGGCCTTCGCCACCCCCACAGGGCTGTACCAATATACTGTGCTTCCCTTCGGGCTTCATGGAGCACCAGCCACATTCCAGAGACTGATGGACAAGGTTCTGAGGCCACATCGTGAGTATGCAGCTGCCTATTTGGATGACGTTGTGATCCACAGTGACTCATGGGATAGCCATCTCATAAGGCTTGCAGCAGTGCTGGAATCTCTCCGAAGGGCGGGCTTGACAGCCAATCCAAGAAAATGCAAGCTTGGACTGGAGGAAGCCGAGTATCTGGGCTTCACCATTGGGCGGGGCAACGTTAGACCACAAGAAAGGAAGGTTCAGGCGATCCAGGACTGGCCACGGCCGTCAACAAAGAAACAGGTGAAAACCTTCTTGGGTCTGACGTCCTACTATTGCCGTTTCATCCCAAACTTCTCCACAATAGCCTCTCCCCTTACAGACCTGACCAGAGACTCACAGCCGCTAATGGTCAAGTGGACAGGAGAGGCTGAACACGCCTTTGAGGGACTTAAGAGGGCTCTCTGCGCACGGCCGGTGTTGGTGACCCCATACTTCAGCCGGGGGATGATTGTGCAGACGGATGCGTCAGAGGTGGGCATAGGAGCAGTACTATCCCAGGAGGTTCACGGTGAGGAACACCCAGTCATGTACATCAGCCGGAAGCTGAACACAAGGGAACAAGGGTATGCTACTGTGGAGAAAGAAGGCCTAGCAATAAAATGGGCGCTTGAGCGCCTCCGGTATTACCTCTTGGGACGACACTTCACTCTGGTAACTGATCATGCCCCACTGATCTGGATGGCAAATAAAAAAGACACAAATGCTAAAGTAGGAAGGTGGTTTGTCTCACTACAAGAGTTTAACTTCTCTATCATCCACAGAGCCGGAGCTAAGCATGGGAATGCAGATGCTCTGTCCCGTAGAGATGCCCTGTGGACCATGGTCACCTCTCCTCGGCCAGAACTGAAGGGGGGGGGTGTGTAAGGGACTGAGAGGCAGAGTAGTGGGAGACACCTACATTCCCAATAGGTGGCTCCACCCGCTGCCAATTAACAGTATTGGGAGCAGGTGGGGAGACCTCACACCTGGTGCTAATCACTCCCTCAAGGGAGACAAAAGCACCTAGAGTTGCTCAGTTGTGTGTGGCACATGGAGGGAGCAGGAGACTCCCAGACTGAGGAAATAGTTGTAAGCTGGCAAGTCGGTTAGCGGCCCGGCTACGTTAGCCTTTCTATCGTAAAAGGTATTTTTTTGTTGAACAGCAATAAAGCCTCTTTTTTGATTTGAACACTGCCTCTGTCGTGACTGCTTCACTACCACTTTTCCCTTTATCTGCCCCGGCCTGTTACAGCCTGCATATATCTCTCAATTTTCATCTGGCTTTTGAATCTGTTTAGCGGATCCTTACCACTTTGAGAACACAAAGTCTGACCCAAAGACAGAAGAAAGACACGGTGTGTTATCATTATTAACCTCAGTTTACCCCAGAGGAGATCACATCTATTCACAGCTATTGTGTTTCCTGCTAACTCCAGCTTGAAACACTATCTTCGCAGTGATGAGCTGTGAAACTTGCTACCTGTGAATCCTTGGTCATGCAAAATTAATAGAGGAGTCGAGTATTGACCGAGGTTCCACTGGGCTTTGGAACATGTAGAAATCATACAATATGTAAAGATGTATTTATATAAGTGTAATTAGATAGCGTTGCCTCATGTGTTTTTGCTCTGCATTATTTGTCTCATTTTCTCCTTTATCTGAATTTGTGAGAAAAATGCTCTTTTGTTTTTTTTTTTCTCTCAAAAATAGCAGTTCTCTTGAATAAGGCAACAAAACACTTTTGTGGAATACATTGTATTCATTATAAGCACCACATTTTGCTCTGCAGAAACAACAAAAAACTGTTCTGAAAACAGACACACTGACAGGAGGATATGAGAAAAAAACCTTTGCTCTTTCTTCTTTTGAATCCAAGCCACTTTGTTTGTTGGATTTTGTGAGAAGCAAGGTCAGAATTGCTGCCAGAGATTTCTATCTCCTCTATTTATGCGTTTGTATTTTTGTCAGGTCTTTGAGAGTGGATGACTAACGACACACATGGATCGACAAGCCGCAGCCCCAAGCTGTGAGAAAGATCTGATTTATCCCTGTTATTAACCTGTGCTATTTCCCTCCACACACTTATTCAAATTCACGACTGAATCCATCTCTTTCCCTGAGCCATTTCTTCATCAGTGCTTTTGCATTCTCCCTGTTTTGATCTATATTCTAGGATAAAGATTTGCTGTGTATACAAAAGAACCATTTAGATGGCACCTGGTAGTGTGGGAAAGGAATGGATATGAATCTCACATGACAATGTATTCGATTAAAAGCAGTGTGAGGTGTGAGCTCGAGGAATGGCTGTGCACAAAACTACACCAACAAAAGCACACAGGACTCTGTAGTCTGTGGTTACTGCTTGAGATCCCCACATCACACAAATTGAATTTGTTCAATCTAAACTCTAGAGTTTTGTTTTTGAGTTTCATGTCTTTATGGCTCTGATTCTCAGCAAAAAGCCCATGTAGGTCGGGATAGCACTCCTGTATTGACAGGTTGGCAGTGGGTCAAGATGTATTGCAGCCTCCACAGATAGGTATAAACCTAGCAGTCTGTCACTCACTACCTCCACTGTTTACACTGATGATAACTGTGTGCGGCATGCGGAGGCAAGTTTATTTGTAACTAGAGATGTCCCGATCCGATCACGTGATCGGGGATCGGAGCCGATCACGTGATTTTCAAAAAATCGGGGATCGGGATTTTTTTTTTTTTTAAACATTTTTCTTTTTTAATTTAATGTTGCAAAACAAAAATGACCATGTTCACGTCATCCTGAGGACTTAGTTTTGGTTTAAAATTACACAACATCATGTATGTGTTGCTTTCTTTGGGCTTGTTTTCATAGACCTGGTTGCTTATTTCTCTCAAATCTGGCAACAGAGTGGGCGCAGTGTCTAATAGTAGCAGTAAGCTAACGAGAGGCTACGTTCAGCTGGTGACTCGGGAGTCGGGACAGAGAAAATGTCAGGAGTTTGGAAGTATTATAAAATTGAAAGCGAAGGCAGTGTAACAGCCAGATGCAATGTTTGCAAGGCAGAGGTTCCGCGTGGTGGAAAGAACAGAGCTACGTTCAACACGACCAATCTAACACGCTACCTGAGAAACAAATACCAACAACAACACGGCGAGTACACAGCGGCCACTCAGGTAACGGCACTGAAACAACCAACACTTTCAGAGACTTTTAAAAGGAAAGAGAAACTGCCCCAGAACAGTGAAAAGGCCAACACAATTACAGCCAAGATAGCTGAATTCATCGCGTTGGATGACCAGCCGTTATCTGTTACCTTTTTTTTCTCTTAATGCATTGCATAAAGATCGGATCGGGAAAAATCGGTATCGGCAGATTGTCAAAATCAGATTATCGGAATCGGATCGGGAGCAAAAAAAGGTGATCGGGACATCCCTATTTGTAACACTTACAAACACTGAGGTATTTAAAAGTGCTTTACATGAGAAGAATATGTATTTGTTGTTTTATGTTTTTGTTTTGTTTGTTTGTTTTTCAATAACAAATGTATTTCTTTAAGAAAAAAATATATATATATATGTTAATTTAGTTTTTGGGAGAAAGGGTGGGATTACATAATTGTAAACTTCTTCCCACCCCTTTTCGGATGTGTAATTAAGTAGATTATTTGTTTATATATAATTTAGAATCAGTAATATTTTTGTATATCAATTTGACGTTGCTCAATTTTGTATTGTATAATAATTCTCATGTTACATTTTTGTATTATTGTCCATCCATCCATCCATCCATCTTCTCCCGCTTATCCGTGGTCGGGTCGCGGGGGTAGCAGTTCCAGCAGAGAGCCCCAAACTTTCTTTTCCCTGGCGACATCAACCAGCTCTGACTGGGGGATCCCAAGGCGCTCCCAGGCCAGCGAAGAGATATAATCCCTCCACCTGGTCCTAGGTCTACCCCTTGGTCTCTTCCCAGCTGGACGTGCCTGGAACACCTCCCTAGGGAGGCGCCCAGGTGGCATCCTAACTAGGTGCCCGAACCACCTCAACTGGCTCCTTTCGACGCGAAGGAGGAGCCGATCAACTCTGAGTCCCTCCCTGATGACCGAACTTCTCAATAGAGTCTGGCTGCAGACCGCAGCAAGGAGGCGGATCCTATAGGGGCGTTTCCTATAGGGGCGTTTCCTATAGTGAACGACGGGAGCCGGCTCTCGCCCGCGAACGAGCCGTTTTTTATTTTGTTTTTGCGGAGGGATCTAGATCGGCATGAAGGCACATTATGCAATGTGCAATGTGGACATTATCCCGCTTATTACACATGGCCACATTCTCAACAAAGTAACGACATGACTCCCAATAATAATTGAAATGCTTTTATGGATTTAGAAAAAGATTTTATTGATTTAAAAAATAGTTTTATGTATTGATTTAAATTGACATGCATCCACTAAGAAAAGTAGTCCGTTGTTACTGTTTGAACTAACGTAACAACGGCAGGAACTGCTTCTATAGTGTTTTTGAGGAGCTTTTTGATTACAGATTGGAAAACATCGTTGCTTGCTTTAAAAGTAGCACAATTCATTATGTCAAACCTTGAAAGATATCCCTGCCCTAATGCCAAAAGTAACTGGCAACTGAATATGTGTCGCCGTAGCTATGATGTCAATGTCTGGACCGCTGCGTAAAAAGGAGGGTTTCTGCCCCATTACTTCTCTTCTTACTTCTATAAGAATAAAACACGGAGGACGGAGATCTCTTTTTGTCCCCCTCTTCTCCCCGCTGCAGCCTAGCAGTTGATCTCAAAGCACGCTCCCCTCTCCTGCAGGGAGAAAAACTATATTTATATACTTTATATAGGTTGATACAGTAGCCCCTTTTTTAAAATAGTTTTTATAGGTGTTGCCATTTGTTTTGTGTAGCGTGGTTCTACAAGCAAGTCAATGCATTCATTGGGTGGTATCAGAGAGTTACACGGGTCTGTAAATGCAATGAAAACAATTGGCCACAGCAAATAATTTATATTAAACATGTCATTTTTACTTTTGAATACTTTAGTACAAAGGATGTCTTGAATAATTTAAGTGATATATGTGTACACATATAAATCATTAGTCAAAACAGGGCTACATTTGATTTAATTAAAAGGTATAATATGTGGTAAACTGAAGAGCCCTTTGGGAGCCGAAAGAGCCGGCTCTTCTTGGTGAGCCAAATGATCCGGCTCACCAAGAAGAGCCGGAATTCCCATCACTAGAACAATGACTTCTTCTGCGAGGATTTATAAAAGCAGCTGGAATCCCTTAAGTTGCTATTGGATAAAAAAAGTTAGGAAACGCCCCTATAGGAAACGCCTCCTTGCTGCGGTCTGCAGCCAGACCCATCTCGAACTTCTCACCTCACAGAGACACCAGCCACCCTGCGGAGAAAACCCATCTCGGCCGCTTGTATCCGCGATCTCGTTCTTTCGGTCATGACCCATCCTTCATGACCATAGGTGAGGGTAGGAACGAAAATGGCCCGGTAGACAGAGAGCTTTGCCTTCTGGCTCAGCTCCCTTTTCGTCACAACAGTGCGGTAAAGCGACTGCAGTACCGCTCCCGCTGCTCCGATTCTCCGGCCCATCTCACGCTCCATTGTTCCCTCACTCGAGAACAAGACCCCGAGATACTTGAACTCCTTCACTTGGGGTAAGGACTCATTCCCTACTTGGAGTGGACAGTCCATCGGTTTCCTGCTGAGAACCATGGCCTCAGATTTGGAGGTGCTGATCCTCATCCCAGCCGCTTCACACTCGGTTGCGAACCGATCCAGTGAGTGCTGAAGGTCGCAGACCGATGAAGCCATTAAGGCCCTGACACACCAGGCCGATTTCGGCTGTTTTCGTAAGTCGGGAGACGAAGCGTGTCCTGTCGCCCAAACTCAATTTGGTGTGTCCCGCACCGTCGACCGTGACACGCCTTATTTGGACTGCCTGTCCCGATGCATGGCCGATTCAACATGTTGAATCGGCCATGCATCGGGTCTGGCAGTCGGACTAAACAATCACTCTGATTGGCTGTTCAGCTAGCGAATCAGTGCATGAGAAGCGAAACGGAAGTGAGGGACGTAAACAAATGATTTAAGAAGGCACACACAGACTGCTATTCATTTTAATCTCATCATGGCGATCTGGAATGACGGAAACGAAGATCTGCTCATCACATTGATCCAGGAGAGGCCAGCTCTGTACGACATCACAGAGAAAAGGTACTCGAACCGAGTAGTGAAAACCGGACTCTGGCGAGAGATTGAAACGCAACTTTGTTTCTCGGGTAAGATTATCTTTTTCATCAATTGAGCTCTTCAGCAGATACCGTTGGCTTTTTATTGTTTGCCAGTGACGTTAACGTGAAATGTAATTTGTTATTTCAACCTTGTGTTTTGTTGTTATCTTGTTGCTAGCTGTTGCTAGCTGTTGCTAGCTGTGCAGTTTGGCACTGCATATAGATATGAATTGGACATGCTATCTAGCCACAATGCTTACATCGTTTATTTGTGTGCTTCAGAGAAAGAGCTGAGGAAGAAGTGGGATTCTCTGCGAACCCAGTACACCCGGTACAGGAAACTTGCCCCTTCGGGTAGTTGTGGAGCACAAAGGACTGGCAGACAGCAGTGGATCATAACCAGGCTGCAGTTTTTAGAGCCCTACACAAGAAGGAAGGAGAGTACTTCGAACCTCACCGTCACGGTAACTATTTTATTTGTTGAGTACAAATAAGTGTTTCTTGCTTCTTTCATTTACAAAAACATTATTTTCATTCATTTGGTGGTTACAGTGTTAAATATAACCATAACAGAATAATATATATATTATTGTATTATAATTATTGATGTGTTCATCACCTTAATGTTGCAGCTGGTAAAGGAGGAGCTAATTGAAATTACATTATATACTGCTGGGTAGCTTATGAAATTCACCATGGGTTCAATAACGCTTGTATCTTAACCTATAATAATACATGATAAAATATGTCTTGATTATATTTTGTAGTGTTTGTACGTCCGGTGGCTGCAGAATCAGCCCCCGGTGGCACCAGCAGTGAAACCTCGACCAGCACCACCGAGGAGTCCTTCCACTTTGATGCTGAGCCCTGCACTCCCCTGGCAGAATCCACCATCTGCACCACACCGGCACCGCTCGGAGAGAGGCCAAGCACACTCAGCACTGGAAGGCCTCCGGCGAAGCGCAGGATGATGATACTAAATGAGATACTGTCTACTGCTGTTCATTGTTCAAGATTGAAATGTAAATGTGCAAGCCGTTTTTCTGCCCCTCTATTCACATGTAGCCTTTCATACGTGATGGTTTCTTCATTCTCCAACTGTTGTGGAGCAGAACTATACAGTTGCAGGATTAGTCTCAAGTACCTCAATATAATTATAGTATGTCTGCACTTTGTGCTCATTTCATCATTCATTCATGTATTTTATATTCTACTAAAACTGAATCAAACTATAAACAAGGTGGCCTGTTGGGATTAATATATATATACAGTTGCAAGAAAAAGTATGTGAACCCTTTGGATTCTCCACACATAGCGTTGTGTGTTCCTTCCAAACAACTCAGCTTTGGTTTCATCTGTCCACAGAATATGTTGCCAGTAGTGCTGTGGAACATCCAGGTGCTCTTTGGCAAACTTCAAACGTGCAGCGATGTTTTTTCTGGACAGCAGTGGCTTCCTCCCATGAACTCCATTCTTGTTCAGTGTTTTATGTATCGTAGATTCGTCAACAGAGATGTTAGCATGTGCCAGAGATTTCTTTAAGTCTCTGGCTGACACTCTAGGATTCTTCTTCACCTCATTGAGCATTCTGCGTTGTGCTCTTGCAGTCATCTTTACAGGACGGTCACTCCTAGGGAGAGTAGCAACAGTGCTGAACTTTCTCCATTTATAGACAATTTGTCTTACCGTGGACTGATGAACATCAAGGCTTTTAGAGATACTTTTGTAACCCTTTCCAGCTTTATGCAAGTCAACAATTCTTAATCGTAGGTCTTCTGAGAGCTCTTCTGTGCGAGGCATGGTTCACATCTGGCAATGCTTCTTAAGAATAGCAAATTCAAAACTGGTGTGTATTTTTTATAGGGCAGGGCAGCTTTAACCAACACCTCCAATCTCGTCTCATTGATTGGACTCCAGGTTGGCTGACTCCTGACTCCAATTAGCGCTTGAAGAAGTCTTTAGCCTAGGGGTTCACATACTTTTTCCACCCTGCACTGTGAATGTTTACATGGTGTGTTCAATAAAAACATATCATTGTTTGTGTGGTATTAGTTTAAGCAGACTGTGTTTGTCTATTGTTGTGACTTAGATGAAGATCAGAACACATTTTATGACCAACTTATGCAGAAATCCAGGTAATTCCAAAGGGTTCACATACTTTTTCTTGCAACTGTATATATATATATATATATAATATATCTGCATTATTTGATCCCACTTTATGCTTTGCTCTTGCTGCTTGTTTTACTCTGATTTTATATCTCATTTCTTACTGATGTAAAGCACTTTGAACTGCAATCCCCTGTATGAAAGGTGCGATACAAATAAAGTTATTATTGGATGGATGTTTCTCTGTTCATTCTCCCATTATCCTCCTCAATCTGCCTAGAAGTATTTTAATGTTGTAGCTGTTACTATATACAATACTAATGCTAGGGCTGCAACTGACAGTTATGTAGGCACATTGTTATTGTTTCTTATCGCTGTGTGATTAAAAGAATAAACACAAATAGCAGGATAGTCAATGCAAAACTTTATTTCGCACCTTCATACACACATACCACAACATTAGAATGAGCTTTTATCAACGCCTACATGATGATAACCTGTCAACATGACCTTAATACAGAGCGGGCAGAACCCAAATCTAGCTCCAGTGCCGCACGAGACATGTTTTCGATGGACGAGAGTGAAAATGGAATGCACACGCTATTTGTTGTTTGTTTATATCACGGTCTGTTCTTCTTCTCTGTCTTCCGGTTGTTGCCTCTTTTGAATGACTAATACACACTACGCCGCCTGCTGGTAAGGAGAGTTATTGCCACTCACGCACTGAAGTCTTTGCGGTGTGTTCCCGTGCAACACATCCTCACTCCCAGGTCGGCCTATGTTGACGTTATGTCAAGTCCCCTGCCGGCTTTTTCCAACGCAAGGGGGGGGGCCATGGCGTCCATTTTCAACGCAAGGGGGGGGGCCTTAGCGTCCATTTTCAACGCAAGGGGGGGGGGCCTTAGCGTCCATTTTCAGCTTTCCGGGATGTCCATGTGCTTCTATGGACGCTCATGGAAGCACGGCATTCGTTTGTGTCAACTGCCCTTAAAGGCAATGAAGACACTACACTACCCAGAATCCCCAGCTATCGTTTGGACTACACCATGTGCTCTGTTTGACAAACCCCGTGATAGTCCTCAAGCTCTGTGATTGGAGAGTGTGCTCCGAGGGTTACCGAGCCTCGAACAGCACTTGAAATGGGATGGAACCACGGCAGACTGTTCAAAACTGGATTTGAACGGGTCCACCGCGTCCCCCCCTCCCCCACCCCGTCCCCAGAACTACACATGCTGGCTATTCTGTTTCGCAACATGTTCTCTATGGCACGTCTCTACTGGGAGTTGTAGTTTTAAAAGACGTTTTCGTATTTCCTGTCTCTTTATATCATCTGTGCACCTTTATGGTGTAAATACAGCCTATCTACCAATTGGATCAAATATAAAAGTGAGCCGAATTAGTGTTGATACGGCAAGGAGACGTATTGTGTGAAAAGAAATGTAAGATGTTGTTTAATGGCTGATATATTTATGATCCACGTCACGTTTTCAGTTCCTCATGTTTGTCTTCTCATCAGGGCTATAAATACAGAACTACGGCAGATATGTAATATTTAATGCAGCCGAACCGTGTATTACAATGCCGTTATGTGATGACTTTGAAAGAGAAAAGCAAGCACACTCGGAATAAGGTATTATTTTATTTTGTTTAAATGTTTTCGGTCTGTTTCCGGTATTTGTTAATGACGATGTGCTGTGAGATGTGAGACTGGAATTGCACAGGGGGAAATAACGTATCTTTAGATACGGATTTTGTTAAACTAATATGTTTGCGCTGTGGACCAACACTATATATTGACGGGGAAGGGGGTAGCAATAAAGATAACACCATTAAACAGTTACACAACATAACAGAAATAATATCGATAGCAGCGTCTCTAGCAACCACCTTGGTAACAATGAAAACGTTGGACGCAATTTCCTGAAGTAATCTTCGTAATAACTAGCAAACTAAAGATCATGTACATCCACTGCACACATAATCTGAAATAACAACTCATATTTCTCGCATCAAATGACATCAAAACGCATTTTAATGGCCAAACTAACTTTAAAATAGGCATTTTACACCCAGAATAAAACGAAGTTCGGCCATGTTTTCTTTTTCTGCAGGGAGAAATGATAGCTGGGGATTCTGGGTAGTGTAGTGTCTTCTGCCATCCTTTACTCCGAAAAAAGATTTGTTTCTCCGAATCGAAGGGAAAAAATACAAAAGCATTGCACACAATTTAAACCAATCAATGTTGTGTAATTAACAAGGATAATCTGGTGTTTTTTAGTCGATGAGTAGTGCAGATATCACTGTAAAATCAATCGTCAGTAAGGGGAATATTTACTTCCGGGTGTACAATTCTCCGCTATCCAATGAGAATGGATGCTCACATTGCCTTTAAGGGCAGTCGACACAAACGAATCGCGTGCTTCCATGAGCGTCCATAGAAGCACATGGACATCCCGGAAAGCTGAAAATGGACGCTAAGGCCCCCCCCCTTGCGTTGAAAATGGACGCTAAGGCCCCCCCCCTTGCGTTGAAAATGGACGCTAAGGCCCCCCCCCTTGCGTTGGAAAAAGCGGCAGGGGACTTGACATAACGTCAACATAGGCCGACCTGGGAGTGAGGATGTGTTGTCCCGTGCGACACATGGCCAAGACGCAGGAGAACACCGCGACGCAACAGCCGACGTCGGCGTCGGCGAGTCCTCTGGTGACTGCTTGGTGTGTCAGGGGTTTTAGAACCACATCATCTGTAAAAAGCAGTGGTGCAATCCTTAGTCCACCGAACTGCAGACCCCCTCCCCCACGACTACGCCTCGAAACCCGATCCATGTATATTACAAACAGGATTGGTGACAAAGCGCAGCCCTGGCGGAGGCCAACCCTCACCGGAAATGGGTCCGATTTACTGCGGAGGACCTGGACACAGCTCTCGCTTTGGGAGTACAGAGATTGGATGGCCCTGAGTAGAGACCCCCTCACCCCATACTCCCACAGTAACTCCCTGGGAACTCGGTCATACGCCTTCTCCAAGTCTACAAAACACATGTAGACCGGATAAGCGTACTCCCAGGCCCCCTCCAGGATGTATTATTGTTTTACACATTCAAAATAAATCTAATCAAATCAAGCAGAAATTGTTAGGATTTGTCTGTGTTGGTATTTTTCTTGTCCTTTTCTATCTTTGGGTTTCCTATTTTATTTTGTAAAGTGTTCACCCCAGTTTCCTGCCTGGTTGCTTTCTGTCGGTTTCCCTCTCTGATTACCCAATTGTGTTCACCTGGTACCTATGTGTTTTCTCCTCCCTCCTCACCTGTCTCGTGTTTATGTGATTAGTCCTGGGTGTATTTAAGTTCTGGGTTTTCTGTCTCTCTTTGTCGGGTTGTGTTGTGTATTGGCTTGTCCTCGGTGAGTGTTGACTGTTCTGTATTTGTCAGCATAGCCTTGAAATAAAGGAATTATTTGTACGTTAATCTGCATTTGGGTCCTACCTGCTTCACACACCGTAACATTACAACCCGACCTTAAATATGGGCCCAGCAGATCCTTTTGAGCAGGAATTATTGGATTTTACGTTTTCTTTGGCTACCTGCTCTTATCAATGGATAGGAGCGGTCAGGGTTCAGCAGCGAGATGCTGCTCTGGCAGAAGCAGTCCACCTTACACTGAGGAATCAAAGTTTGGTGAAATTCTTACCTGCCAGGCTTTTGGATTACCTCACAATTTGTTTTCCCGATCCTGACAGACCCAGGTCTCCCAACTCCTGTTTTGACACCACACGCATTGGTGTGGTCCGTCTGGCGTCAGCCCCTGCTTCTCACCCAGTGTTTGCTACTGTCCAGGAGCCATTCGCTGGTACTCGTCTGGCCTTTGGAGGTCCACGGAGCCTCCAAACGGCTCCTAAAGGAAGGGGTCGCAAGGCCAGGTTGGCAGCACGAGCCCAAAGAGCCAGGGTTCCAGAACCAGTTCAGCCCCCAGCAGCCATGGTTACGGACCCAGTTCTGGCCCCAGCAGCCATGGTTCCGTGCCCCAGTACCATCCCACATAGCCATGGTACCGTGCTCCAGTACCACCCCACACAGCCATGGATCCGTGTTCCGGTTCCCTGCCCAGCAGCCATGGTTCCGGCTCCAGTGCCGGTCCCAGCAGCCACGGTCCCTGCTCCGGAACCGGACTTTACAGTCATGTTTCCGGCTCCAGACCCGGACCTTTCAGCCAGGATTCTGGCTTCAATTCCGGCCCCAGTCCCGGTCCCAGCAGCCTTGGTGCCAGACCCAGATGTGGCCCCAGCTGCCACAGTCCCATCTCGAGTTCCCTCTCGAGTTCCCTCTCGAGTTCCCTCCTTTAGTCCCTCCTTTAGTCCCTCCTCGAGTCCCCTCTCTAGTTCGCCTCTCGAGTCCCCTCTCAAGTTCCCTTCTCTAGTCCCTCCTCTAGTCCCTCCTCTAGTCTCTCCTCTAGTCCCTCCTCAAGTCCCCTCTCTAGTTCCCCTCTCGAGTCTCCTCTCGAGTTTCGTTCTCTAGTTCCTCCTCTGGTCCCTTCTCTAGTCCCCTCTGTAAGGCAAGGCAAGTTTATTTATAGAGCACTTTTCAACGCAAGGCAATTCAAAGTGCTTTACAAAAAAGAAAAAAATGAAAGACATTAAGCATTAAAAAAGAAAAGCTAATCAAATAAACATTAAGAAAAAAAATACATGGATAAAAGTTACAGTGCAGTCTAAAATATAAATAGTTCAATTAAACATTACAAGAAAAAGTACATGGATACAAGTTACAGTGCAGTTTAAGATATGAATAGTTCAAATAAAAGCAGCGACAAAAAGAAAAGTCTTCAGCCTGGATTTAAAAGTAGTCAGAGTTAGAGCGGACCTGCAGGTTTCTGGGAGTTTGTTCCAGATATTTGGAGCATAATAACTGAATGCTGCTTTACCATGTTTAGTTCTGACTCTGGGGACAGAAAGCTGACCAGTCCCTGAAGACCTGAGAGATCTGGATGGTTCATAGTTTAGCAGGCAAGGCAAGGCAAGGCAAGGCAAGTTTATTTATATAACACTTTTCGACGCAGGGTAATTCAAAGTGCTTTACAAAAAAGAAATGAAAGACATTAAGCATTAAAAAAGAAAAGCTAATAAAATAAACATTAAGGAAAAATACATGGATAAAAGTTACAGTGCAGTCTAAAATATGAAAAAGTACATGGATAAAAGTTACAGTGCTAATAAAATAAACTAAACATTAAGGAAAAATACATGGATAAAAGTTACAGTGCAGTCTAAAATATGATTTAATTTAGACAGACTTTCTTCACCATATTTTGCTCGCATGACATCCACAATCGGACCCTCAGGAGGCTGTACACACCCCCTCCCCTGCTTTGCTTCCATAACAAAGTCTTTAAAGTGTTACCAAAACACTCCGTGTTACCAAAACACTATTTTTCATCCGTCGATGCCAGATATTCCAAATATCTCTGCTTTCGAGCAGTCCCTCTCATAAATGTCATGGAGTTTAATTACGTTTAGAAAAAGTACATGGATAAAAGTTACAGTGCAGTTTAAGATGTGAAAAGTTCAATTAAAAGCAGCGACAAAAAAAAGAAAAGTCTTCAGCCTGGATTTAAAAGTAGTAAGAGTTGCAGCGGACCTGCAGGTTTCTGGGAGTTTGTTCCAGATATTTGGAGCATAATAACTGAACGCTGCTTTACCATGTTTAGTTCTGACTCTGGGGACAGAAAGCTGACCAGTCCCTGAAGACCTGAGAGATCTGGATGGTTGATAGTTTAGCAGGAGGTCAGTAATGTATTTTGGGCCTAAACCATTCAGTGCTTTATAAACCAGCATCAATATTTTGAAATCTATTCTTTGACACACAGGAAGCCAGTGTAAAGACTTCAGAACAGGAGTGATGTGGTCCACTTTCTTAGTGTTAGTGAGGACTCGAGCAGCGGCGTTCTGAATCAGCTGCAGCTTTCTAATAGATTTTTTAGTGAGACCTGTGAAGACACCATTGCAGTAGTCGAGTCTACTGAAGATAAAGGCATGGACAAGTTTTTCCAAATCCTGCTGTGACATTAGTCTTTTAATCCTAGATATATTCTTTAGGTGATAGTAGGCTGATTTAGTAACTGTTTTAATGTGACTGTTGAAACTCAGGTCAGAGTCCATGACTACACCTAGATTCCTGGCTTTATCTGTTGGTTTGAACATTGCAGACTGAAGCTCAGCGCTAACTTTTAAACGTTCTGCCTTGGCTCCAAAGACCATTACCTCAGTTTTATCTTTGTGTAATTGGAGAAAGTTCTGACACATCCAGTCATTGATTTGTTCAATGCACTTACTCAGTGTTTGAATTGGAGCATAGTCTCCTGGTGAAATTGTTACGTAAATTTGTGTGTCATCTGCATAGCTATGGTAACTTATTTTGTTGTTCTTCATTATCTGAGCCAGTGGTAGCATGTAGATGTTAAAGAGAAGAGGCCCCAAGATGGAGCCTTGAGGAACCCCACATGTCATATTTGTCAACTCGGATGTGTATTTACCTATAGAAACAAAGTTGTTTCTATCCTTTAAGTAGGATTTAAACCAATTTAGAACTGTTTCCGAAAGTCCCACCCAGTTTTCCAGTCGGTCTAGTAATATGCTGTGGTCAACAGTGTCAAACGCAGCACTGAGATCTAATAATACTAACACTGAAGTTCTGCCACTGTCTGTGTTTAAGTGGATGTCGTTAAAGACCTTTACAAGAGCAGTCTCAGTGCTGTGGTTTGGACGAAAGCCTGACTGGAACACATCGAAACAACCATTTAAATGCAAGAAATTACTCAACTGTTGAAAAACAACTTTTTCAATGATCTTACCTAGAAATGGCAGGTTTGATATGGGCCTGTAATTGTTCATTACTGAAGCATCTAGATTATTCTTTTTTAAGAGCGGTTTAATGACTGCAGTTTTCAGGGCCTGTGGAAAAATACCTGAGTGAAGAGATTTGTTTACTATATGAAGTAGTTCTGAGGCCATGCAAGGCAAAACATCTTTGAAAAATCCTGTTGGAATAATATCAAGGCAGCAGGAGGAGGACTTCAGAAGTTGTATAATGTCCTCTAGGTTTTTATCATTAATCTGATGGAATTGTGTCATGATGTCTGAATTGATGTTAAGTGGACACAGAGACAGCACATTTGCTGTTCCTGATGCAGAGGCACTGACTGCTTGTCTGATTTTCTGAATTTTGTCAGTGAAAAAGGAGGCAATATCATTGCACGCCCTGGTGGTTAGAAATTCAGAGGCTACTGACACTGGGGGGTTAGTTAGTCTGTCGACGGTAGCAAACAAGGCACGTGCGTTGTTTTTGTTTTTGGTAATGATGTCAGAGAAGAATGATTGTCGTGCGTTTTTCAATTCCAAATTATAAAGGCCAAGTCTCTCTTTATAAATTTCAAAGTGAACCTGGAGATTTGTTTTTCGCCACCTGCGTTCAGCTTTTCGACATTCTCTTTTTTCTGTTTTAACGGTCATGGCCTTTCTCCATGGAGATATTTTCTTCCCAGTCACTTCCTTTACCTTAATTGGAGCAATGGCATCTATAACATTTTTAATTTTTGAATTAAAATGATCTACTAGCTCATCTACTGAGATGTTAGCAGGGGCAAGTGTGGAAGAAAAATTCTGAGTAAACATTTCCCTAGTATTTTCAGTTAAATATCGCTTTGTGGTTACCTCTTTTTGAACACTTGTGTGAACAGAAATAGAGCTCTCAAAGAAAACACAGGAATGGTCAGACAGTGCAACATCAGTCACCACAACCTTAGAGATATTCAGACCCTTTGAGATAATTAAGTCCAGAGTGTGCCCCTTATTGTGCGTGGGCTCCGTCACATGCTGAGTCAGTCCATAGCTATCAAGAACACAAAACAGTTCTTTAGCCCCTCTGTCCTGGGGGTTGTCAACATGGATGTTAAAATCACCAACAATGACTAGACGGTCAAAGTCAATACACACTATAGACAGCAGTTCAGTAAAGTCATCAAAAAAGCTTGCACAGTATTTGGGTGGCCTATAGATATTTAGGAACAGAGCTCGAGAGGAGCATTTCAGCTGAAGGGCCACATATTCAAAAGAATCAAAGTTTCCATACGATGTCTTCCTGCATTGAATGGAATCATTGAACAAAATAGCAACTCCACCCCCTTTCTTATGCATTCTTTCCTGACTCATAAAACTAAAGTTGGGAGGGGTTGATTTGATAAGAACAGCTGCACTGTTATTTTGTTCAATCCAAGTTTCTGTTAAAAACATAAAATCAAGATTGTGCTCAGTGATAAAATCATTGATTAAAAATGTTTTTCCTGCCAAAGACCTGACATTTAATAAAGCTAGTTTAAGTTCGTTAAACACACTATCAGTCATGTTTTTTGTAACAAGCTGTGGCTGACATGGAATCACTGCTAAATTAGATAAACTCACACAAACGTTTGAGTGCTTCCTGTATCTAAGATCATTCACCGCTCTTAATCTATTACCTATCAACACAGATATCGGCAAAGCTACTGGCAGGCAGGGCCCGGGCATGTCCTGGAAAGAGTTGAGAGTGCCATACGCCCTTGAGCCTGTAGTCCCTTCTCTAGTCCTTTCCCTAGTCCCTCCTCAGGTCACTTTCCTAGTCCCTTCTCTAGGCCCATCTAAAGTCCCTACTGAAGTGCTGTTGGAGGTCCCGCAGACTACTCTTCTGCCGGGGGTCCTGCCAACCCCAGGTCCTGTGCCGTTGGAGGTCCCGCAGACTACTCTTCTGCCGGGGGTCCTGCCAACCCCATGTCCTGTGCCGTTGGAGGTCCCGCAGACTACTCTTCTGCCGGGGGTCCTGCCAACCCCGTGTCCTGTGCCGTTGGAGGTCCCGCAGACTGCTCTCCTGCCGGGGGTCCTGCCAACCCTGTGTCCTGTCCCGTTGGAGGTCCCGCCGCCTACTCTCCTGCCGGGGGGCCTGCCACCTCCTTGTCCTGTCTCGTTGGTGGTCCCGCCGACTGCTCTCCTGCCGGGGGTCCTGCTAACTCTTAGTCCTGTGCCGTTGGAGGCCCCGCCGACTACTCTCCTGCCGGGGGTCCTGCCAACCCTTTGTCCTGTGCCGTTGGAGGCCCCGCCGACTGTTCTCCTGCCGGGGGTCCTGCCGGCCCTTTGTCCTGTCCCGTTGGGGGTCCCGCCGTCTGCTCTCCTGCCGGGGGTCCTGCCAACCCTTTGTCCTGTGCTGTTGGAGGCCCCGCCGACTGCTCTCCTGCCGGGGGTCCTGCCAATCCCGTGTCCTGGTCCTCTTCCGTGGGGGATCCTGCCGAGGCCTGTCCCACCAGCTCCGACACCGGATCATGCCCGGCCTCCGGCCCTGTCCCGTCAGCGCCTTCCTGCCCGGCCTGCGGAGCTGTCTGGTCTTCGCCCTCGAGCCCGGCCCCCTGAGTGCAGCGGGCCTCGCCCTCGGGCCCGGCCCCCTGACTCTTCCTGCCGCTGCCTTCGCCCCTCCATGGTCCCCACCTTGGACTCTGTCTTGCCCCCGGGCCGTCCGCCCGAGTCCCCCTTTTTGGACTCCGCCTTACCCCCGGGCCGTCCGCCCGAGACCCCTTCCTGGCCCTCTGCCTTGCCCCCGGGCCGTCCGCCCGAATCCCCCTTTTTGGACTCTGCCTTACCCCCGGGCCGTCCGCCCGAGACCCCTTCCTGGTCCTCTGCCTTGCCCCTGGGCGGTCAGTTCAGTCCCGTCCTCCTGACCCCCTCCTCCCACCCTGGTGGCTTAGTGATGCGTCATAAATCCAGTCGTGAAACCAGTGGTGATATAAATAGTTGTTTTATGCTGTTGTACGTCTAACGGCTCCATTTCTCTCCCAGCTCCTGGCAGTTGAGGCATGTTCTCAGTGACTGTAACAGCCAGAAAAATTCATTGCAAGCATGACCTGAAACCCAAAGCAGCCATCAGGGCCCTAAAAGAGCTGTATTCTGTTTTGGACTTTATTATTGGAGTTTCACTTCCATGTGGGTTTATCCTTTTCTTTTCAGTTTGTCCCTGCTTTCTTCCCCCCACTACAGGCTTCTAAGCAATTTGCTTTTTAAAACTACAAAGACAAGTGACCACTTATTACTTACAAGGTCAATATTCTCTCAACTCCCAAGGACCAGAGGATTTTGCACAGAAGTCCCCTCATGATGCCAAAATTCACAAGTGCCCCAGTTGCAGCGTGTTATTACATCTACTTACGGTATGGAAAACAGTGCAAAAAAAGAAATGTTAACCAGAAAGGAAACGTGTCCTTGACACAGTTATGTTTATAAATAATATCACTTCTCACTGGAAACCTGTACACATGCAGTATAAAGCTTGGTCTGCTAAGAAAAACCTTTGAAACTCCTGAATGTTTTATTAGCAGCAGAGAAATTGGGTAATTGCTGTGCGCTTAATAAGAGTGCCTGAGGACACAGCTGGACACCTGAGGAGTCCTCTGAGTGAGACTCTGTGCAGCACAGGCTTTCTCTAATTCCATGTGAGCATATCCAAACAGGAGACCATATTTTATAATCATCCTGCTTTAAAACGGCTAGCAAAGATAGACTGAACATAATGATTTCTAACCCATTTGGTTTTAAAATCACTAAACAGTATTTGATTCTTATGTGGACATCTTTATAAAAGGCTTGCAAGAGTTAAAGCTTATCAGTTACTTTGCGAGCCCCACGCACACTGAGGTAAACCGACAATTCACAACAAATGTAAGTTTCCAAATCAACCCCCAAGTAATTATTAGATACTCTTTGGAGCGCTTTGGTTTGAAGAGTGTTTTGACAGGCACGGTGCATTTGCACAGGAAGCTAATTGACTTGCAGCAACTAATTAATTCAAAGGTTGCAAGGTTGCGATAACGGTGTAATGAGAGAAGGGAATGTCAACACCAGTTGATAATAGCCGTGCTAACTATAGACGAGATAATGTACGACAGCTCTTCTATGGGGAACTGGGCTTCCAGATGTAAAAACAGGTGGTGATGACACAATGTGGAGGCAACAGCAATCTTCATAGCCGTACGACAGGTTACAGCTTACTGTTAGTGGACTCGCAACAATTAGGTTTATAGTTAAAAACAAAGCTTTTCTGACTTAAGTAGAAGTGACTAATATCAGCATTTATAGGCACACAAAAAGTTGAAAGCCTTCTACAGAACAAAAAGCAAACACTTACTTAAATATATTGGAAAGATGTCACTTAATTGACTTAGTTATTTGAAAAAAAGGCATTTGAGTCTCAAGGGACTTTATTAAAAAGCTCCTCCATCTGTGTACAAATTGAAAAATACCAATACTGGAAGTCGTGAAGCTTCTTTCATTCCACAAACTCATGTAAGCACTCTATGAAAAAAACTGAAATCAGTGTCTGAAGTTTATTGCCACTCTGACTTGACATGCAGTAGGTGGATGAGGCTCTCACATTGGTTGTAATCACACTTCTCTGCATTGACTACACCTACCTGTTGTAATCCAAACTGTCAAAGCCCCTGCTGGCTTTCTCAGTGCCGAGGCAGGCATTTCCACCTGAAAGATAGCGGACCCTTTAATAATGCCATTCACTGAAACCTCAAGCACTCTACTTGGATAAGAAAGTTAGAAGATTTTGCAGATTGACCAAGTGGGAAAATAAACAGTCTACTGAAACTTTGGTACTTTATTCGCATATTTCGCTGTCAATACTGCATATTTAAATTAAGAATCACTCCTAAAAATATATTTGTTATCAAACATATAAGCATAAATGAAAACTTCTAATGGGTTATTTATTATTTTCCGCCCCATACCGTGTATACAGTAATGCCTATAATCCATACCTACAGTATAAGGCCATTGGTTAATGTATGACATGAATCACTGCCTTTTGACATCTAAAATAAAAACAGCAAAGCAACAAGCTATGACATTGGGCTTTCTTCTCAGCCAAAACAGGACTCAGTCTGTTCTTATAGGGGCAGTTGGGGCCCATTTGGTTGACCATGCAGCGAAGGCTGACCTAATTGGCATGTCAAAAACCACTCTGTCTCACTTTAAGCAAAGATTAATCCTCAAGGGTAGTAAACCTTGGCGTGTTTCTTGTCAAGACAAAAAACTAGATAAGCCAGATAAGCTACCCTGAAATTAAGTGCATTTTAAAATACATTGTTCCCCCGAATTTGTCTTGAAAAACAAGTGAAGCTGAAAACCTCGAGAGGCATCGTAGCTCAATCATGTTTTCCTCAGCTTGAACATATTTTCTAATTATGCCTTGTCCCCTTTGGCTGACAGAAATGTTTTGTGAGCTGGTGTTACTTTTTTTTTAATATGGGACTCCAGACAATTAGGGCTTATAGTGGATTTGCCTCCTCATGTATGACCCTAAATTCTTAAGTTGCGTGATGGGAAGAAAAAGCTGTGTTGAACCCAGTTGTTATGCTCTTAATTCTTGCTTTTATATGCTTTGTTTTGCTTGTCCAACTGTCACATCAGATGGGGCATCTTTTTTTTTCTAAGAGAGTGCTGGGGTGAAAGTGCTGTATGATTGTAAGGCTACCGACATCAGTTTAACAGCAAAATGTCAAGTTTTTGCCAAAATAAACATTTAAGATTGTTATAAATTGACAAGCTAAGATTATCACAGTGGGTACACTTTTATTAAAATAGCTATCATTATTTTCTTAATGGAAAAATAAACTATTATTCTGTCTATTCCTAATGGCCAGATTTCCGACAATAAAATGAGGAGACCAGGGGAAAAGACAATCTGTCATGCCATCTTGAGTTGGTGTCTGAAAAGTAACACCCATGCTCTGCCTCCTCTTCAGTGGCTGCATAAATAGCTGCTGAGATTGCTGATTGATAATTATCCTTATCTCCCAATGTCTCCTGTTACGAGGAAACAAATGAGCGGAGAGGGAAGCTGGCAGGCAGAGGTCAATGCGAGGACTTCTACATTTCATCCGGCAAACATTGAGAGATGGGGGGTGCCACAGAGTGACAGTCTCCGACCCCTAGGTGAGATCTGAAAGGGATGATAAAGGCAACTGACGGAGGGAAAATTGGCAGATAATTACAAAGGCTAGAGGGGCACATGTTGTCTCCCCCTGTCCCTTTCTCTCTGTCCTAAAACACACACACAAAAACACACAATGCAACAACAGTGACAAGGCAGTGTGAACACCCACAGGTGGCCACTCAAATTACTTCTAACTCCTGTCCTCCCATTATACCGGCATGCTGTTTACTTTGTCTTGTCCCAAAAATATTTTATGTCATTATCCTCCAGAGGTAATGTCCTCCATTAAAAGCGTATCTGTACTGGAGATGCTGCCAAAATGGTTCCCTTTTTATATAGCGGCTGCTGGTTTAAATGACATCAAGGATAATGGCACATTTGATTTGATGTCATGTTTGTGAGGTTGTTTTACCTCATTGTTGGTTGGAAAATGGCATACTGATCCGATGAAGTTTGATTTGTTATTTACTGAAGTAATGGAGGTAGACTTCAGTGTAATAATCAGATGGAAAGATGCAAGAAGGCAAAGCTTTTAACTTTCATCAACGGCAGAGATCATTTCAAAACAAGCCCTTATCCATATAGGAATCTATATATTATTATTTCATAGTACCTCCTCGATTTACTTCCAAATGCAGAAATCAAGAGTAGTGAGTGTGCTTTTATGTATGGGTATGCAGCCTTTCTGACCTGAGTTAACCTCACGTCACAGACCAGCAATTCATGCTCACATCTTTATGAATCTTAAGTGTTTTTATTGCCTAGCACCAACCATACCTTAAAATAGTAATCCATTGATGTAGCATTGCACAACTATAACACTGTTTGAATATCAAAATTAATGCAGCACAACAAGAGTTGTTGAAGTAGTAGTGATAGTGGTAAGTAGTAGCCTGAAAGCTGACTGCCGATCACAACTCAACTACACAAATATTTGTCAACAATTTCAGATGGCTAAATAAACTAGAATTCCTATAGCTGATAGTGCTAAAATATACAGAGGGACATTTTTCACCTGAACTATCTACCTGTTCATTTACCCTCATCAATTATTTCTCCTTATACCATGTGTGTGGCTTTTCCTCCTTCTTTTTCTCCCTTCAAACACCTCTGTTACACATTAATCAAGTCATGAGTCTCTCACTGGACTCAGCCAGGGAGGGCTGAGGGGATAAGAGGACTGAACTGCACTTGAACTGGAATAAATGCAGCAGGGCAGATAGACCAGCTGAACCAAAGCATGTCTTAAGAAAACTGTGTGTGTGTGGTGTGTGTGTGTGTGTGTTGCTTTGTTGTGGTGTGTGAGAGAGAGAAAGCGAGATTAAAGTGCCGTGCTTTGTTGTGGTGTGTGTGTGGCTCACTGGCAATACAGTCGAAAAGGTAATGCCTAAAGTATATTCTTAATCCCAAACATTGTTTCTTCTTTCCTTTACAACCTCCCTCACTGATTCAACCTGACAGAGGCGAGGTGGGCGCAGATGTATCACATTCTGTTTCAGAAGTGACGCCTTGATACACGCAGTCTTTACCCAAAAAGTGAGAAAGATGGCAGAAGACAGTGTTCTTTTTAAACTAAATTACATGTAGCTGAATAAATCTGAGGCATGTGATCTGTGGGGGCCGAGCTGTAAATCTTGACTGACTCAGGAGCTGAGTCCTCTCACTGGATGCTCAGAGTTAGATTTATTGTTCTCCACACATGAGGTTATTGTTTTGTCTCTGTGCTGTTTCATGAAGGAGAAAGAAATGAACAATAGTGTGCTTGTTTACTTGATCAATTTAAGATGGCTGTGTTCTCAGTGAGAAACAAAATACAATTTAAAGGAGTATAGTTCCACATTTTGTAAAATCCAGTTATTGGCTTTTTTGTCAAGAGTTACAGTAGATGGAAAGATAGCTATCAGTCTTATGTGGCTATCTGTCTGCTTTAATATGAGGCCTCAGATAGCAGCTGTTTAGCCTATATTGGTGGAGTTGCTTAAAGCTACTTATTCAGCAATTTTAAAAGTGACACAGTATAGGTAGTTGAGTTCGAAGATTAAATCATACATAAACTGAACACCTCTGATAAAGGTGTGAAGTATTACCAAAAGTAGAATTGTAGAGTATTATAATTCCCCATGTTGTAATATGAAGTATAACATCATACGGTAAAAGATGCAGATCTTTAGGCAATCTTGATTAGCAGTTTATGTTTGATTTCTCAATTTCACTGTCAGAAAAATAATATACTGAAATTAGAAAAACAATATATATATATATATACATACACATCATTACACCAGTGATTCCTGGGTTCATGGTTCATGGGCTGCAACAATTCCTGATAATGTTACAAAGTTCAGCTCAATAAAGTAATGATTCAGCACTGATCCAGGCCTAGATCAGTAACGTTATTGATAAAGAATCCAGATGATCCAGCTTTCCTTTATCGATAGAGGTCTTGCAAACCCAAGACTACGGAAGGTAGCCCTGATTGTAACCCCAACAACACACACCGCACTCACGGCATTGACATCGAACATATTGGATTCCATGCTGGAGCAATCAGGCCAGGACTGCAGTGTTGGGACACCCCGAGACGCGACCAGGAGCCAGGATAATTAACATTTATTGATACATGACTGCTGTAATCCTGTTTGCCCAGTGAATTAAACCAGCTCATTACAGGCTTAATGGTGGGTAGGGGAGATAAATAATAGATGCCAGTCCACTCACTGGCACTTTAGCATGCATCAGGAGACCCCTCCACCACTTCCCCCCGCCCCACCCCCTTCCAGCATTCTTGACATCAATTTGCCCTACACAAAGTCAAGACATCCTCCCTTTGAAACCAAAACTGACATCACCACTTCAATCCAATGAAGTGGTCTCATGTGGGCTTAGTTTTCCTGATGGTAGATTTGGATAAAAGTGAGATTCAGTTGGGTGCTTAATCAGGAATGTGAACACGTGCAGGCACATTTTCAATAAAGTGAGAATGTTATAATTAGCAGCATTAATGTGTATGTTGCAGCTCTTGTGAGTGTTTCATTATTAACATAAAGATTGAGAGAAAAATCTCTTAGTAATTGTCAATACCGAGAATGGGTGTTGCTGTATTTACAAGTAGTTATATAAAGTATACATTTTAGGGGAAGTTACAAGCATCCTGACAAACGGATTATGTTTTGGTTGTGTTTCATATCTCCTGTCCTTCCCGATTTGTTCCCCCTCCTGACGGCATAACGTTACCCCTCCTGCTCCTCCACCTCCCTCCTGTTACCCCACATGAAACCCTGCCTTATCAAGCTTTAACTCAAAACTCAGTGCATTGTCGTCATGTGCTGCCCCGCCTGGCTAAATCCACTCAACTCAGAAGCTCAAAAACGCTCAAGACTAGAAGTTTGAAAGGAAATGGTAACGGCTGGATGTTTTATTCCTTTATTACTGCAAGATCCAGCCCCATCTTACTTATTTTTTATTTTAAGTGTCCAGACATATTTCAGAACATAAGCATTAAAGATTTATTGTGCTTTGATAAAAGATCCAGGCTACTTTTTTAAAGAGATGCAGCACAAAGACATGTCATACTCTTTATTTAAGTATATGACCCTCAACAAATATAACTCCTGATGACGAATAGAGTATTTAATTATATTTGTATGTATTATATTATGTACCTTTTTGTCTGTGAACATCAGTTAAAACACCATTTTCTGTACAGTTTATAAAAGTGAAAACATTTGTCTTGAAAATAATGTTATTATACATAATTGCAATAAACTCCACATTCTCTCAAAACATTATTTTTTTAAGGAACTAACACTGGGTTAGTTCCTAAGTTAGCCTGGGACACATTCAACACATTCAACACCTTTTCATCACAGCTATAACATGAAAAGTTAAACCAGTGGAGCAAAAACAAGAGCTTTGCTGGTGTTCAAGTTATTTTTAATGGATCATTTCTGTCCATTGCCACCTGATTTGCATTGCTTGTTCTGTCGGGAATGCTCTTTAAATTAAAACTCTGCTTAAACATATAAGAAGTCAAATGTAGACCTCCTCTGCCTCCTGTGAGTGATTCGTGATGATAGTGTGGCGCCTGCGTGGGAGAAGTCTCTCTTTCCGCTGAACAATTGCTTCTGTTAGTGTATGACTATGTCCCTTCTCATTTTTGCTGAGGATCATTATTACTCTATAAATATTAATAAAAGGCTTGTTGTTGGATTCATGCGCTGTTTCTCTTACGCAGTTTAACATTTCAATCTTCTGAGAAACCATTTGAAAGCTGTTCAGAGACTATAATATTTTGTCACTATCTCAAATATTGTAATAAGAAATGGAACTAATATCCAGTCACTAGTATTGATTGTATAACTTTTATGTGCTCCATCACAGTGTGGTGCAGGATTATCAACCCTTGTGTACAATTATAGAAAAAAAATGATAACCAACTACCTTTATGAGCACTAGCGAGATGCATTTATTTTCTGTTGTTGTATAACAGAAGATGTGAATTATGCAGACGGAGATTTCACCCAAGAATAGTGAAATCTTACTTGCAAAATGTTTTCCAATTATCTTGGATAGTTTAAACATGTGAACATGAAGACATTCCTCAGATGCTAGAATTGAACAGGACAGATGTTCGCTCAAAACTAACTGGAGTTTTCCCCAGACAAAGAACGACTGACTCTGTAGATTTGTGTGTTGCTTTGACAGTTTTTACTAAAAGGAATCCTATGTCATACCAGCATACAGGAGCTCTGAGAAACACCTTTTTAAAATAGTCATCGTCCATACAAATGTTTATTCACTTTGCACTGAAGCAGGTCTAGACTGCACCTCAAAGAACTGAGCTCCAATGATCCGTCATGGTCAAGTTGGGCTTGATGTAACATCAAGATCTGAGGCAGGATTCTGTCAATGCACTGTGTTTCCTTAACCTCAAAATAACTAAGGTCGGGAGGACATTTCAAAACATGTCTCAAGAACACGGACAGCATTCAGCATTTCAGTTGTAAGACACATACTCTCATTGTCCTCATTAGGTCACTTCTGACATTTGCGATGCTTTTGCCGGTTTGTTTGTTCTGGTTTGTAGTGTTCTCCTCCGGTGCCACCCATGAGGGTCTATCAGTATCAAAGCAACACGTCAGAAACCTGACACACATCTCAAGACTTTCCCCAACACTGCCGGGGCTTAGAGTACACTGAAGTGAGAGTGAAGCAGGCTCTTGTGGATCCTATTAGAAGGATCTGTATTATATAGTATAGTTATACAGTGCAAGTGAATGTATAGATTTAAGGGTAACATCAACTGTATGGTGTCAGATTCAAAAATAATTTTAGCATTAAGCTGACGCACTCAAAGTTTTAGAAATATCCTCAGATATTGTGGCTAGAACTTCCATTATCCACACTTGTGAACTGAATGCACCTTTATGTCAATGCAAACTAAACTGAACCTTTTTCTTTTTGTGTGGCAATAATACAACCTTACTCAACATCAAATACAAATTGTTGGAAACCTTTCACAGAAAATTACCATGCTGCTGCTACATCTACAGCTGCCAACTTTTATAAAAGACTAATACTGGAATAGCACCCTCTGGTTCCCAAGTCCCCATTGACTGAGCTACATGCCCCCCCCCCCATCCTTTATATAATGCCCGTCTTTTACTTCTAACTTTTTGATATTAACAGTTAGAATTGAAAAAATGTATGTTAAAAAACGAATATGTGCCACAATTGAAAAGAAACGTGTCTTGATGTAATGTACTGACCAAGTAACAATGAGATTAGTTTGATAGTTTATGAGTAGTTTGAAAAAACAAAACAGCATTCAAGCCCAGTAGATGGGTCTGTCTGAGCATCAGCTCTCAGTTATTACGAGCAGGACTGTGTGGCTCCTCGGTAGTTGTGACTTTGACAAGTCCAAACTCTGACAGGCCGAGATGACTTTTGGAAGTTGTGGCGAATTGGTATCCCCTCTATGTTGGAACGATTTAGCAATTCCAATCCCTGTTGGAAATATCACTGCTGAGCGTATTATTGACAATGGGTGCGTTTCTGACATTTTCCTTCTTCCCGTTTTCTTTTTGTCAGAACTTTCCTTTTTGTCCTGACCTGCAATCTTTTCCCTGTCGGACCATCTGTCCCAGCAGCTCTGAGAAAAACATATTCAGAGTCAATTTAAGAGGATATGTTCTGTTTTTATTACAGGAAGTAACTACATTTTAAGAATGTATCTTGCCTTTGTTTTTTTATTTATGTTTTTTTATTTATTCTAAATTAAGTCTTGCTCATAAGAAAAGTACAATTAAAAACAAACACGCAAGGTACAGTATGAAGGCACCACTTCATATATGTTGCTATTCTAAATTAGTTATTTATGTTCAGTGGGAAGGAAGTGGTATGTGGAGGTCAGTGTTTTGGATTGGCCAATAGGCATTTACCTCGTTAAGTGCTGCTGATGTTGATTGCTGGTTTAACGGATGCTGCTGCTGGTTTAACGGAAAATATTACTATTATTATTATTACTTTGCTCATTTGAGGCATTTTGAGATGCCTAACACTATCCATGTCTTATACTGAAGTCTTAATAATAATAATTCCTTACATTTATTATAGCACTTTATCAATTACTCAAAGCGCTTTACATATACACACACATTACACATATTTTATACATGCAATGGTCAGAAACTGTGGACAATACCCACAGGAGAAAGTTCAGGTGAAGTGTCTTGCCCAAGGACACACCGGCTTTACAGACGCAGCAGCGGCGGGTTTCACACCTTGATCTGATGATCATTGCACTGCGCCACACCGTCCATATTCACACCTCGAGGTCATTGAGGCGCTTTTACAAGTATACATTGGTATCATACATGTACTGTGGACATTACCCACAGGAGCAAATCCGGGTGAAGTGCCCAAGGACACAACGGCCTGACGCAGTGGGGGCGGGAGCGGGTTTCGAACTGGAGTTCCCCAGCACTCCCCTTGATCTGATGATCGGATGCACAGACCACTGCGCCACCCGTCCACGTCTTCACATACATATATTGTTTACTCCTTATTTCTTCTCATAAATAATAACTCAATACTTGTCAGTCACACACATGTATCATTAGTTCTTCTGATTGCACGGACACCATTAAGCGTTTGGCTGTAACTGGCTGTAAGAGTTTATGATTGGGTATCTTGTAAAAGGCTCACGCTGTTTTGTATTTATTTTCTAAATAAAGCTTTAGAGGGATTTGACCTTAAAATCCATAGCAGAGGCCAAGTCAATCCACCAATCAACGTGTTGAAGACGTTATGGGAAACTTTCTGTTAAAAATACCTCAATATCTTTTATTCTTGAAAGAAGAAATTGGGACAATTCATTTAGTACAGATTTCTGCTTTGTAATTAAAAGGCTATTTCCTAATCAAAGGAAATATGAAAATCATGCATGTTTATTTTGTTTCAAACGTATTTATACCTACATTTTCCTCGATAAAGAATAAATTAATATTGCAATGTAAATTAAAAAAAATACAGCATGTGCAACAAAGGTAATAAATGTTTAGCAAAATACAACGCACGTCATTAAAACACTTGTTAAAATTATCCACCTATCTAACGAACTAGCAATTATCACTACATACTTGCACAATGTGAGATCATTCTATAATCTTCCTAATCTTCTCCACTTACATTTGTTAGAATTCATTCTATATGTAATTTAAACACCTACTGTGTGTAATAGTACATTTAGTTAATATCTACAATTTAAAAAATAAACGTTTCATTTTATCCCTGTTCGTCAAACAAAGTGCTGATACTGTAGCTGTAGTTTTTATTTTTTAAATGTGACTAATTTCATGTGATGGGGCACATTAAAAGGATGTATTTCTCAGAAAGATGACGAGGAAACACTCAAACAAAACATGAAAGTAGAATACGTTTGTGCCGCCTCCAGTCTCACATTGCACTTTAGTGTGAGAAGCATTCTGGTCAAGATGAGTGAAATACATTTCTCTTTGATCCCAGTCTGTCGAAAATAAGCAAAAGCCTTTATCTACAATTGAACACAATAAAACCCATTCACTGTTTCTAACGTTTACCCATAAGGATTGTTCTGCTAAATTATTCTTGATTAGGCTGATGGTGGAGACAGACAAAGGGAAAAACCCTGGAATAAATCATTCCACCTAACAAGTAAGCAGCACCTAATTTACTCAATCTTAACACCCACAATTATTGCTGGTGGAAGAACAAATGTAAATGACAATCAAATGTTGCATTAGCCATGCTTCACAGATTTTAACTGCGCAGAGGAACAGACGGAAAATGGCGGCTGAATTGCACTGCTGCGAAGTCATTTTCAAGAGAAATGCTGGTCAATCTCTGCTGAGCAGCAAAACAACATGTGTCCAACAGCTTTCCATTTTGAAACTAATGGAGGTGTTGAGAAAATAAGTAAACCAGAATGACAACAAAACAGCTGGTAAGGTGTGATGATGAAGATGAACTCCTGCATTGCGGGGTTATATAAAACAAGAACTACACGACACACACATGAACAGATCCCACTCACTAACCTCTCAAGGGAGCACCTCCACAGCCTCCTGTGTTTTAATCATGCAGGGATTGATCCAGCTTTCCTTCACCGGGTGTCTACCCTCAGAACTGGCCAATTGAAGTAGCCAGGTGCAGCCTCTTCAGAACACAATAGCCCTCCAATCGCTGTGTTCTCACCAACACCACAATCATATGCAACAAATTATTCTGCCTTTTCACACTGAGTGAAAACATTAAATCCAGTATCCAATGTTTCTCCTTTGAAATATGGTGTGTCCGGCTACTGCAGTAGACTCATTGAAATGCCACCTTTTTGCTTTCTTTTCTCGGTTTTCTTTAAACGGCATAGAGTTCTGAGGGATCCTGCTGCTCTCTTCTGCTTTAAGGAGATTATTGGTGTGTTTTAGCTTACAGAAGTGTTGTTTAAATGTAAACTCTACTATGTGTTCAAAGTATTTACAGTGTGTCAGGCCATCACGCTATGATGTTGTAAGGTCAGGCCACTGACCCACATCGATGCCTTGGGGCTATCCATCCCAAGGTCTGGGTTAGCTGACAGTTGATGGGACTGAATGGGGTCAAAAAGTGAGGTTATTGGGATAAACACCACATCAAAGTAGAGCTCTTTTGTGTCTGTGTGGTAGCCTGACCTATTGCTACTTTGTTGCTGCAGCTGAATGTGACGCATAATGGGATGCATCTGACATTTCCCACAGCTAGACAGGAAGAGCACCAATCCATGCCAGTAACAACCAGTATGCCACAACATCCCCACAGTGTCCGCAAATGCACTATACAATCACAAACAGCATCTGTTCAATTACGTGCCATTAAATGATTAGCTGATGTTCATAAAATGAGGCCATCAGCAGAGATGTCATACCGCGTAATACACACCTTCTCTCACCACTCAATGACTCCACAGTCAGCATTTGCCGCCTCAGTGTACCAACCTATCTAATCAACCCCCCCCCCCCCCCCCACCCCATCTCCACCACCACCTCACTCAGCCATTCTTCTGCTCCATTGAGCTCAAAGCCACTCGTGCCCCTCTTGTACTCTACTCAAGCAGAATCATTGGCAGTGACAAACATCATTATAATGTTCCTCAATGAGGGCTCCACCTTTGACTGCATGTTGTAGCCTGGGGGACGGCTCTTCTCCTGAGTGGGATCTATATGTGCTGACCGTTGTTTGCATGCTCGCAGTTTGACGACTACTCTAGTGACTCACACACCCAAATCACTTCCCCGTCCTTCTCTGCTTCCAAATTATTATGCATCAGCTGAAAGATTTTGGGGGGGAAACACCATCATGCAGCTTTTTCATTTTAAGTTTGTGAGGTTTGAGTTGCTATTACATGACTGATTGTTGAGAAAACAAGTTCATAAATACCTCGATTATGCTTCTTGCTTTTTGAGTGAAAGGCACTGCATAGTGATTTAAGCAATACAAAAAACAGTTTGTTAGTTGACATTTTCAAACCAACAGTACCATTTTCAGCAGGGCATTGCTTCCACAATGACTCAGTGATTCAAGATAAAGCAGGATTGGTACAGCTTTGGGAAAAATGTCCTACTCCATACAAATCATACATGAATGAATTAAATACATGCATGAACACATAGGTCTTTTAAAAGACACATATTTGTCAATAGATTACAGGGAGTAAAGCTGTTTTGCAACGTCTCTCTAGATAGGCCCAAACAAAACACACAAAATTACAAATTATGAATAATAATTGTATACATTTGAACAGAAACTCAGAACCCATGAAGAAAACAGACACGAACAGATACGTCTCTCTTTCATTTTAATATTATGTGGAACAGTATCACAACAGTTTGTGGAGCTGCTGCACATCTCATAAAGATCTCAGCATTTGTCATAAACCATCGTTCTAATAAAATGATAAATGTGAAAATACATTTGAATATTTCAACAACGCAGAAGCAATAGCTGCATACTAATGTATGTGTGTGATCATGTTGACTTTATCACAAAATGTTCTCATTTATTGCTGTTTTTCTTAATGCACATTACAGTGACTCTGTAATTTAAGAGCCCTATTATGCATGAAATATTAATCCGTGGTCTATAAACGACACACTGTAAGTCTGTTGGGGGCTTAAGTGTTCATCACCACAAAGCTTTGCTTGGAGTACGTCTCCTACACTGTTTCAAGTATTAACGTTTTGGGTCCTTGTGAATTTGTCTTAATACTGAGCTTCCACAGAAAGTCATGCATGTCCATGGCAGTCTTTTTTATATCCTAAGCCATTATTTCCTTAATGATTTGTAACAGCTACATTAACATTGCTGAAGTCACAGACATAACATTGATATTGGGTGTGAATAACAAATGTCTGGCTTCCTTTTTGTTTATGCATCAAATGGAGGTACATCAATGATATGGCTCTGGTTAAGAAGCATGTGGTGACTTTGACCTTTCCTAACCTTGGCATGAGGATGCTGTGACCAACTGTGAGGCCGTCTGTCTGTCCCTCACTGGGCCCTTTTCTTTAAGAGGCAGGCCTGGAAATGTTGCCAACACATTCTTTTTTATTCTCATAAACTCTATCCAAAAGAAATTGGGAACGATGGAGTTATTATGACAATATATTTAAGATAAGATAAGATATGTTTCCAAATATACCCGCATGTTTTAATAACCACAGGAAAATTAAGACCAATCTGTGACAGCATGGGAACATAATCTTGTTTATGCTGACGTTGTAACTACCTTGTGCCATTGTGTGGTTCTGCTATTCCTTTCTGGGACAAATCCGGAGGAACAGATGTAGCTGTTGTCCAAGATGGAAGCCCCTGCAGGGTGGCGCCAGCACCTTGCTCTGGGATCATGTGTCCACTCTGTTACCGAGTCCAAGAGGTGTGTGACACATTTGTGGCAGGTGGATTACCAGGTGTCCCAGTTGGAGGCCAAGCTTCCATGTGCTCAGACCTGGGATATTGTATGCAGTATTGTCCTGTCCAGCAAGTTCTTTAAGCGGTCATCAAAGTGTGTATGAAGGACTGAAAGAGCCATATAGGGAATTGAAACAAAAGCAGCTCCATGTGTCCAAAATGCTCAAGCTTTGTATTTTTAACTGTGTGTTTCCAAGCCCCTCGGCACAATACATGTTTATTCTAGCTTTTATCAAATATTTTCCCATTGTTTTTCCTCAAAAATAGGTAATGCACTTAATTATATGTACAGCAATGTGATCACATGCTTCAGAAGTTTCTGGTTAGAAGCTTCGATTGAAAATACTGTACACTCTGATTAGAATGTGAAAACATATTTACCCTTGAGGCAGGGAGAGGCTAAGTGGCATGCAAAGTAGAAAGGTGAGATGACTCCTGAAATGTATAATGTGCGTGTGTGTGTGTGTGTGTGTGTGTGTGTGTGTGTGTGTGTGTGTGTGTGTGTGTGTGTGTGTGTGTGTGTGTGTGTGTAGGAGGCAGTACACCTGTAAGCCCTGCACTCACTAGAGCAAAGCCTTTTAGAACAAGCATAAGACATATCCCTCACACTGTGAACTGTACACACACACACACACACACACACACACACACACACACACACACACACACACACACACACACACACACACACACACACACACACACACACACACACACACACACACACACACACACACACACACACACACACACACACACACACACACACACACACACACACACACACACACACACACACACACACACACACATATATAGAAACCCATCTCAGGCAGACAAGACATTGCACTGCGCAGGTATGAATTACCATTTTGATCATACCCACAGCAGCCGAGGTGTCATGCAAACGTATTGTTCTGTCTAATGCTGAGGTCACCTTCAGCAAGTCAACAAGTCTAGGTTTCTGTGGCTGTGATGCTTTGTTCTAGCCACAAACATGTATTTATTATCCACTGCAAATGCTTATTCATCAGCAATTGACAGCGCTGAATCCGGCGACTGTCAGGGATAAATGTATTGTCATACTTCATGCAGAGGTTGCTGGGTTTCGAGAGATCTAACTGTGAATACAAGACGAGGCATTCCAAAGTCCACTTAATGCAACAGTGATGCTTTTCCAAGCACAACGTTTATTTCTAATCAATTCTAAAAGATTAGTCATTCCATTGACAGTCCAGCTTTTATGATCTCAGGCTTTTTTGTGCATTGTCCAATATTTGGTGCAGATTAAATATTGATTTCTATACATTTTTGGAACATAGTGAAACATTTTCCCCTGAGGTGGATTATATGGCGCATTCATTTTTCTCAGTCTTACAGATAGACTTGGGAGGTGAGATTATACTAAACTTTTGCTCTTGTGGCTCTTTCAATAGTCAAGTTATTTGAGTATTCCACACGCCCTCCTCAAACCCCTTGTCCTTAGCACTGATGAAACTCCACTAAACTTACTATCCAGTGCGATTTAAGTCCTTAAAGCATTTAAAGATGAGGAGAAAATAGACAATCTCCAAGAGAGTATCTCATGCCGATTTGCTCGCCACGCTTATCAACATAGTCTGTCTCCTTATCAAATTGGATTGGCTTATTTGAATAAGAGTGAAGTCCCTTTTGGTCAGCAGAAGATTAACATTGATTTAATCTGAAATTGTTAAATATGGGAAAGCCAGTGACAGTAGAAAGACCTTGAAGTCTGAAACCTTTGATACACTGCGTTCTTTGCGAGTCTGTCTGCATACACACAGGCAATTTGAAGACAATTAAATCACAAGGACTAAGCAACTTTTTACTGAGCCATAGCCATAGTAAAGTACCTCTTCTGCATCTTGTAAGACCAATAATTTATTGTGCAACATTATTTCAAACTGCAAAATATGCAACCGTCTTATGCTGCTTGTTATAACTAAAATACCAGCATGGGACTAAGGTAAAAGCTTCAAGACTTGATTATCTTAAATGAATATCTGTGTAAACGCACGTTGTTTTCCTCACTCTAATGTTTAACAAATTAATAAACCTTTGCCCCTTTCATCCTCACTAATATACTGCTATGATTGCAATAGATATTGCATATTTCTCTTGGGTGAGTGATAATACTGATTGTGAAAACTGAGAATGTGTCCGTTCAACTGTAGAACAGAGGCTGTTTCAGCATCCTGGTCCTCAGCTCATTAAAAGCTCTCTCCTTGTTTGCCAGTAGATAATTACAAAGGATTTACTGCAAGCCCTTGCCTTGAAATAGAGTAATCCCCACCAGGGCCAAGTGTCAGATACCTGTTTCATAGGAGATCACAGAAAAGTTGACACAGACACTGCAGATCAGGTTCATCTGAACTTCTAATTACAGATATCATAAGCACCACGATGACGTGACCTCTGCTTTCATCTGAGCACCAGGTAGTGAACTCCAGAGTATCCATGAGTGCACTACAAGCTGGATGCTTGCCTTGTTGCTATTCTTTTATCCTCCTACCCACACACAGCAGCCTTTGAGCCTCTGCAGATGCTGGTGAGAGCTTGGAAATCAATGCACTCAAACAGGGATAAGAGGGACTTGGTTTTGGATAACTCAGGATGCCTTAGTGTGCATTATTCATTCGACAGGAGACACAGTCACAATTGCTGCCACTGCAGAGGTGTACTGGAGACAAAAGAATATGAAAGCTTAACCATATCACTCCCTAAATCTTAGAGCACAAGTGCTGCAATTCCTGGTGTTTAGCTTTCTCTCGCCCCCTCTGTTTCGGAGCAGAAACAATAGCTTCTGACAGTGTTGTAAACCTGTTTGAAATGGAAACAAGGGCAAGGCCTTTTCTGTAGCAGGTCTGCAGCGTTTCTGGTTTGATGTGGTAAGGACATAGCCAGGGGCGGACTGGGGGGAAAAAGTGGCCCGGGGATTAATTGACAGACAGGCCCACTTAATGTGCGGCATGTAACGGCCGGCCGGCGACGAAAGTATGTTACTTAACAAAAAACCCTATGCATTTTATGTTATTTTGGACCATTATTCATAAAGTAATCACATTACCTGAGCCCTTGAGTTGCCTAGCAGTATAGTTACAGCATATATTTAGTGATTTTAATGTTAACAGATCATTGATGCAATAACATTTGGACCCAATTTGCCTGACTTGACACATGGAATAAAACATGGGCGTAGGAAGCATCCTCAATGTGGGTGAGACCATTGAACAGGGGGTGTGGGCAGGTGGTGGACCTCACCTCCTCTAAGGGGGTCCGGGGGCAAGCTCCCCCGGGAAGATTTGTTTTTAAATTTTGAAGTTAAATGCATCAATCTGGTCCATTTTGAGAGAAAAATTAGGGACTAAATCTATGGCAGTCAGTAGGGGCTTAGACTGTGAGCCGTAGGGTCGCCGGTTCAAGTCCCCGACCAGACCTATTTGGAGTGTGGACTTCTACTTGGAGAGGTCCCAGTTCACCTCCTGCCCTGCCGTGGTGCCCTTGAGCAAGGCACCGGACATCCCCCTTCCCCCCTCACTCCCATTGCTCCGCGGGCGCTGTACAATAGCTGCCCACTGCTCCTAGTACTACACTCCTGGTACTAGGATGGGTTAAAAGCAGAGAACACATTTCACTGTGTGCTGTGTGCTCTGCATGTGAGACCATTAAAGAGGGTTTCATCCCTCCCAATTCATCTTCTTCTTCTTCTTCTTCTTCTTCTTCTTCTTCTTCTTCTTCTTCTTCTTCTTCTTCTTCTTCTTCTTCTTCTTCTTCTTCTTCTTCTTCTTCTTCTTCTTCTTCTTCTTCTTCTTCTTCTTCTTCTTCTTCTACACCCATATAAAACAGAACTGTAAACAGATTAACTTTTTTCTTTCAATATTTATTTGAACAGCAAGTGGAGGCAAAAGTGACTGCACCCAAAACAATAAACCTGCTAGCTAACTAGCCTAAACTCAGTAACAGAATGTGGGGCAACACGTTCTTCTCCACAGCCGCGCGACCTCTGAGTCAGACTTCACCTCCCCCTTTTCTATCCTACGGGTATGCCACTCCGCCTGAACTCTGTTGTAACAACATAATAAACTTTTTGGGGATGCAGCTTGGGATGTGAGGACATGGCTTAGAAAGGGCGTGTCGCCTTCTGTCCTGCCAGTGTTGGCAGGACATTAATTAAAATGTCGAACTCGGACTTCATTTTAAGGACATTTCGGCCAGGGGTGTAGAGCTATATTTGTTCAAGCACCTGATTGGCAAAACAAGAGAGTATGTGCACCAGTCTGCCTTGATCTATGTATTCATGTCTGTGACTCTCACAGTATCTGCTGCCCGCAGCTGTTTTATAGAAGGAACACCTCCTTCACTTCATGAAATCTCTGCAGCACCAGGAGGCAGCGGGAGGGTTAACTCAGCCTCTGAGAAGAGGAGCGCGCAGTGCCTTTTACGCACCGCCTTTCACGCACCGCCTTCACTGTGTTTACCTTCAGAATCAATAGAAAGGCTAAAGAGCGGTGTGGCTGATGTGTTTTAACCACACACACCTCTACATACACACGATTTTAACGCAGACTTTTGTTCCTCCATGTTACGTTGTTATTGTTTCACTGAGCGGACCCGCACATTTTTTTCAAACGCTCCCCTTTTTGGTCCATCTGCGCGGTTTTGTGCGCTGTGATGATTCGGCTGTACCTTTAGTAATGAATATTAAATGTTGTGAGGAAATCTTTCCACCAATAATTCCAATAAGTAATCCAAAATGTATTCACTTCAGGTTTACGAAAGTAACTGTAATCAGATTACTCGTTTTTCAAATGTAACGCGAGCTGAATACAGTTACTTGATTTTTGTATTCTGATTACGTAACGCCGTTACATGTATTCCGTTACAACCCAACCCTGGCCACACCCCACTGGGCTGGGCTGGGCCGGAACACTTACAAATGTGGGCCGGTAGGATTTAGGAAAAAAAAAAAAGAATTTTCTTTTTTTTATATATAAACTTTTTTTTTTATAAACTTATTTTTTTTTGGCCCTCAGGCCCACACACAGCACCGGCCCACCGGGGAAACTCCCGGTATTCCCAATGGCCAGTCCGCCCCTGGACATAGCTAATGTAGACTTATGATCACTGTATCAAAACACTCATTGGAGACCTTAAGTTGCAAATCTTTTTAACAGATCTAAACGGAGATGTTACCAAGACATAATAATGACTTTAAGTACCATAAGATAGAAAAATGGACATCCAATCACTGGCAAATCAAATCTTATCAAAGGAATTGTGCCAGTATATTGCAACCTGACGTGCTTCCATGGGACTTTTGTGACTAGGGTGCTAATGTTGCACTCACCACCTTTCACTGAATATTTTTGGAGGGTTTTCTGGGCAAGCTGCAAAGCCTCAGACAGCTTTCCAAATAACAGGATTTTTACATTAATCATTTTTAACGCTTGTCTCTGGCCTAACCACCCTGCATATTTAGCTGTAACTGTTGATATACTGTATTATTAGGAAACTCAAAAAGCTAAACACGCAGTGGTGGATTAACCTGTGGATAACATTATCTTATTATCTTTGTGTGAGGAACTGTGTTGCTCATTAGCAATACAAACCAGTAGAGTATTATATATTCTCTTTGACAGATATTGATCAAACATCATAGTAAGGAAAAGGAAAATGCCTTGGAAGTCGTCCCCTATACAATGAGCACATTAACGGGAAATACAACAGGTGCAATATACCAGAGTTTTCCTCTAATGTCCTCATGAAAGTTGGTGTGTGATGTCTTATTGAATATTGTGTGTCATCACATCAATTATAATAAAGTCATTTGCATTTCACTCAGACAGAGAGAATATTTTCTTTTCAAGTTCAGGGAGGACAGGGAGGAATCTAATCAAAAGCAAGCGCACACCCACTGTAAGGAGCGTATTCAACACTGATTATCACAGCAGTACAAGAATGTATTGACATTCATTTTTTTAATTACCCAAGCTCATTAACTTCAGGCTTAATGTATGAATATATTAATCATGTCTCTGTACCTGCAAATATGTGGCCTTCATATGTTCCAAGAGATTTAGAGATGGATACATCTACACAAATATGGAATATCCTAGAAAAACATCTTGTTTACACCTATCATATACAAGTTACACCTCAAGGGCATACACAAACTAATGTAAAACTTTTCCAATTTTAAAGCAAAAAAAAGTTGAAGTTGTCATTTTGTTACTGTCAAGTCTGTGCATTGAAGAGAAAGCTGTCACTTCAAATCTGGAATATGTATTCACAACCATAGTCACTAGAATCACAAGGGGATATGTATCGTATAAATTTTTTCTTTTAATTTCAGATTCTCTTTCAGGAGTGGGATGTGTTTTTGGGAATATACTCATTTGCATAGGTAATTGCACTCACTCACTCACTCACTCACTCACTCACTCACTCACTCACTCACTCACTCACTCACTCACTCACTCACTCACTCACTCACTCACTCACTCTCACACCAACATAAATCCAGATGTAATTTCTTCAAGCAGGTCTTGCTTTTATAGAGAGATTTTCCAGATTTGTTCCCCCCTTTTCCTCCCTGGTTGCATTGAAGAGCTCGGTACAAGCCTCTGGATTGTATCTGCAAATGTACCAAGTGTGGCAGCACTTTAGTTTAGGACAAATATAAAAAATAACTTATGCTGCATTGCATCTGCTTCGTCTTAACAGGTACAGCATACACACTTGTTTCATTGATGACTGTGTAATGTGTCTAGTGTTTAAAAACTACTTATAAGGAAATCATTGTGACGCTCAACATAAATAGCTGATTAAAATAACAACGTTGTTATAATAATACGGCTTTGGTAAAACATTTGAAATGGCACTTGATTAATCTTGAAGTAGTTTGGGTTGTAACCTCCTTTCAGAGCAACAACTACTTCCATTTCATGGTTCAAAAGCTCAGTTTTTCTAAGTGAGAAGACAGATTGGCTCAAGATTAAATGCTTTAGCGAGACAGTCATTAGTGTGCAGCAAGTGAAGGCTGCTGGTCAGAGAGAAAAACTTCTTGATTTTCTTTGAGACATCTCCCACACAGACAATTTGGACCATGTGGAGCCAGGAGCCACAAGTCAATATCAAAGCCCTTGTGTTAGACAACTTCAAACTAAGATGAGTAATTAGAAAAATAGTTAAGTCTTCTCTTGGACATTTTTCCAAGAGCTTGCTTGGTGTTATTGCACACCAAGAATGTCCAAGTTTACTTCATATATGTGTTAAGTTTATAAAACACATTATCAGTTTTATGGTTTTAAGATTATTATACTGTAGCAGTTGATGTAGTTAAAAAAAAGATCTTATGCTTATTGTATACAGAAGATATGAATGTGAGGCCTTTTGTTCTCATACTGTACAGAACAAAACAGGGGATTGGAGCAAGGGAGATCATGTGTCACAACTTCCCTGCAGAAGCAAAAAGGACATGTTATTTCATCAAAAATGATATCCAATACTTTACAGTTTGAAGGTGTGTATCAAGTTTATGCCGGTCTTTTCATTAGCTGTTTAATGGTGTTTGGCAGGGTTAGACTATTTAAAACCAATACATTTGAGAGTGGAGGCTGACTCATATTTCGCCCTAAATATATGTTCATAACAACAACAAACCTCTTTCAGAAAATAGGATTTAGAGGAAATATACTGTTTTAATCAACATAATGAGGAACCACTTGCAGTATGTTGAATCTACAGTACATGCAAACTGCTCACTGCTACTGTATAACAACATATTCATACTGAAAGTATCTCATCTTTTTAAATATTTAAACTTACAAATATTTGTGTTGTCCATACAGTACCTGATGGACTCACAAAAGGAAGTATTTTTTAAAAGATCAAAATCAATGAACCACAACAATAGATATTGTCTTTTTATTCCATTAATTCTTCATTAACAGACCCTACCTATCATGCAACACACACACACACACACACACACACACACACACACACACACACACACACACACACACACACACACACACACACACACACACACACACACACACACACACACACACACACACACACACACACACACACACACACACACACACACACACACACACACACACACACACACACACACACACACACACACACGCACACACACACACGCACACACACACACACACGCACACTTGTCAACTCCCACTTCCATGACACCAATTGTGCTTCGACATTTCTACTTCATAAATGTTGCTCTATGTTCCCAAAATATGAATTCAATTGTGTCTTATTTAAGGTTCTCCCTCAACAGAGTGTTACCATTTATTTGCACATGCAGGACACTCTTTCATTTCAGAATTAGGCCCTTTATAGACTTGCTCCTTCAAAAGCTTTTCTGGTCAACCCAAGGCCAATAGTTCCCGACCCTTGTTTCTCTGCCAGGACCCCATTTGTTGAACGCACCCCTCTTTTATTATCCTTGACCTCCACAGCATTGTGTTGCAGCTCGACATTTCTCCCTCAATGAGTGGGTGGATAACAGACATCCTGGCAGACTGAAGGCAGCTACCTGTCAAACCCCAGGCTGCAAGCACAGACGTTCCACACAGATGTTTTTTCCTCTCCACCAACTGGACATCTGTGAATGTATGTCTTAACTTTTTTTCAAGCTTCTTCATGTTATGAACAACACTTGTCTTGTAAGCTAAACCTCCAAAAAGATATCAATCTTTAAGCTTGAAAGATTAACGTGCAGTCACTTTTATTGTAGAGCTGCAATAAATGATCACTGAATAATTGTTCATTCATTTACTAATTGGGTTATAAAATGTCGGAACAATTTAAAATGTCACAAGCTTTGAGGGCCAAAGGCTATACAACTGAGAAATAATCACATTTCAGAAAAATGAAACAAGTCATTTATCAATAAATCAACAAATCATAACTAAACCTTGGTGACTCAGTAGGTGCTGTGGAGGTACACATTTAACTCTCCACTACTTGGATACATTTCAATGTCAGCAATCCAACACGGCTTTCTATTCGGTGCTTTTAATAAATGTTCTTGTATCAGAAGTAACCTACGCCTGTCAAAAAGCCTCTCAATATAACCATTTATGTTATAGACATATTTATACAGTACAAACAGCTTCAACCGATTGGGACCTGAACCATGTCACCTTTTTTGACAAGCGTGTCCTTATCAGGTCATCTGCCATCAGTATCAAAAGCAAAAATAAAACATCAAATAGTGCATTATCCTGCCCACTGCAGCTGAAAAAGCTTAACGCCATGATCAGTGCTGGTTCAGTGTGCGGGTCAGTAAAGTATCCTCACATCCTGCGCCAGCCTCTGGTTTGGACTCCATGTCCTCCTGTCCTAAGGATAAGCTGCAGTGTGCTGTCTGCATTGCTGAGCATGCGACTGAGCTGTTGACTGTCCTTCATTTGATTAAAACTGAATGACATCATGCAGAGACAAGGGCAGGGAGGATTGCCCTAACTCAGTCAATGCACACCCAGGCTACCATCTGTGCCAAAAACTTGGCTCTAACAGACCGTGCAGGTCCAGTTTAAAGTCCTCTTCACCTCTCGCAAGCTGTGATTCTCACACGCAGGGTTTTGATGAATTGTGCCACAGAGAACATGCCGAGTAATATTAGATTTTAAATTTTGATTTTTGCTGCTGCACACAAATCGTGCATAGAATAGTCTGCTTTCTCTTGCCCTCAGAGAGAAACGCTCGTCTCTCTGACTCCTGGTGGCGTTGACAAGTCGCTCATTTTAGCACCTAATTTACTGTTTCAGGTCAAACGCGTGCGTTGTATTTAAATGACAGCTTCCTAACAACAATGAAAGCTCATTGTCACATATAGATATGTTTGAAAGCGCCTTGCATAGCGGTGGAAATTTGAGTAAAACTGTATGAGGTACAATTTAGTTATGTTTTTTCTTTTAAAGAAAATCACAAAATGATGAAAATATTTCCTTCCGGTGTTGGGCATTAAATAAATCATAAAATATTCAAGCCTATAGTTGCAGATATTTGTGTTTAGGCTGGCTGTACTATTAAGGGTGCCTTGGAGCTTTGATGTGCCATTATTAGCTGTGTATGGGTGGCTAAGGATACTAAATGTTCATTCAGTAGGTTAATCCAAATACTCTTCTTCCCTTTTCCCTTTCCAAGGCTCAGTGGGGCATTTAGTAATTTCTGCTGTAATTATCTCTCTGCCATTGGCTTAAACAGAAGTAAATTCTCTTAAATCCCACTCAACATTATGAGTGGATTATGAGCCAGAGGCGTAGTGCATGTAACAAGTTCTGACTGTTAAACTTCATGAGCTGGCAGTCTGTCTTGTTTTGTTGAGAGTAAATTAATAACAACAACTGCCTGATCATACGCGCATATGAACTAACAAAGACATTTTTTTATTTTGTATTATGCCATACCACATGAGGTGGAAAAAGTTCTACAAAAGGAAGGTTATTTAAGTTGAAATGCCTAACACATCCCTTTTTTGTGTAACTTTCAAAGCAGCAGAAGGTAATCACACAACAGAGCTCCGAAGAAGATTCTGTTACAATTAATTGGCAACAAATGCTAGACAAAATGTAAGTTGAGTAGTAGCTAGTAGCTTTCAGTAATTTTTTCCTTGTTGTAAAAATAATATAGTGCACAGTATAAAGGGTTGAAAAGGGGCTGCTGCTGCTATCTCTGTGGCAGTCTTTTTCAAGTTATTAATGCCTATAGGTATATTAACACTAATTGATAGTGCTGTGACACTGCTAAAACAATAACTAAAATGTACAGTCATGTTAAGTACAATGTTGACATACTTGTACTTATGTATTTCCATCTGATTGTACTTTATACAGTATTTCTACTTCACATTGTGTGGCACCATGTTGTGACTAGTTACAGGTAAAGGCTCTGCACACCTGCTCAGGTGTTCCCAATTACTGATTAGTCCTTTATTCACGTGTGTGTGTGTGTGTGTGTGTGTGTGTGTGTGTGTGTGTGTGTGTGTGTGTGTGTGTGTGTGTGTGTTGGATGGGGCTAAACTGTTAATTACCTTTTGTCACCAAACTATATAATGCTTACTATTAAGATGACTACAGTAAAACAAGGGAGAGAAAGATGTAGACAACATATGTGCATACACAGTCCTGAGAATATCTTCAATTAGACATCATCAGTAAGTGTTAACACTTGTGTGTGGTGACTGGTTTTGGAAGAAATAATTTGCTATTCATAATTTCAGTGCATTTTATGATACTATTCATGTAAGGTGAATAATGGCAAATGTTCTGATAATTAGCCTTCCGTGCTTTCTTTACAATATTATCCACATATCACATACGACACATTTTCTATTCTAGGCAAAAGAATAAAGGAAGGAGCATTAAACACAGAATACCATTTTTCAAACTGAGATTGACCTCAACATGTTCACTGGTGTCAAATTGAGAAACTTAAAACACATTACATTGTTGTTCAAGTGAAAGGTTTAATGAATTAAACAATACAATCTTTTTTTAAAGAATGTTAGCAGTGCTTTTACCTGTAAATGTGTATACTGCGGTGTGGATAATTTTAACGAGCTTTCTAATAATTAATCCACCCAGAATAATGAAACGTATTCATTGTTGGGCTTTAATTTCTTAGAAAGAAAAACAACCAATTACACGAACATTCCAGATAAGGAGGGTGATTTATTGTTAAGGCTTTGTTTCGTGATGACTTGAGGATGTGAAGAGCGTGCTGTGAACCTGCTTCGTGGACACAAAAACCGGAACACTACTGTACCCACAGTCTCCGATGTGATGCCCGATGTGCCACTGCCTCCGCGCGCAGGCAACTACAGTCCTGTCCTGTGTGGACTCTCGGACGTTAAGACTGAACCCCGTTGTGTGATCACTTTCTGCCTCTCTAAAGATTCATACAACGACATTTAAAACCTTCTCACCGCAGACCTTTACGCTGCAAGCCACGGCAGCGTGTTTGGATCAGCCTGGCGGCGGTGCGAGCAGGACTGCCGCGGTGCCCTGAGTGAACGTGCCGGGGACAGAGTGTGGAGGACCGGGCTGCTAGCAACTACTCGGACTCTGTAAAACAGCGAAGGAACCTGAGGGTGGAAAGAGTGTACGCCTTATTCTAAGGTAGCCTGCCCTCAAAAGGCAAAGAGGAGAGTTTGGGACCATTTCTACGAGAGCAGCATCCGCACTTCGAAGTGACGAACTTCACTGTCGCCGTGGACTCGATGCTGGGAGCTGATGGGCTGAAGGAGTGAGGAGATGCGCGGTGTAACATGGATATCCGAAAAGGGATAAATATCAGCAGGGAACATACTCAGGTAATTAACTACAAGTATTGCTCGTGTTTATTTTCTGTATAAACTATATTTTTTGATATTACTAACATAATATTGCTTGTTTCGGTCTCTGCAATCATCAGGCTGCTCTACCGTCAGCCCTCAGAAACTTCACTCTCACAGCGAACATAATTAAGGTGAAATTGTGTAAAACATTCAAGTCATTTATTATAGAGTAATATCAGAATGAAGGTTATGTTCTTGTGGGGTTTTCATACTATTTATTTATGTCTCTCTCGGGCAATAGGCAGCACACACAGCCTATTAATAAATGTCCAGGGTGAAATTGCACGTCAAGGCATATATTAGTGTGCATGCCTTATAGCCATGTGTCAATTGGAAACAGGTTTGAAATGCCTATTCCCAATTGGTTTGTACAATTTCCACACATCCATTAGAGATGATAACAATCGTTGTGTCCTATTATTGCCATGAACATCATTTATACCATGCATATATTCTGCAAGAGTGCACACATCCACCTATTAATTCTTCATTTAAAAGCTCTGACGGAACTCTGTTGCCAGCTATCAATATGGGGATTGGATTCAGTCCAGTCTCATCATCTCTCCTTTTCTTTGATTGCACCCAGCTCTGAGCCTGATTGCTGATCAGATGGCTAAAGTCCTTAAGCGTGTGTCTCTGTTAGAAATGGCTGTCGTTATGAAATCAAGTGAACACATGTTTGAGAGGGAGAAGCATCGCACGTTATGATTCTGCTATTTAAATTAGAGGTGGTTTAGGATGAGTTTCTTCTGACATTTAATTCTTCTTCGTCACAGCATATTTACAGTTGGTGTCATTCTTTCCTTTGTTTGCAAGGAAGTCTCAGTGTTGTTAACACTTGTTTTGTTTCATGTTGACATAATGCCAGCTGGATGTGCCCTGGGCATAACTTTTTCTACCAACACATGTGGTTTTAGTCCTTACACAAATACTTCTCTGGAGTGCAGTTATTCTTCTAACCTTCAGTATCCAAGTGTTTGGAGTAGTAGAGCTACTACACATCTCCTTGGGGAAGCGTGCTTATGGCTGGACACGTTTCAGATGATGTCACTGGTTTAGAAAGAGGAGGAGGGTGTAACATGAAGTTTATAGTACCCCACTGAGCGGAGCCTGGAAAAACAACACATCCTCACTCCCAGGTCGGCCTATGTTGACGTTATGTCAAGTCCCCTGCCGGCTTTTTCCAACGCAAGGGGGGGGGCCTTAGCGTCCATTTTCAACGCGAGGGGGGGGGGGCCTTAGCGTCCATTTTCAATGCAAGGGGGGGGGCCTTAGCGTCCATTTTCAGCTTTCCGGGATGTCCATGTGCTTCTATGGACGCTCATGGAAGCACGGCATTCGTTTGTGTCAACTGCCCTTAAAGGCAATGAAGACACTACACTACCCAGAATCCCCAGCTATCGTTTGGACTACACCATGTGCTCTGTTTGACAAACCCCGTGATAGTCCTCAAGCTCTGTGATTGGAGAGTGTGCTCCGAGGGTTACCGAGCCTCGAACAGCACTTGAAATGGGATGGAACCACGGCAGACTGTTCAAAACTGGATTTGAACGGGTCCACCGCGTCCCCCCCCCTCCCCCACCCCGTCCCCAGAACTACACATGCTGGCTATTCTGTTTCGCAACATGTTCTCTATGGCACGTCTCTACTGGGAGTTGTAGTTTTAAAAGACGTTTTCGTATTTCCCATAATAAGAAGTTGCCAGTATTAAACTGTGTACATCCCTGGAGGTTTAGGGGACAGGAAACACTCACATTTAAAACATATAATTAATAAATGGGTGAAAATTGCTGGTGCCCATAATGGGCAGTATTAATATATATACCCACATGCCAGCTAAGGTCAGAAGAGCTTTATTTAACAGCTGGACTTATGTTTGTGACCCCTCCTGTTGTTAATTGATAACATTACATTACATTACATTAATTGATAAGCCTGAAACATGCACTTGTCAAGGTTCATAGGCACATTTTGCAAATATGGCAGTAGCCATCGATCAGCTTAAGATAAGATATACTTTATTGATCCCAAGTTGGAACATTTGCGTTACATCAGCATGTGTAACAGTTAAATCTGCAGTGGTGTTTATTTGAAAATCATTTAGTATAATCACACAAATTCTGTGTTTTATATTTAACAATTCTGTGTTCTTTATTTATTGATTGTTCAATACCTGACAAGGCCGGAGATGAAATATCTGCATACATCTTATAAGAGCATAATACATTATGTATAATATCAGTTAAAATAAGTGCTTCAACATAGTTAACATTGCTGGAGGTATGCACAAATATTGATAGATGTCTTGTAATGCACTATTGAGGAACCTGCGACCCAAGTTTTTCATTCAGTGCAGAACTACACCATAGTTGTGTAGGCCTATATGATCTGTCAATAAACCTTAGAAAATCTTGAAATCTTGAAAGGGATGTGCAAAATAGTCATTATATACAGTCTTTAATGAACTATTAGTAGAGAATAACGAGTAATGAATATACTTTATAGGGATCCTATTAATATCTAATAATAAAAATAATGAAATTCAATAACATGCTTTAACCACCAGGTGTCTCTTTATATCATCTGTGCACCTTTATGGTGTAAATACAGCCTATCTACCAATTGGATCAAATATAAAAGTGAGCCGAATTAGTGTTGATACGGCAAAGAGACGTATTGTGTGAAAAGAAATGTAAGATGTTGTTTAATGGCTGATATATTTATGATCCACGTCACGTTTTCAGTTCCTCATGTTTGTCTTCTCATCAGGGCTCTATAAATACAGAACTACGGCAGATATGTAATATTTAATGCAGCCGAACCGTGTATTACAATGCCGTTATGTGATGACTTTCAAAGAGAAAAGCAAGCACACTCGGAATAAGGTATTATTTTATTTTCTTTAAACGTTTTCGGTCTGTTTCCGGTATTTGTTAATGACGATGTGCTGTGAGATGTGAGACTGGAATTGCACAGGGGGAAATAACGTATCTTTAGATGCGGATTTTGTTAACTAATATGTTTGCGCTGTGGACCAACACTATACATTGACGGGGAAGGGGGTAGCAATAAAGATAACACCATTAAACAGTTACACAACATAACAGAAATAATATCGATAGCAGCGTCCCTAGCAACCACCTTGGTAACAATGAAAACGTTGGACGCAATTTCCTGAAGTAATCTTCGTAATAACTAGCAAACTAAAGATCATGTACATCCACTGCACACATAATCTGAAATAACAACTCATATTTCTCGCATCAAATGACATCAAAACGCATTTTAATAGCCAAACTAACTTTAAAATAGGCATTTTACACCCAGAATAAAACGAAGTTCGGCCATGTTTTCTTTTTCTGCAGGGAGAAATGATAGCTGGGGATTCTGGGTAGTATAGTGTCTTCTGCCATCATTTACTCCGAAAAAAGATTTGTTTCTCCGAATCGAAGGGGAAAAATACAAAAGCATTGCACACAATTTAAACCAATCAATGTTGTGTAATTAACAAGGATAATCTGGTGTTTTTTAGTCGATGAGTAGTGCAGATATCACTCTAAAATCAATCGACAGTAAGGGGAATATTTACTTCCGGGTGTACAATTCTCCGCTATCCAATGAGAATGGACGCTCACATTGCCTTTAAGGGCAGTCGACACAAATGAATGCCGTGCTTCCATGAGCGTCCATAGAAGCACATGGACATCCCGGAAAGCTGAAAATGGACGCTAAGGCCCCCCCCCTTGCGTTGAAAATGGACGCTAAGGCCCCCCCCCCATGCGTTGAAAATGGACGCTAAGGCCCCCCCCCTTGCGTTGGAAAAAGCCGGCAGGGGACTTGACATAACGTCAACATAGGCCGACCTGGGAGTGAGGATGTGTTGGGAAAAACAGCACACAGACTCAAAGGGGTTGATGCAGATAACACGTTGTGAATCCGGAGGACAAAAGTTTGGTTTGTCTTTTTACAGCATTTAACAGGGAAGCATAGTCGGATCCACATGGCTCCTTCAGACATCGTTTTCACTTAATTGTGTTTTGCGGGTTGATTCAAAACTAAAGGTATCCAGCGGAGTAGACCACCACCATTTTACCTGCAGAGCAGAGTACATTTTATGGTTAACAAAACTATCAAATTTTGAACAATACATTTTGTGACTTTGTGTACATGTATATAAATAGGGGAAAAACTTGCTGAGATACAAAGCAATTTGATGAACAAAACAATCAGCAATAAATGGATGCCATACGATTACTTTACTGAGAGAAATACACATGTTGACAGCATGTAAGCACCTATAGGCTATGTAGGGGCAACCCAGTCTCACGGAATTTCGTGTTCACCAACACGATTTGTAATCTATTGATTCGTGTTCACCATCACGATTTTTTCGTGTTGTACAGCACGATTTTAAAAGCAATGTATTTCTACTGGTAACGTGTTTTGTGCCTGCAGGCTGCAGCACGTCTTTTTCTCCGGTCGGGTCGTGGAAGACCGGAAGCTGTGTGGTTCATAAAAACATGTTCTTACTCAATATCAAGCCACAATTATTGCTTTTATTTTAAATCGTATAATTTCGGACTTTTGTTGCCGTCTGTGAGGAAAATAAATGGGGCTCAGAGCCTCAGGATACTGAAATCTGTATTTTTAAATATTTCTTTCCTTCTAATTTGTTATTCTTTTCAAAATAACACACTGTTATTTACTCACCAATAACACACAATTATCCTTGCTTTTATTTATTGGTTTAATTCCATAATCTCGGGCTTTTTTGGTGTCCGTCAGGAACTGAATTTCAAAATAAAAATAACCGGAAACAGACGTAGGCATATAAGGGACATTTCGAACATCATTGCGATTGTCAACATTTCTGAGTTTAGGATGGCCGAAGACACTACACTACCCATAATCCCCAGCTATCGTTTAGGACTACAGTCCTTACGCAGAGCGTCAAACAGCTGTGTGAAATGGAACGAAACCACGCCAGATTATCCAAAACTGGAATCGAACACCCCCCCAGAACTACACATGCTGGCTATTGTGTTTCGCAAAATGTTCTATGGGACGTCTCTACTGAACGTTTTCGTTTTTCCCACAATTAGAAGTTGCCATTATTAAACACATTGGTGTTATCAAATGTAAAACATATAATTAATAAATGGGTGAAAATCACTTGTGTCCATAATGCGCAGCATTAATATATACCCACATGACAGCTCATTGCTACTTTGTAATTCTACTCCACTACAATTCAGAGGTTAACCTGGTATTTTTACTCCACTGCATTTATTTGAGTTACTTTGCAGATTCTGATTAATTATGTGAAATATATAAACAACCCTTAAATCAGACTTTAGTTACACCTGAGTAAAATTCAGGTAAGGTGATTGTCAAGTGCCAACAATCAGGAGAGATATTTGATAGTTGGTGCTTGAGAAGACTAAACATGTATTTGCAATTGACATGAATGGAAACAAGTAATAAAGTATATTCATTACTCGTTATTCTCTACTAATAGTTAATTAAAGACTGTATATTATGACTATTTTGCACATCCCTTTCAAGATTTGCAAAGGTTTATTGACATATCATACACAACTACGGTGTAGTTATGCAATGCATGAAAAACTTGGGTCACAGGTTCCTCAACAGTGCATTACAAGACATCTATCAATATGTGTGTACCACCACCATTAAACTGTCATATTCTGCACATTTCTTATTCTATCTACATACATAAGAGTATAATTAATGTGTATAATATCAGTTAAAATAAGTGCTTCAACATAGTTAACATTGCAGGAAAGCAATATATTAGACGTTAATTACTTTGTCAGGCTTAATATTTAATATTTAATGTTTAAATAAAGGTTAATCCGTTTTTCTGTTTTGCACCTCCTCCTATTAATATCTTTGTACATCCTGCACTAAACTGTTTTATTGTAGAGATCACTTATAGTATCTTCTTGATTTTTTATATTCTATATTTATACTTTCCCCCTATGAAAGTATGTACTCTTAATATTTTTTTAATCAAATATACCTTTAAAAACAATAATTCAATAACGTGCTTTAACCACTAGGAGGTGCACACAAGGTACACACAGCCATAACAACTTTGTATTATTAGTGTGTATGTACAACATCTGAAGATGTATAGTTGTATGCATGCTTTCACATCATTTTACAGCATATTGCTATACTATTTCAGACTCAGTATTTACATTCAAAGAAAATCAGTAATATCTTTAAAAACTACAGTCCTTTTCTATCAGCTGTGCACCGTTATGGTGTAAATATAACCTATCAATGAATTAGATCAAATGTAAAAGTCAGCCGAATTAGTGTTGATACTGCAAGGAGACGTATTGTGTGAAGAGAAATTGAAGATGTTGTTTAATTGTTGATATATTTATGATCCACGTCAAGTATTCAGTTTCGGCGCCATTTCTTCCAGTTTTTCCAAAGGTCTTCTCATCAGGGCTCTCTAAATAAAGAACTACGTCAGATCTGTAATATGTAATGCAGCCGAACCGTGTATTACAATGCCGTTATGTGATGACTTTCAAAAAGAAAAGCAAGAGCACTCGGAATTAAGTATTATTTTATACTTTTAAAATGTTTTCCGGATTTCATATAATATAAACACCAACTCCCAGCATGCATTGCGGCTAACACATCCAATCAGAGAGCTTAAAACCATAGCTGAGGATCTTGGGTAATCGCTCGAAATGCCTACGTCTGTTTCCGGTTATATTTATTTTGAAATTCAGTTCCTGCCAAAAAAGCCCGAGATTATAGAATTAAACCAATAAATAAAAGCAAGGATAATTGTGTGTTATTGGTGAGTAAATAACAGTGTGTTATTTTGAAAAGAATAACAAATTAGAAGGAAAAAAAGATTTAAAAAATACAGATTTCAGTATCCTGAGGCTCTGAGCCCCATTTATTTTCCTCACAGACGACAACAAAAGTCCGAAATTATACGATTTAAAATAAAAGCAATAACTGTGGCTTGATATTGAGTAAGAACATGTTTTTATGAACCACACAGCTTCCGGTCTTCCACGACCCGACCGGAGAAAAAGACGTGCTGCAGCCTGCAGGCACGAAACACGTTACCAGTAGAAATACATTGCTTTTAAAATCGTGCTGTGCAACACGAAGAAAAAAGGGGCAAATCGTGATGGTGAACACGAATCAATAGATTAAAAATTGTGTTGGTGAACACGAAATGCCGTGAGACTGGGTTGGTAGGGGAGACCAGGGACAGTTGCAACACTTTTTGGGTTTTTCCCCAATAAGTAACAAAAACATTTACAATAGGATAGCCATTTTGCTATATTATACATTATCAATATGTCAGCTACTGAAACAATGTATTTAAGATGTTTTTATGAAATAAGTACAGCTTGGAAAATGTATTTTTTTTTAAAAACTCAACTGTTACAACTATCCTTGTGTACAGGGACAGTTGTAACACATGCCAGGCACGGTTGTAACATGTTAATAACGGTTACCTTTTTTCACACTACATGACAACAAATAGGGAAAGCTGTCAAATTCTAAGGCAACAAGATTTGAATGGGCTTTCACACATCCCCCAACAAACAATGAACAATGAACAGGATAACAGATAACACACACAGCATCATCCTCTGTGAAGGATTAAACTGTTCTCTGAGAGGTGCTTCTACCTTAACTATGTAGACCTACCTCCTTTGAGCTGAGACCATAATATACATCAGCTACCTCCATCAGATAGTCTCTCAAAAGCATCTCCTGCTCTGTTGAGAACACCTTCTTTGGTAGTAGCCTACTCTTGGGGGTGTTTGTGATCCCTGACTCTCCAACCTCAGCCTCTTTTTATGGAACCGGTACAGGGTGACATGGCATATATCCAGGGACTTTGCCACTTCCCTGAATGATTTGCCCTTCTCAACTTCATTTGAGGCCCTCTGCAGCAGAGCAAGTAGCACTCCCCTGTCTGTCTTCCTCTTTCTGCATTTGGCATACTGTAAACACGCACACACACTTTAGGCCTACTGTACAGTATTTTATTCTGTTTAGTTTTACAGGGAAAATGCACACCAACCAACAATACAACTGTATGCTTGAATGAACAATTGATCATTCAAGCAAATGAGCCATCATTGTCAATGTGCCATGTTACAACCGTCCCAGGACCACCAGTCTTGCTTCCACCCCCTGTGAACCTGCCTGGTTGCTAGCTTGACCCATATTTAGCTATTTATATTTGTAGCTTACAAAACAGTGATTCTAATAATACTAGTTTGGATTCCTAGACATTTGAACTCAAGACAGTATCCAAAAAATACATCATATAATTTTAGTTAATATTTTACCTCAGAAACACACTTTTGCTGATATCTTACGCGAGAAATTCAAACATGGCTCCTTTTTTTCTCAGCGATCTTACCATCTAACTGCGCATGTGCAGAGTGAGTTTCATCACTCTAGCTTGTTTGTGATTGGAGATATTGAAGGTGTGACAACCGACCCGTGTTACAACTGTCCCTGGTCTCCCCTACATATATGCAAACGCTTTAGGCCATTCTATAATAAAAAGACAGAAATGATTGCCTCATGTTTTTATCAAAGGTTGCAGAGCTGAGAGAAGCATTGTATCGGATCCTTACCGACACAATTCCTGCTTGCCAGGTCAAAAGAGCCAACATCCTCATTATTCAAAGGTTTACTTTAAATATAACTTTTTGCAATAAAAATGCAATGTTGTGTCTTTTGTTGGAATTGATATATATATATATTTGGTCTCAACAGAGCAGTGTATGGGTCTGGTGTAATATCACAGCTTTATAGAAATAATAAAAATAAAAAATCGGACCAGAACTTGATACATTTAGGACAGGATCAAAAGAAGTGTCCTAGTGTAGCCGAGGAATTACTTTCAATTGCAAGTTAGTGTCTGGAGTCTATACTTAACTTTTGCTTTGAGATAAGTTTCCCAGCTTTCCATAATAATTGTCACGTCATGGTCCTTTTCCTAGGCTTCTTTAAAATACTGTTTGGAGACTGGGTTTATGCTTTAAAAGGATTCACAAATCGAGAGGCAAGTCTCTTTGAGTCAGGGTACAGCTTCATCTTTGTGACTCTTTACAGTACAAGCTGTAAACGGAACAGCAGCAACACAAAACTCAAACTCTTTGCTTACCTATTGCCTTTAAATGTTTATAATTCACAACCACAATTTGTACTTGCACTGAATACAGATTGTTCCTCGAAATCAAAACTCCTCATTATTTTGCTACATGTTTATTTTTTTCATTTCTAATGCACACCAGCTCAGTGGGGTATTGTAAATTCACGATCCAACCTCCTCCTCTTCTTGAATCAGCAATATATTCAGACATATCCATCCATGGAAGATAAATATCACGTAAATTAAAGGCAACGTAATCCGTCTCTTCACATTATATATAATGTGTTACTCTGCTTTCGCTCAGCTGGATTTCTTTTAGTAAGCTCAGAAGAGACAAAAATTGAGTGATATATATATAGGAAAACATTTTGTACTTGTCAAGTTTTCACTTTAGAAATGAAAAGGTCAGTTGATGTTTGATTGACATGCGGATGTTGTTTTGGCTTATCTTGTTATAGGTGCCTAATATTAGATTGTCATTATTAGATTGAATAGATTGTTGTTTTGAATTGGGTAAAAGTTTGTATGTTTTTTCATCTTCCAGACCTTTTGTCATTATTATCCTTCTAGTTTGTATTGAAATATTAAGACTCGGTGCTCAAAGTGTGTGAGGATCCTTTTATTCCTCACAGTATTACTAGCTTAAGGTTATAGGCCTTAAAATGACTTCACGTTATAACTCCTAGATTCCACATAGTGTTGCACCAAATATTGAAATCTGTATTTAAGAAACTATTTATTGGCAGGCTCTTAAATCCAATTGGGATTCTTAATTAGTGCTTGAGTAAAGGCAGGTGCACTGGAATTGTCAACCACTTTCATTCAGAGCTAGCATGAGCAGTATCATAAATACACAATATGTTTAAAATCTAGGCCACTCCAGTTATATTTAGTTTATTTCCAATTAAATAAAAAGTTACAGTGATCAATCAATTAACTTACATCTATCACTTTTATCATTTTAGGGCATTGCATGAAGTTTAACCATTTCAGGGTATGAGTGCATTGCTTGAAGTTTAACCATTTAATCAATAATGCTTAAATAAAGGGTATTCAGAAACATCCTGACTGAATGTTGATGCATACTGTAGCTCGATAAGGGTGTCTAAATTATTACCATATTATGTGCTCATTATGCGGACAATTGGGCTTGGGGCGTGTGTGAAAGCAGGAAGAACCTTTCCACATACTCTGTTGATGGTGTCACAGGGGAGATTGGGCTGAGCGCTTAGTGGAGCGCCCCTGGTGTGGTCTGGAGAAATGAAGAAGCTGGCATGTGTTATGTCATGCCTGCGGCTTGTGTGCTCACTGTAGATCAAAACACCATTAGTCTCTTTGTCTTGGGCCACTATTTGAGGTACAAGCTTGGCTAGGGAATATGTTGGCTCTTCCTTGACTCCCATGGTGTGCCATTTGGGAGGAATATAAACATTGGCACGCTCAAAAGCTTAAGAAAAGTTTTAAGCTCATTGGTTATGTGAGCATAGAATCTTAGAAAGCAGGATGGTTGGATGGAAGTTTATATCGTTTTGAGGTTTGCTTTTTCATGCCCTTTAAACTTTTAAAGTACCGTTGAGTGCATTACTTACAGTCAGTACAAGCGGAAGTAAGCATCTTCAAAATACCTTTTTAGATGAAATAGATTTATTTTTTCCAAATTGTACTAGAAACTACAAACATTTATTTTGGGTTTGGATATTACACTTATCAAAGACCATGAAGTACTTGCAAACATTCAAAAGAAAATCACTAGATAAAAAACTCACACTATCAATGAATACAATAATAATCTTAATTTCTCTCTTAAGGGTACGTTTTAATAATGAATTATTATGTGTAAAAAAACGTGAATACTTTTATCCGATTAGGACTTGATATCATCATCAGGGCCACTCTACCGCAGAGCTGCTTTGTGAATCTTTAAATCATGTGCGCAACTAAATCAAGATGTCAAAGATTACAATTTCTTTTCAAATGTCCACAACTCTTATTCTAGAATAGATTATTTGATTCCCTCAAAATACATGCATAGGGTAAAAGAATGTACAATTGATTCCATTAATATTTCAGAACATGCAAGAGTTTATTTAACTATTCACTTGGAGAGTGGAGAATTGGTATCCAGGCGCTGGAAATTTGATAACTCCTTACTTAGAGACGAACAATTCAAATAAAAAATGCGAATGTGGATAAGGTACTATAAGAAAACAATGACCCCTCTATAGATCCGAATATTATTTGGGGAGCTGCAAAAGCTACTTTAAGAGGATTTATTATCTCATACACATCTTTTAAAAAACGTGAAAAAATTAAGCTCAGACAAGAACTTGAAAGAGAAGTAAACAGATGTGAAGTACTTCATAAATCCGCATCAACAGATGAAAACTGGAAACAATTAAACACACCCAGAGCTAAATTAAATATTGACTTAACAAATGAAATCATAACACAAATGAATCTTATCAGACAAAATAATTATGAATTCGGCAATAAACCAAGTAAACTACTTGCCTATCAATTAAAGAAGCAGCAAGCAGAAAGGGCTATAAAGGCAATTCGTCTGAAAGACAACAAGATAACCTACCACCCAAAACAGATTAACCAGACTTTTTATGAATTTTATAACAAATTATACAAGTGTGTATTGTGATTACTCACAAGATGAACTGGACAATTATCTCCATAACATTAATTTACCTACATTATCTGATTTAGATCAAGAGTATCTAAACTCATCAATTATAGAAGTAGAAGTTTTGGCTGCAATTAAATCTACAGTTGCAAGAAAAAGTATGTGAACCCTTTGGAATTACCTGGATTTCTGCATAAGTTGGTCATAAAATGTGTTCTGATCTTCATCTAAGTCACAACAATAGATAAACACAGTCTGCTTAAACTAATACCACACAAACAATTATATGTTTTCATGTTTTTATTGAACACACCATGTAAACATTCACAGTGAATGTGAACCCCTAGGCTAAAGACTTCTTCAAGAGCTAATTGGAGTCAGGAGTCAGCCAACCTGGAGTCCCATCAATGAGACGAGATTGGAGGTGTTGGTTAAAGCTGCCCTGCCCTATAAAAAATACACACCAGTTTTGAATTTGCTATTCTTAAGAAGCATTGCCAGATGTGAACCATGCCTCGCACAAAAGAGCTCTCAGAAGACCTACGATTAAGAATTGTTGACTTGCATAAAGCTGGAAAGGGTTCCAAATGTATCTCTGAAAGCCTTGATGTTCATCAGTCCACGGTAAGACAAATTGTCTATAAATGGAGAAAGTTCAGCACTGTTGCTACTCTCCCTAGGAGTGGCCGTCCTGTAAAGATGAGTGCAAGAGCACAGCGCAGAATGCTCAATGAGGTGAAGAAGAATCCTAGAGTGTCAGCTAGAGACTTAAAGAAATCTCTGGCACATGCTAACATCTCTGTTGACGAATCTACGATACCTAAAACACTGAACAAGAATGGAGTTCATGGGAGGACACCACGGAGGAAGCCACTGCTGTCCATAAAATACATTGCTGCACGTTTGAAGTTTGCAAAAGAGCACCTGGATGTTCCACAGCACTACTGGCAAAATATTCTGTGGACAGATTAAACCAAAGCTGAGTTGTTTGGAAGGAACACACAACGCTATGTGTGGAGAATCCAAAGGGTTCACATACTTTTTCTTGCAACTGTATATATATATTAATCCCAACAGGCCACCTTGTTTATAGTTTGATTCAGTTTTAGTAGAATATAAAATACATGAATGAATGATGAAATGAGCACAAAGTGCAGACATACTATAATTATATTGAGGTACTTGAGACTAATCCTGCAACTGTATAGTTCTGCTCCACAACAGTTGGAGAATGAAGAAACCATCACGTATGAAAGGCTACATGTGAATAGAGGGGCAGAAAAACGGCTTGCACATTTACATTTCAATCTTGAACAATGAACAGCAGTAGACAGTATCTCATTTAGTAACATCATCCTGCGCTTCGCCGGAGGCCTTCCAGTGCTGAGTGTGCTTGGCCTCTCTCCGAGCGGTGCCGGTGTGGTGCAGATGGTGGATTCTGCCAGGGGAGTGCAGGGCTCAGCATCAAAGTGGAAGGACTCCTCGGTGGTGCTTGGAAGTTGTTTGGAAGGAACACACAACGCTATGTGTGGAGAATCCAAAGGGTTCACATTTTCTTGCAACTGTATGCCTATAAATAAAATGTATAGCCAGATGGCTTCTCGGCAGAATTTTATAAAGAGTTTTGGACTGAACTTCAACCTATATTTATGTCAATGGTTAACAACTTCTCTCACAACAGAACACTTCCTCAATCAATGAATCTTGCATATATTACTGTACTACATAAAGATGGGGAAGACCCCTTGAATTGTTCTTCATTTAGGCCTATAAGCCTATTGGATCATGATTATAAGATTATCGTCAAATTATTAGCAAAACGACTGGAAATTATATTACCTAAACTAATTAGTCCTGATCAAACAGGTTTTGTCAAGGGCAGATATTATTTTGAATATTATAAACCATTTGGACACCTGTCAGAAGCCATCTCTGCTTCTTTCTTTAGATGCCGAGAAGGCTTTTGACAGGGTTGAGTGGAATTTTCTTTTTGCTATCTTGAACAGGTTAAATATGGGCTCTCGGTTCATAGAGTGGGTCAAATCAATTTATAAAAATCCTAAAGCAGCGGTTATCACTAACTGCAGTTCCTCAGATTTATTTTCCACTAACAAGGGGGACAAGACAGGGATGTCCTCTGTCACCTTTGCTTTTTGCAATTGTAATTGAACCACTGGCGTCATATGTGCGAGACAACATAAGTATTAAAGGAGTGAAGATTAACGATGAACACAACATTTCTCTGTATGCTGACGATATCATTCTTTACTTAACAGACCCAGACAATTCAGTACCACACCTGCACGACACGATAGAGCAATTTGGAAGATACTCAGGATATAAAATACATTTTAAGAAATCGAATGCTTGTTATATCTCTCACAGGCTCCGCCCTCTACTGGACTCTATGGGTACTACCTTACCCTGCGAGCATTCTCCCACTGAGACTTCGATAGACGTAGCCGGCCTTGGGCGGGCCTACCTGAATGCGCGCGCATCACACCGTATAAAAGGAGGCCTCGCCTCCTGACTATCATCCTTTTCTCTTCAGCAGCGGAAGTGTTTTCACGGAGCTTAAAAAGACGAAAAATAGAGAGTAATGGAGTCAGTTCTTGACTACAGGACCTGCCCGAAATGTCCAAACCTGATCGCGGGGGGTGGATCCACACCCCTTCTGCTTTTTGTGTACGGGGCCTGACCACGCCGTGAGCGGTATTCTTTCACACACACATACGGGTTTTGGGCCGAGGGCGACACCGTACTTCCGGTATCCGCCATTTCATGCGAGGTGCAAGCAGAATATCATAGTCTATTGCCTTAATCAATATAGTCAACTCTAAAATACCACATATATGCATTGGCATGATAATATTATTGTGACAAGTGAGGTATTCACCTGGTGTTTCCAGAAGATAGACGTAGATGCTGCCAAAATCGACCGAAGGCCACTTTCGAGAGTCGTTTTTCCATACATCTGCAGGCAGTCTGTAAGGGCAATCGGACAACCCACACAGCTCTAGTTTATGCTGGTAACGACCTAGAGCACACCCCTCAAGTCCAGAGATGTAGCGATTTCTTCGGTCGTTAATTCAGAAAAAAAACCTAGTGCGCTCTGCCTGGCTACGTTAGCTAGCTATTTATATTAGCACCTCCAGGATATTAGCACCTCCAGGAAAATGGCGTATTTATATATATATATATGGCGCGTGTTGCATTGTGGGTAGCTCGTGACGTCACTGTGTGTGAAAGAATGGGCCCGGCGCCGGCATGCTCAGCCTGCCAGATGCTTCCTCGGCTCACACGTGAGCATCGTGGGCAGCATTTCCTGTCGGCGGAGGCCCCGCAGGAGGAGGTGGAGGATTCGGAGCACGACGTCGTCGAGATGGGCGATTCAGGAGAGGAGGAAGTGCCGTTCCGGTTCTCCCTTCCGTGGGGCCAGTCAACCCCGATTCCGGAGGAGGAGGACGAGGACGCCTCGGTGTCTGGAGGTCCGACTCTCAGGTCTGCGCGGATGGATTTCCCAGCGGTGATGACCCTGGCGGCGGAGCGTGTAGGCCTACCGCTCCCCCCAACGCTGCCACCGAGGCCTGTAAGCCGCCTGAGACAGGGGTTTTACGGCCCGGTGCATCCAGCGCAGCCGACCTTCATTTCGCCCCAGCTGCCTGATATATGGCGGTGTGTGGAGGCGACATGGCAGCAGCCATTTAAAACGAAGGCCCCAGTAGCCGCTATGGCAGGCATCATCAAGGCGGAGGGCCGCTCGGACACAGCATGTTCGGGTCTGCCCCCCCTTGATGAGAGCTTGGCGGCCCATCTGCTTCCGCGGGCGGCTGGTTGGGCGGAGGGTAAGCGACCCCTGCCCCCGCTGCCCCGGGACCGAGACACACTAGAATATCTGGACAAGATGTTCAAGCTCGGTACGCAGATGGCGGCTGCAGCGAATAATCTCGGCGTGTTGGGCGTCTCCCTGATTACCCCTCAGGCAGTCGCCCCCGCCCTCCTGTCTCAAGACGAGAGCGATTATCCGGACCGCGCGATAGGTCAGATGAACAATCTGATTCATGGCGTGGCCGCTGCAGCAGGGCGGGTGATTTCCTTGGCCACAGTGGCGTCTCGTCACGTGTGGTTGGGACTCACTGCCCTATCTAAGAAAGACCGAGAAGATCTCCTCGGAGCCCCCGGAGGGGCTCTTTGGGTCGATCTCCTCGGTCACCCAGCGCTTCAGCCGCCTGGAGGAGGAAAGAGTCCAGCTTAGCCAGATGCTACCGCTGGCCCCTCCTCCGGCCCCGCTACGCGCTCCTCCAAGCATTTCCATGCAGGCGAGGGAGCGCAGCGCGACAATGAAGCGGAGGGAGAGGCGCAGCCACGGGACCCCCGTGCCGGCGGCGCCCTCCACCTCTACGGCCCATCCTGGTACCGGCATATCGGCAGCCACGGGGACAGGCTGCCCGACCTCGGCATGCTCCTCAGCAGCAGAGAGCGGCCGGGTGGGGTGCGCCGTCTGCCCGGAGCTGACTGGCGGGGGGAGGTAGCGTCTCGGCGGGGGGAGAAAAACTCTTCCCCCGGGACGCAAGGATGAATCCCGCCTCCCCTATTTGATGCACAGATTCCCATGAAAACTTTTAAAAATAAAGAAAAGGTTGATCTGTATCCAAGTCTAAGTGTCCTTTGTTTCCACAATGCTACACTTACACATGATGTCTGTACAGATTCCCCACTCGCCACCCCAGCCGTAGCTCCTGTAAGAGAGGAGGCTAGTGGGAGTGCGCAGATGAGAGTGATAAAACACAAGCAAAGCTATCGTAGTGCTATACGTGTACAGAGGCATTATGGCCGGCGTATTGCTGTTAGGGAACACACTAAGCCTGGGGCTAAGACTCCAATTAATGCAATTGACCAGAGTGGTAAGAGTTGCATTATGGCAGCGCCTGCACTCACAGAAGAGCGCGTGGTGGTGCGTTCAGGGGCCTTAGTAGAACGCACTACTCCTATAAGGACTCCGATTAATGATGTCCACCGTAAAGGTGAGAACGGCATTATAACGGCCCCTACACACGGCGGCGTGCGTGTCTTGAGCTTGAGGAGTCAACGCGAGCAGCCCGACCAACAACCAACCACATGAATGTCCCGCCCCGGATATACAAAGCAAAGCATTCATGCTACATCCATGCTGGCTAAATACACTGTCTATGCTTGCTAGCTGTCCATTCTAACGAAGTACACTGGATATAAACTCCCCAAACAAGCGAACACCTACCAGTTTCCCCCACTGTCTTTGCCACCTCCCCCCATGCCTGGCTCCTCCGGTTTGTATCCCTGTATGTTCCCTACTGCCACGATCATTTTCTCCTCCTTTTGTTGACATATGGGAAATAACTGCGGTCTGGCTCTCCCAACATACACCCGGTTTGATTGGCTACTGCTTGTACTGTCAGATTTACATACGAGGGATTTGATTGGCTGACGCCTCTGTCGAGGCGGCAAAAGTAGAACATTGCTCTACTTTTGCAGCGAGCACCTCGAGAGAAGCTACGCTTTGCTCCCACAATACAGTTCGGCGAATCGTGACGTCCCCCATTCAAAGTGAATGGGCAGAAGCGTTGAAGCGGCAACGCACGCCGCCGTGTGTAGGGGCCGTAACGGCCCGTCCACATGGCGGCGTGCGCTGCCGCTTGCCGGCGGGCGTGTCTGAAACTCGACCAACAACCAATCACATGAATCTCCCGCCCCTGACACACAAGCAGCAGTTTCATTGGCTAGAGCTTGTACTGGCATATGATTCGATTGGCTGACGCTTCTGCCGAGGCGTCAAAAGTTGAACATTGCTCAACTTTTGCAGCGAGCCACGCCAGCTACGCTCCACGTCGCTTCCCACGATGCATTTCGGCTAAAAGTGACGTCACCCCATTCAAAGTGAATGGTGAAGCGTCAACGCACGCCGCTGTGTGGACGGGCCGTAAGGGAGCGCGCGCTCACACATGAGCGTGCGGCGGTGCGTTCAGGGTCCTCAGTAAATAATCGGCCCTTTCTGTGTCGACCCTCCATGGGCAAATCTTCCCTTCACGGGGAGTTTTGCGGCGGGACGGGTCGCCAGAGAATACCACAGCTTTATAGCTGCGGCCCCACAGCTGAGGGCATGCCCTTTAACACAGTGTTATGGGGAATGGAAACTCAGCTGTGTACTATCAAAGTGGATGGACAGGACGCTGAGACGGGGCTATTCACTCCAGTTTTGCAGCGTCCCACTCCCTTTTATGGGCATGCGAGAGGTAAATCTATTCTCTCAGGAGGAGATGGGTTTCCTCTCAGCAGAGATTCAGGCTCTGGTGCAGAAACAGGCTGTGTCTGTTGTGCACCCTCAGCGCATGGAAGAGGGTCTTTATTCCATGTACTTCCTGGTTCTCAAGAAGACAGGGGAATTCAGACCTATTCTAGATCTCCGCGGCCTGAATCGCCACATTTCCCGCAGGAAATTCTGCATGTTAACTGTGAAAGCACAGGCGGAGCCCTCCACTCAGGGCACTGTCTGTCCTATTCCGCTCGCTGAAGAGAGGTGTAGGATGATAGTCAGGAGGCGAGGCCTCCTTTTATATGGTGTGATGCGCGCACATTCAGGTAGGCCCGCCCAAGGCCGGCTATGTCTATAGAAGTCTCAGTGGGAGAATGCTCGCAGGGTAAGGTAGTACCCATAGAGTCCAGTAGAGGGCTCCGCCTGTGCTAAAATAACAAAGGGTTACAATACGTAACCCAACGTTTCTTACATATGACGCCAACAGCAAATTTGGAAAAGTCTTGTTCTTTTAATTTGTCACCAGGTGGCTTTAAATACTTAGGAATAAATATAACACCACACCTGGATAATCTGTTTAAAGGGAATTACAATCCACTCATTGACAAAATCAAACAGGATTTATCTAAATGGTCCACATTAGCCAATATCACTGCTACTGTAGGAAGAATCAATGTCATAAAAATGAATATTCTACCGAGATGTATTTTTCTTTTTCAAATGTTACCATGCTATTTATCCGCTGACTATTTTAAATCTCTCAATAGACACATCTCAAAATGTATCTGGTGTAATAAAAAACCAAGAATCAAGTTAATTACTCTTATGAAACCAGAAACTATGGGTGGTATTGGTCTTCCCAACTTTCAACACTACTTCTGGTCAGCTCAATTAAGAAATGTACTATCTTGGTTTCTGGGAAGAAAGGATTCACTATGGGTTCAGATAGAAGCCAATATCTTTGACCCGTTGCCAGTGGAAACTCTTATATTTGTTAAAGACTTCAATAAGGTGAAAAATATGGCCAAATGTTTTACAGTGGTCAATACACTTTTAGCCTGGAGGGACTGTACAAAAAAAGTTCATGTTAACTCTGGCCTTTCAATCTTTTCTCCTATTTTGAACAATCCTGATCTTAGAAAATATTTGTTGTCAATTAATATAAACAAATGGACGAAATCAGGTATAACGTAATTGAAACATTTGTTTCACAAAGATATAACATTGAAATAATTTAATGATTTAAGAGCAGAATATGACATTTAAAATAAGGATTTTTTTCAGATACCTGCAAATTAGGAACGTGATCCACTCAATTATTAAAAGCAATAAATTGAGATCGGGATTGTTGGAAGAGGAGGAGATATTGATGTCATCGAGCACGATCAAAGGTAAAATTAGAGAATTTAATGCAGTTTTTTCTAAAAGAGCTCAGTCATCCTTTCCAACTTTAAAAAAGATCTGGGAAAAGGACTTAGGGATACAGATAGATGAAACTACTTGGCTGAATATCTGTGAAAGAACACATTTTCCATTCACAAGCAATAAAATCAAAGAAGCAAACTTTACATTTCTCAACAAATTTTACCTCACACCCATAAAGATGCATAACATTTCCAAAGAAAACTCTCCAAAATGTCCGAGATGTAAAGTAAAAGAAGGAACATTTATGCATCTGTTTTGGGCCTGTGATCTCTTGAAACATTTCTGGGATTCGATTCATGCGCTCACAAAAGCCGTTTTAGGCATCGAAATGAGCCAAAATCCATGTTTTTTTCTGTTAAATGACATGCCAAACTTTAAACGGAACCCCAAACATTACAGAATACTAATCACAATAACATATTTTGCCAAGAAATGTATACTTTTACTCTGGAAGAATGAACATCCTCCAACATTTAAACTTTTCATTGATCAGAAACACATTTTTTACCTCTGGAGAAAATGACATTGGAAAAATATAATCGTGGACATATCTTTCAAGCTCTGTGGTTGCCACTGTTTTCTTATTTGGAAAATATATCTGAGATATGACCAGTGATGGAATGGTGCACTATTGTCGGTATTTTGTATAATTAATTGTATAATTATTTGTTTGTTTTACTTTGATGTGGGTTTATTTTTATTTTTATTTGTTTTCGTTTTATGTTTATTTTCATGGCTCTGTTGTTTAAGTTATATTGTATTTGCGGGTGGAGGGAGGGAGGGGGGAGTGTAGTGAGTGTACTGTGGTACTGTGATATTACAATATAAATGAAATGGCATCGATTACTGTACACTATAATGAAATAAAAAGACGTGCGCAGTGAATTAAAGTGCTGAGGACGAGGAAGACATTTCTTGTTCTCTACTACGAGTCTCAACTCGGGCACCAGCAGAACATGAATTTTAAATGACGTGAGGCACTCAGAGCCGTGGAATGAACCTCACATGCAGGAAAACACTGATCGAGCCGGTGTCTGCAGATCAAGTGCAGTCACAGCTCAGGTGATTAAAGATGCAGCATTGTATGCCATTTTTCCCGGTCTTGTCTCCATCCTGCAGAGTGTAAGAGTCTCGCCTCATTCATGATTCAGAGCCTGGGGGTGTGTGGGTGTGTGTGCAGCGCTCATGCAATTTATCGTGAGTTTTATCTTCATCTGGACTCTTCAACCAAAGGGACCTCGAGTACCCCTCTATTAATACATTTTTGAGACTTGAAAAATTGATGGCAGCGGAGAAATCGGGTGTAGTGGAGAGGGTTGAATCAGCTGACATCACTGTCAGTTACTATGGCTGACTGAACTACAATCTGTGGTTTATCAACTCCAGCTGCTGCTGTCTGGGAAGAAGAGGAAAAGACGTGTCACTTTGACAACACTGGCATTTGGTGAAGTGCTTTGTCTCCTCAATTCTGAGGCTCGCCTCAAAGCAGCTGCATTTCCTCAACAGTCAAACAAAAAGATGTGTTCAGATGTATATCCAAGCTTTATTCTGTTCTAGTACATGGCTTTGATTTCATGTCATTAGCTAAAGTCCCAGTACACTAGGGAATTCACCCTGACTGCCCTCTCATAGTGCAGGCTACGAGGAACTGATCGATTGATAGATAGTTGATATAAATAATAGTTAATGCATATCAACTTTTCCTGAAGCACGGGTTGCCTAAGGTCAGGTTTATTTGCCTTTGTCAGGCCAATAGTCCAAAATCAAAAGATATCCAATTACAATGAAATGAAACGGAACAAGCAGCAAATCAAAACATTTGACAGGCCTGAACGAGTGAAGTATTGGCATTTTGACTGATTGATAAATGTGTTAAAATGTTACTCAATAATCCTCAAAGGAAAATGTGCTGTAATGTTGATGTCTTAAAAATAGCCTACAAATCATCAGGAATGACAGTTATTATGGTAACTTGACATTTGAGTCTTTTGCACAACTGTTACGGGAAATATTACCCACAGATGATGAAGTCAGAGGCAAGATCTCTGAGCTGCACCTGACATTTAGCAGATCTCTGCTCATCACAGTGACTTGCTTCTAATTCAAATGTTTTGATCTTCCAAAATCTATCACCGGCGGTTTGGCCCTCTTTCTGTAAACCAATGTCGGAGCATTTGAATTTGGTAGATACAATTTATATTCTTTCAAAAATTGACAAAGTACTTAAGCTGAAATGTCAGTTTCCTGGGGAGGAATATGAGGTGCTCAACAGAGATAATGCCGCCCATCACACACTACAGTTAAATCATTACCCCAAATAAATATAATTTGTATATGTGTGTCATTTATCGGATTGATATGTTGTGTGTTATTCTCCAGCTCATCTGCATTTGTGAAACGAGAGGCTGAATTCGCCAAATGTATCACATCACTGTTGTATTACATTTAAATGCAGTTGAGTTACAAATTGGGTCAGGAAATGTTTAGGCTATGACATCACGTCATTCCGTCCTTGATCATATTACAATTTTCAACCACTGGCTTTAATTTCCGTAGATATGAAGGAGGGTGAAACTTGAAAGGCGAAGTTTGAAAGCCTTCCCTATCATTAACTTTCATCTCAGGCCGTAAACAAATGAGAGAATCAATTTAGGATGAAAGTAAGTCATTGGTCTTGTCACTACCACTTAAGGTCACAAGGGTAATTCATTTTAATGAAGAGGAAGTCAAATACTGCCATGGACACTCCCGGCTCCTCTAGCCACCATCTCAGGGCTGAGCGTCTTTGGATCAAAAGGCGGTCCTTTATCCCCCACTAACCTGCCGTCTGATGTCTCCTGTAGAGATCAAGAGAGTGCTGTTAGAGTCCAACAGATACTTGCTTTTTTGAATGTGGTGTGTTCACACGTCCGGGTCATGTTCGCTTTTGCTGCTGTTTTGTCAAATTGCAGCAACTGTTTTCCAAGCAACTTTTCCAAATAACATGGCATAATGTGAAGTTGGAATAAATTGTTTTGCTCAGTTTCTAGGCTCCTGTTTTTCATTTAAACAACATTGCGCAGAGTAATTTATTCAGCGCATCTCTCACAATTATTTCCTCAAAGGAGGACCACTCCATATCCAGGAGCTCAAGAAAGGATTTTAAGTCTCTCTGTTTTATTATTAAAAGCCAACATTTACTCATGACATTTGCATCCTAATAACTGCAAGATAAGTTGGAGCTAGGATGACACTCTAAACCCAATCTCCATAATGATATGTATAGGGGAACAGTGTTACCTTTTAATGGTTTAGTATACGCAGAAGGAAGAGAAGTGTAGGCGACTGAGACACAGCTGATCAGCTCTGTCATGCCTTTCAGTGGTGTGAAGATAAGAGGCCTGCAGATAACTGGGAATCTCTGAAAGTGTAATCTTTCTGTTGTCTCTGCTTTTTGGCACAGGCCTTTTGATATACTAAACTGTATGTTGCTATTAATTTTTTCCTCATTAATTTCAGTCTGCTGACTCTGCCATCAGTCAGTTAAATGTACCAGGGAGGGAGACAGTCTGAGCAGAGACGATGGCTAATTTCCTCTCTTCTTCCTCCTTCACTCCATAACCAGCCTTTCACACGCACACATGTATATGCTGCTTTATCATAAAGGATCATAGCTATCAAAGTATAGGGGGTGTTACAAATAAAACATCATTGTTTATCAGTGACGGGAGGAATTTGTCTCATTATCATTTCACAACCTTTTTTGGGGGGACTTCATTTGAGTCTTAGCAGGGATGAATTACGGTTAAGTCCTTGAGAAAAATCAATTGTGTGATTCTCTCGGGGGACCTACATTGTTTTGCCCTGCGTACACTCATATATTTTTGTCAGAAATACATAATCCCTCCTGCTCAGACGAACTGGAGGAGCCAGGACAGTTCTTTATCACATGTTAGGGAAGTGTCTGACCACCAGCTTGCTTTTTGTTTTGTCTCAGCAGGTTTGAGAACAAGCAATCCCTTTATGCTTCTCTCGAAGACAGGACGCCTATTATGCAATGTTAAGCACACTTAAGCAAACGCTACCACACAAGTGTTTATAAGTGCTTGTACAACTCCTTTTCTGAACACAGTCTGGGTATAATCTATATCTGTGAGATCAAGAAACGGCTCTATCCCAATGTGACCTGAAAAGTGTTTGCAAAGATTGAATGTTATCAGATAATACATATTTTATTTGTTTACCTTGCTTTTGTTTTGTATATTACAAACATTGACCCCCTCCTCCTGTTGCTTTCTAATGGCTTCCCCCCTTATTCTCTTTTCATTTGACAGAAACACCGGGAAAGTGCCGAAAAGGACAAAGCCAGGAATCTACACACCTGTGATTTGATGTGAGCTTGTATTGACCTGAGACTATTAAAATGGAGTTGCCATGGAAACTTCTACTTCTGCTGTCATTGGTGGAGTGTATGGCAGGTAAGGCTCCCAAGCATACTTTACTTTTCAAGTTGTTAGCAAAGGGGTTATGGATTGTTTTTTATAGATTTCTTGGCATAAAGAACAGATGGCATTACAATTTGGGAAAGTAAAGGTGTTATGGTATAGAGCTCCTAAAGCTTTAATACAGTTGTACAAACAGTAGGAAATGTTAACCTTATTGTCAGCTCAAGACAGCCAATCAACATTCTTTCAGTTGTGCTTAGCAGCTATATCTCTTTTTTCCTGCCAGTGAATTATGTTGAAAGAAGAATAAGCCAGTCTTCTATCTCTGAGAGACGGTCCCGTTGTTAGTGGTTGAATGTGCAGTCATTCATTCTAAAGAGCCCCTCAATTGTTACCCTAATCGAGATTGCGCTGGCAGTCGTGCCGATATCTTGTCATTGATCTTGCTTTTAATGAGAGACCTAATTTTCCTCCCTTACAAAATGTTCAGGGTCAAATGCCAGTTCTCTTTTGAATGTCAGAGTCTGAAGCTGAGAACAAGATGAATAAGGGTTTTGTCGCATGAGCACAGTTTCTTGAATAATTAATCATCTTTCATGTTGCCTTGCTCCAAATCAGCAGCCCCTCCTCACAGCTGGACCAAAAAGAATTAGAGTGTGTGCGTGCAAGCATGTGCGTGTGTGTGTACGACAACATCACGTCGGCACCTACATTTGCCTACATGGCAATTAGCACCACTTATCACTAAATCCAATACACATCAGTGGTTGTCTAATGAGGCTTTCCTCTGGGAACTGTGATTCACTATGGGATTAAGGATCTACACCACATGTCTGAATCACATATTATGTCCTACTTAAGCATTCTGTTAAATATACAGACGAGCAAATGTCTTAGAAATCGGTGGAAATCCTGCCACAAACCTAACAGATTTGTGATCAGACAACAGGAGAGCATTAAAGTCTGCGCCGCACAGCCATAAACTGTACTCCTGCAATCCTGAGGTGCAGAAACCACATTCAGGGTTATTTATTTAAAACAAATTAGTGCTTAACAAAGGAGCAGAGTGCAAACACTTGTGTTGCACAGCCCTTGCCTCACTCTCGAGGCGCACAGTCAAAGCCACGGAGTAACCCAGCATTAATATTCAGTAAGGGGTTACATTACATATGCTCTGCTTGCAAGACAAGTATGGCGCAATATAACGATAGACCTCCAAAGCCTCTGTTCTGAGTAGGACTTGATAAGCATTTTAGTATGCAGGCTTGAAATACTGGGTAGAGAAGCACAGTGTGAGGGAGCTAGATAGGTGCTCCTGGCTAGTTTATTTATCCAGACTTGGACATTTTTTTGGTAAACAGTAGGCATTGGCTGTGTGGGAGAGCAGTGGGGTCAAGGGGAAGTCATTCCCATAGTGAGTTCATCGAGAGTTAACCAGCTCTACACTATTCCTCCCACGGGGGGTCTGAACGGCCAGAGAGCGGGGCGTGTACGGCATGTGTGTGTGAATGAGTTAGGAAGTTAGAGCAAGGGAGCAAAGAAGAGGCATTGAGTTAGGGCTTATGCTCCCACACACACACACACACACACACACACACACAGCAAACCTCCTCGCAGAAAGCCACTTCCAGCATCAGATCAACAGTTCCTATCTCACAGAAGTGGTTTTATTCATACAGTCAGAACCATGTTGGTAGATCACGGTCACAAAGGTGTAATCAAGAAAACTCAATTTATTCTGACAGATAAAGTCTATAAGGATTGGAGAACAATCGAACAATATCTGTTAAATTAACTCACTACATTATTCAACAAAAACATTCAAATATATCAGAGAGATGTCATACAGCGATTTGGTAAAAGAACATCTAAAATATGCACCTTCTGTGCTCTTGCTATAGAACCACTTGCTAAAAACATAATTCATTTGATGCAAATATAGATTTAAAACATTTTACGACAAGCTCAATTCATTTACATGCGTCTTCCTAAAAATAATTGGCAGCAGCAATCAAACTAACATCTGTTGTTACAACTAAAGAGCTACAATTTAGCAGAATTGGAAACAGAATTGTTTACAAATCAAGTTAGATTGCTGTTATGGCTTTAACCAGCAATCAGATGTCTTTTGCTTTCAGCAAAATTCAGAATTAATATGTTTCATGGTTAGTTAAATGGGTGTCAACAGTTTCAGAGAAGTAATGCATTTTGGCTCCCTGTCTTTGTGTTTGATGTTGTGAAGAGGAGCTGCTCAAAGCTGTTGTCTACATACAAGAGACGCTCTTTATTTATTTTATTTAGAACATTCTGTATTTGTTGGTTTACTTAAAAATGTATGATCAGTGGAAGTGGGATGCACATGGCTCAATGTTCAGTGTCAAAGCAAAGGGTGAATACTTATGTACATGTGATATTTAATTTAATTATTTTTAACACGTTTGCAAACAAATTCTTTAAATACGTTTTCGCTTTGTCATTATGGGGTATTGAGAACAAAAATGAATTTAATCCATTTAGAAATAAGGCTGTAACATAACAAAATTATGAGAAAGAAAGAAAAAAGTTAAGGAGTATGAATACTTTCCGGATGCACTGTATACCTTAAAGTCTTGGTCATTTTAATTCCAAATTCCCTTTATGTCTTTGTTCGCCTAACAGTAACTTAGACTTTGGTTGGAACTCTGTGGCAACAGACATTTGTAATTCGTTTTGTTCAGCTAGATAATCCCCACAATAAATTACATGGCTGTGCATCACCAAGCTAAAGCTAAATCACCAAACCAACACTAAGCTAAAGGAGAACTTGTGTCGGTGTGATGACGTTTAGTGGCTTATTTCGACACTAGTTAGCAACCACCGTTTTTATGACACACAGAAGCATCGATGACTGACGTATTTAATGTCGTAGAACAAAGTGTGAACATCTTTTAAGCATGTGTTATCTACAGAAATGAAGCTTAGCGCAAGTTCAATAAGGAAGACCTAACACGTCACTCGATGGCTCCCTTCCCCCCTCATTAAATATGAGGGCGTCACCCTTCAGTAGCCAATAGCTGCACATGCTAAATTCCTTAAATGCCTGCTCTTCCTCCCTGTCAGTTGTCATTTGCAGATGACCGCAAACAGTAGAAGTACTACAATACTCCTCCTCGTGAGAAAAAAAAATAAAAAAGCACAAGAAAAACTAGCTCAAGATGTCCAACTCGGACAATTCAGATCACGAACCTGGTATGGAAATCTTCGAGCCCGGTTCGGCTCCCCACAGCGGCCAGAGGCAGACTTCCTCATCGCCCGGCTCCTGCAGCAGGGCATCCCCACAGCTCCAGGCCTCACTCTCTCGCAGCTCCGAGAGCTCTCGGATCAGGTCTCCAGCACAGCTCCCCAGTCCAGGGCAGCAGCTCCAGTCAGCTCCCCAGAGAGCAGGGCGAGGACGCGGCCGCAGCCGCGGAGGTAAAAAAAAAAAAAAGGGCAGGAAGTCGAGCCCTCCAGGATCCCGTCCACCTCCAAAATCCACCCCTTCCCAGGCTCGCCAGTCCGGGAGCGTCACTAACACACCCCTCATGGAGAGTAGCGTGGCCGGCTCCCTGCAATCCCTGGCTAGCTCCATGATAGCTATCGATGCTCGCCTCCAGGCCCTGGAAGACTCCGTCACAGGAGCTTCAACTTCCGTGGCACTCAGGTCAGGTACTAGTGTTAACGAAAATGTTTGCACTCACCCACACAGGGTCGGCTCGTAACGGAATAGATGTAACGGCGTTACGTAATCAGAAATACAAAAAATCAAGTATATTCAGCGGGCGTTACATTTGAAAAACGAGTAATCTGAGTCAGTTACTTTCGTAAACCTGAAGTGAATACTTATTGGAATTATTGGTTGAGAGGTTTCCTCACAAAAGTAATATTGATTACCGGCAGAACCGTGTGCACACTGCACAGCGCTGCAGCGTGTCTGTGAGCGAGAGATGCAGCGTGTCTGTGAGGCCCCGCCCCCGCACGCACATGAGAGAGAGAGAGTTCTCTTTCAAAATATATTGAACGGAGATAGTTAGATAAAACGTGGAAGATAACGTTTATGTAGCATTTATTTATTGTCGAAATGATGACATTTATAACGGGATCAAATCAAAGTGAATGGCCTGCTGAATGCATAGGGCAAGTGACTGGAAAAAAGTTATTACATCGTTTCAGATAATAAATAATAATGATAATTCATTCTATTTAGGGGCGCCTTTCAAAGCACCCAAGGACACCTTACAATGCATAACATATTCCAAGGAAAGGTTTTAAGACGGTACAAGAATGCAGTATGGGTGAGTTTTATGTGTGGTGCAGATGAGAGCTGTCCAGAATGACACTAAGATGTTGTGTTGTGCTCTTGATAAAACAGTAAAATATGTGTCTCCCGTTCACCAAAACATACCCATCTGTTATGGAAAAGAAAGTATTCCAAAGAAAAAAGAAGAAGGAAAGAAAAGAAAGAAGAAGAAGAAGGAAAGAAAAGAAGAAAGAAGAGGAAAGAGAAGAAAGAAACTTGGAAGTATTCTAAAAGTAATCTGCCACCGGTACCGGCGGGGACTGTTGTTAGCTTCTGATGCGCAGAAGAAAAATCTGGCCCACCCTATATATTTTTACAGGCCCACCCTAAAGTACATTCATTTTTTGTGTGCGAGCAACGTGACCAACAACCAATCACATGAGTCTCTTGCCCCCGACATACAAAGCAATAGCAATGTTAAAACGAAGTAAACTGGAAAAAAAATAAAATAATCTCCAACAGGTGAAAACCTACCAGTTTCACCCACTGTCTCTGCCACCTCCCTCCATGCCTCGCTCCTCTAGTTTGTATCCCGGTAGATGAACAGAGACCGATCATTCAGCACCGGGTGATTCACTACCGCTATAATGAATTTTCCCTCCATTTTTTGGAATATGAGGTAATGACCTGCGTAGTCTCTCCCAGCATACACGCGGTTTGACTGGCTAGCGCTTGTACTGGCAGATTTGCATAAACGGGATTTCATTGGCTGACGCTTCTGCCGAGGCGCCAAAAAATTGAACATTGCTCAACTTTTGAAGCGAGCAACGCCAGCAACGCTCCACGTCGCTTCCCAAAATACAGTTCTGCTAAAAGTGACGTCACCCTATTCAAAGTGAATGGGCAGAAGCGTTGGAAGCTTTAACGCGCGCCACCGTGTGGACGGGCCGTCACAGTAGCTCTGCGCCAGAAACCTCCTGGAGGAAGAAAAAATTAAAAAATTGGAATATCACCCCTCCACTCCCATTATCATCCCTCAGCTAGCAGCTGCGCTATCTACTCACCCAGATTCCGTGTTTGTTGACTATCTCCTGTCAGGGCTCTCCCAAAGCTTCAGGGTAGGGGTCCTCCCATCTCCCACAGTGACTTTCGTAGCAAGAAACTTACAGTCAGCCGCTAAAGAACCCAACATAGTTTCCCAGCTCATCGACAAAGAACTTCTCAAAGGATATATAATCGGCCCTTTTAGCTCCTCCCCCTTCTCAGTGTTCCGTTCAAATCCCATCGGAATAAGCCACACGTAAATAAAAGGCTGATTTTCGATCTGTCCGCTCCCCGCTCTGGCCATTCGGCAGCGTCAATAGCATCATCCCTCCAGATCAGTTCTCCCTTCACCATGCCTCAGTGGATAATGCAATAAAGATGATCAAGTTCACAGGGCACGGAGCTCGGCTCTCCAAAGCGGACATTACCGATGCCTTCAAAATCATCCCCATTCATCCGTCTCAGTGGAATTCGTTCGGTATTAAGTGGGAGTCCAAACTCTATTTTTGCAGAAGCAGCCCCTGCATCTTCAATTCCTTCTCGGAAGCACTCTGCTGGATCCTGCTGAATCCCGCTGAACATCGTCAGAATCCCCTCCGTCCTTCACCTACTGGACGACTCCTCCCCATAGACCCGCCACAGGACAGCTCAGGGATCTCACTGGCCAAGCTTAAACACTGCTTCAGGAGTTAGGTGTCCCTCTCTCCAAAGAGAAAATGTTAGGTCCCGACACACGCTTAGAGTTCTTAGGCATCATCCTCGACTCCATAGACATGAAGGCGTCTCTCCCCTCCAACAAATTGCAGCGCATCCGGCACATCACCAAGTCATACTGCGAGCAACAAGTTATCACAAAACAACAGTTGCTCTCCCTTCTCGGACACCTCAACTTCGCCATGCACGTCATCCCCCAGGGGCGCTCGTTCATCTCCCGCAGCATCAGCGGTCGACTCCATGACTGCGTTTTCTTAGACGAAGGCTGCCGCTCAGACCTACGTTTCTGGTCCCTCCTGCTCGCCCACTGGAACGGAGTTACTTTCTTTTACGATGACCTCGTGCGTTCCTCTGACTCAATGAGGTTCTTCACGGATGCCGCCCCATCCGTGGGTTTCGGGGGTTTCTTCCAGGGAGAGTGGTTCGCAGGGTCATGGTCCCTGTCAATTTCTACCTCAAGCAAGTTCTCATTAAATCCGGCCTATCACCTATATCATACCCGGGACATTCCTTCAGGATAGGTGCAGCCACCTCTGCTGCTAATCAAGGTCTCTCTACCTCATCCCTACAACAACTAGGACGGTGGTCCTCCTCCGCCTTCACAACCTACATTCGCCCGGACATCAGCGCCGTACTGGCTTCCCAAAGATCTCTCAGACCCTGACTATGGTATCTATGCATTTAACTGGTGGTAGCTCATAAACACATTCACAAGTATACATGTCTCACAAAGGTACCTGATATTCAAACTGCATTCCTGTCCGCGGCGGCGGCGGCGGCTAGTGGAGTACTTTGTGACCACAGAGTGTGAACGTTGTGATCAGCTGTTTTTGCGCAGTTCTCCAGTGAAGGGGGGGAGTCTCCCTCCGCAGCCGGTTGGCGTAGTTTTGGCACAAGTCCGTTGTACAGACCGACATTAACACGATCACTACGTGACAAAAGTTTTCAAAACCGTGGCTACTGAAATCAATCTTACTAACTGCTGTCTGGGCAATTTACTCCGCGTGAGTTGGCAGACTTTATTTTGCTTACTTTAACATCATTTTTCATGGTGGGGCTAAGCCATTTCTTGGTATGGGTGTAGCCTACCCCAGCCATACCCTGGCGCTGCCACTAGTGGCACGTATGGGGCGGGCCATTTTGCACATGCGTTAAATGCGTTAAATATTTTAACGCAATTAATTCAAAAAAGTAATTACCGCCGTTAACGCGATAATTTTGACAGCACTAATATATATATATATATATATATAGCCTGCGAAGTCAGGCGTGGTGGAAGGCCACCGTACACTTCGGTGTCGTAGCTTCGGGCTACCGTACACTTCGGTGTCGTGGACGTTGGGCCACCGTTACAAAACGAAACCGCTCGCTCCTCGGCGTAGTCAAGCCCTGCGGGCCAGGCATGCGACCCGCAGGTCGTTTTCAGGTAAGACCGGCACTGATTTCGGCAGTCAGAGTCTCAGCATGACCCGTAAGCTCCGGCAGTGATTCCGGCACTCATATATGTGTCGCTCATATATGTGTTAATCTATTATCTTTCCTTCCCAGATCACCAGTCACCCCACAAGGTAAGCAACTCAGTTCATCTCAGTATTTCATACTTCACTGGTTTTGGGGATTTCATCGGAGCGGTGCTTTCCCTCCTGAATGATTATCCTGCAAACCGGGGCCTAATCGCCAAACACCATAACATTCCCCTGTTGTATTATCATGGCAATCATTTCATTCATATGACGTGTAAACAATAAATATGTAATTCTTACATCACGTCTCTCCGGTTTGAAATTAAGCTTAGCGCAAGTTCAATAAGGAAGACCTAACACGAGTCACTTACACGTCACTCGATGGCTCCCTTCCCCCCTCATTAAATATGAGGGCGTCACCCTTCAGCAGCCAATAGCTGCACATGCTAAATTCCTTAAATGCCTGCTCTTCCTCCCTGTCAGTTGTCATTTGCAGATGACCGCAACCCGCCTCCACCCCTCTCGCCTCCAGTCTCCTCCAGGACAAAGCTAAACCTTCCTTCTTCAGACCGGTCTCACCTACTCAGCACCACCACCAGTGTCTAGACCCCGGGGATTTCATCGGAGCGGTGCTTTCCCTCCTGAATGATTATCCTGCAAACCGGGGCCTAATCGCCAAACACCATTACATTCCCCTGTTGTATTATCATGGCAATCATTTCATTCATATGACGTGTAAACAATAAATATGTAATTCTTACATCACGTCTCTCCGGTTTGAACTTATTTCAGGCTTCTAAACACACACTTGTTGAAATTCATTTGACTTCGAGACAAGGGAACCGGGATTTCTAAGTAATTTCTGGGTTTCAGGACTCATTCCTGCTCCACTCTTTTACAGAGACCTGAAAACTGCATACATTTACATATGGTTATGCAAGTATAGTTTCAGGACTGACTCAAATAGATGTCAAATCATCCTTTAATATGACACAGACAGTGGTCACCCTTAATACAACTGACAAGACAAGAAATAGAGTTTTACCACGCCACTGTTCATTTGGAGCAGGTTTATATCTTAGCCAGTGGAAATGAAGCGCTGCTTCTCGCCAGCATTATAATCTCCTAGAACTACTTTTACTTTGCTCTGTATTCCCCCTGTGTGCCTCCCAGAGACGACTGGAGTTTCAAATATTGACTTACCTCATTGATTCATCAAAACATGGCAAAGCCTTTTAGGAATCCTTAAGCAAGGATTTTATTGCATCTTTGAAGTTCTGTATATGTGAAGATGTGGAATATTCCCCAGAGTGTCTTACTCCCATAGCTGGCAGTATTTCCTTTCACTGCATACAGGAATGAAAAATCACCCACTTTAAATGTGTTTCTGTGGCATTAATTATAGCTCAGTAATAATGAATCTGTACTGTTTATTACTTTTTGTAAATACATCACTATCAATTCAACAGTAGTATGTATTTCTGTCGCGATACATCTATTAGCCTGGAGCACTGCTGTGAGCTGCTCTTATTAAGTTACTGGTCTGTGAAGATCACAACGAAATAATGTCAACATTTCACTTGTATTATCTTCGATGTAAGCGGAGACAGGACTGTAATTATGCTTTTATCACCAGATTAAAAAAATGAAACATTTAATTTCAGCCTCACACTATTCTCTCACATATACACTAACTGAGATAGAGAGTGAGAGATTTTGGCTGATATTTATTTATGAAATGTCTGTATCTCTGAGATACTTACATTGAATTTACACTGCATTTTCCAAAGGTGAGGACTAATGGTCAAATCAAGCATGTACGGGACTGAGTTGGAAATATGTTTCAAACCATGATAAATGTTTCCATTAGTGCATAGCAGTTGGTAAGTGACAAATCACCTACTGTAACATTTCTTGAGGAGGTAATAGTTGCAATATTACTGCAATTAGATGAAAAATTCTTAGAAGCAATGCATTGCTGGGTTTATGTAGACATTTAACAGAGGAAACAACAACAAGAAATAGGTGCAATTTGCCATTCCCACATATGGGACTGGACATAATCAATTATGTGTGTCTGCAGCGAACATGGCATTGGGTACCCTGGATACAAGGGATGTTATTGAATTATAGATGCATTTGCTTTGATTAGCTTGAGAATCGTGTGACATGGTTGGATATTGGTTGGTAACGTGTGGGCCACCTTCTTCTTACTACCTACTGTGTTGCTAAAAATGTAATTAACTTCATAAACAATATTCTGCAGAACAGCACCGTATAGTCCTAGCAATAAATAATGCTGGATCATATTTGTTTATATGTAATGCTATTTATTTGTACTGTGTTTCTTTATTTTGTTTATTTTTGTTTATTTAGTTATTTTGTTTCTTTATTTCTTTATTTTCTTTATTTCTTTATTTCCCTTATATTAGTACTGGAATCACCACACGGTATCCATCTCCTCTCAATATTCCAGCAGTTTAAATTATTTTTACTGGTGTATTTTACTGTGAATGTTAAAATATTGATGGAACCTTGGAAAACAAGTTTCACAGATATAATATTTAAAACAGATTTGATCGACTCCATACTTTGCTCCAAACAAGCCAAACCTTACTTCTGCTCCGGGGTAACATTTGCTGCCCCTGAATGAGAAACCTTAAATGTTTGCCTTATCGGCCTGGACAGAGGGGAAAGATGCTTTAAAAAGCAAGATTGGCTTTTTTATTTATTTGATGCATAAAACCCTGAGCTGAAACGAATGGATTTGGGACCTCACAAACGACCGATACCTCCCCCACAGCTAACTCCCCATGTGCCTGTTTATTCATGCTGAGGTAAGCTGGAGGAATTCATTTGCTGTCAGCTACTATTGAATTTGAGATTAGTTTTTATTTCAGTCTCCTAAACAGCTCCCTCTGCCTTCCACTTGTGCTTCGCTGCTGAGTCTTGTGTTGTGTGAGGAGCCTCCGAAAACAGCTGCACATATCACCATCTGGCAGCAGGTGACAGATATGAGTGCAGGCGACCCATTTTATTTTTAAAGACCCCTTTCATAATGACCTCCATCTCGGTCCTGCAGCATTGTGCAGTCAACTTCCTGTTAGGATTCTGGATCAGTGCACTCCTCTGATAGAGAGCTTGTTCAGGATTTTGCTTTCCTTGCTCTGGGGTGCTCAGAGTTGGACCTGCAATCAGATTCTGACACACAGGTTTAAACATGTCCCTTGACTTTCTTAGTTCCCTTAAGCAGTACACAATCTATCAACAATGTGATTTTAACATTTTAAAACATTTTAAACTTTTGGCAGAAGTATTTCCAGTATACATCCAGTCTGGTTAAATCAAGGTTTGAATAAATTTTTATCTTTAGTATTTTCATGCATGCCCCTTATCAATATTTGGCCACTTTCCTTTTGCTGTAACAATGTACATTTCCCTTCTGTGGGACTAATAACCATATTCTTATTCTGATTCTGATCACTGCCACTAATATGTTTTTTTCTCGACAAAACAGCTCTGTGTGTTCAGCTTGTATCTCTAAGTCTGCTGTAGTGTGTCAAATTCCTGTGTTTGATTACCAGAAAGTCTGAAAAAGATTCTGCTTTTTCCTACCGTATCTTACATTCATTTCATGAATGCAAAAAAAGAGTTTCAGAGAGTTTGCATCAGGTTGAACTGAGCCCCCAGGCACAGCCCCCAGAGCCAAAATACCTTATTATTATTCTGGCACTCATTCACCATTAGAATAACTGTTTCCATGGTGCTGCCAAGATCGGGTCAGTTCATTGCCGCCATAAACTAGATAACCCAGGGCGGCAAACAAATATCTGTGTTGATTAGTCTCGTATTAATTGAATATTGAGTAAGGTTGGCAGCACACTTTTGGATTGATTAAGAGTGCAATAAACACCAAGGTTATGAAAAAGATTCTGCTTTTTCCTACCGTATCTTACATTCATTTCATGAATGCAAAAAAAGAGTTTCAGAGAGTTTGCATCAGGTTGAACTGAGCCCCCAGGCACAGCCCCCAGAGCCAAAATACCTTATTATTATTCTGGCACTCATTCACCATTAGAATAACTGTTTCCATGGTGCTGCCAAGATCGGGTCAGTTCATTGCCGCCATAAACTAGATAACCCAGGGCGGCAAACAAATATCTGTGTTGATTAGTCTCGTATTAATTGAATATTGAGTAAGGTTGGCAGCACACTTTTGGATTGATTAAGAGTGCAATAAACACCAAGGTTATGCAAAAATGTTCTCACAGACATGGTTCAGCACGATTAGTTTGTTTACTTGTGGGTGCAGCAGAGATAATACCAGTTGTTCTGTTGAGCCGTTGTTTGTGCTTTAAGTGTGGCAGCAGCAGGGTGCCAGTGATAAGTGCAGGGTCCAACACATTAAATAAGCACCATGAAACACTCACTGCGCTCCAAAAAAACGTTTTACCACAGTCTTAATCAGCTGGTCATGAAAATAACTTGAGGAAGAGCCACAGCAGCGCATTTCTGCATTCATTTGTTAGAACACAAAACTGCTTTGACAATGAATCAACTATTTCACAGTCTTTAGACTTGTATGCATTCCGATACAATCAAAAATGAATTATTAATAACTAACTAGTTACACAACTTGATGAAATCCTGTTTCTGGATGACCTAAATACTAAATCTGTAAGAGAAGAGAACATAATAATGCTGTCATTTTACAATTAACTTTGTAAAATGGGAACATCATCCTGGTACTGAGCGAGTTATGCCTTCCAGCTGTGAAAGTGCTGTCATCATGTAATGACTCAAAGAATAATAGGATAATAAGAATAACCTTTATGGACTGGACATTTCTCATAAAATCCTGCTTTGCAATAACTTGCCCTGAAATGTGATTTCCCACTATTCTGCTCTACATCCAGACATATGTGTTTCTACTATCATTAGAGGCGATTGTGTGAGACTTATATCATGCAGTGTTGTTATGTGCGCATAAGCATTGTAGTATATCATTCTACATTCTTAAATTGTTATCCTCTGATGGAATACCTTTTTCCTAATTACTTAAAGCCATGTTGTGTATTCAGTTAATCCCTAAACCTGGCTGTACATCATTAATGAATACTGTGCAACAGGATTCCCAAACACTAGATTGCGCTGCATGCAATATCACCTTTGGGCTGAGGTATTATTCAGGTAGGGGAACAAACTTATGTGTTGGAACAAGCCCAACAATACTGTTCTGTTTGTATTCAATTCAATGAATTATTACCAGATGAAATAAAACATCTCTTGATTTGGCTTTGAGTTCTGACTTGAAATTCTGCGAGTTAAAGTAGTTATTAATAACTAAAAAGCTGGATTATGTTGTAGGGGCTGCCAGCTGAATTGGCCCAATTTGAGCATTCTTCAAAACGATGCTGAACGCAAATGTTTTTGACTTGATAACTGGAATCATTTATCAATTTAATAAGGCACAGTGATTCATCTCATGTTTACCACAGGCTTTGTCATCCTTCCCAGTTTGTGTACAACAAGTGTGAGGATGTGTGTTTGAGTATGGACTGTACATGCGGTGTCTTCTGGTAATCAATCTTCTGTCAACGCTGCTTCGAGGTACACTCTTCATCTAACAGAGATTATAATTAGGCAGCCTTTTATTCTCTGTAACGTTCTGAGAGGTTTATCCTTGTGGAGAAGAACAATCAGCGTACAAGGTCCCTTGTCAAGCATCCCCACCCTCTCAGACAGTTATTTTGAGTCTTGAGGATAAACCTGTTCTCCCACGGCGCCACAAACTTGAAAGGGATACCTTCCTCTCATACAAATGAGTTACCCTACCTACATAATCTTCCCCCTTCTGCATCATTACAGAATGCAAGTGTATTCTGACATATCCAAATTAATTCCCTTCAGTCACAGAAAGAAATGTTTATTCCTGGGAAATGTTGACTTCCCCATGGGTCACTCTTACTGTAGACTTTGCCAGCACAACATGCATTTACTTTTGTAGCTTTGTGATTAACTAGGAAATGGATGTCACACTAACAATGATGCTGACTTTGTTGTTTCTGTTTTCGTTTTTTTCACCAATGCTATCTTATCCCTCCAGAAATGTAATTCATTATTAAATATTTGTCTTCCCTGCAGAACAATTGTGATAATAATAACCCGTGAAAACACAGTACATATATGCAATACAATTGTTTAAAAGTGTTATTTAACAATATTTTCAAGCTTCACCAGTGTTTGTATAATGGCAACCTTTCATCCTGACTATTAATATGTATGTATATATATATATATGTGTATATATATAAGTATATATATGTATATATGTGTATATATATATATGTCATTATATATATATATGTATGACATTTATAATAAAGACAAAGAACACAAGAATAAGTGTAGCTTTTTTTTATTCAGGAATTACAACAACTCTTTTGCCCCGTATTTTTCCTTCAATAAACTAAATGTGTTGGCTTTCTTCCCTCTGAGTCATAAAGGGCACAATTTTAAAGGCTCAAATGATGGATCAATTTAAAGTGAGACTATATTACTCTCAACATTTGTTGAATTCTTATTGAATCACGTCCCCTGGGAAAGTGTTGTAATGTGTTAAGATGCAATTGCACTGAAGCACTGTGGCGTTGCAGAGTACCTTTGACATGTCTTCACATTCACATTTTTGCGGTAAAGTTTTTATGAAGGTCACCAACCGATTATGCCTTTTTTTCTGACAAACGACTGACATGCTCATGGGTTCTGCTCACATGGACCACAGATCCATACTAAGCAGAGATGCTATAGTGATGTAACCTTCTCTTGTGCAGTACTGATTCTCCACTTGCTTCCTGCCTCTGTAAACACTCGTGTTCTACCAGGACATCAAAGCTGATCTATTTCTTTTGGTTCTCCTCCCAGGAAACGGAGTCCTGCTGCGGCCTGTGTTCACCAAACAACCTGGCAGTGTGGTATTCCCGCTTCAACCTGGCGAGAATCGCAGAGAAGTGGTGTTCAGCTGTGAGGCCCAGGGACACCCACCACCCTTCTACAGGTAAAACCTCCTGGCATGGTTCTATGCACAAAATGTTTACAATGCAGAACTTTCTTTATGCTTTCAAGGGCAACATTTGTACTAATAACAAATAGAGACTGGATTTATCGCCCTGTGCGAGCTGAGGATTTGTGGACCTTATGGCTCACTGCTGCTCACGGCCTGCAGCACTTGGCGTCACTGTCAGTGTTAATATGAGAATGATGAATTAATTGGCCTCTGTTGTTGGTCAATTGCATATTTGCATTGGCTGGTTGACATTGATCCACTTTATAATTCACTTTGAGAGCTTCCTGTCATCCGTAACACTAACCATTTGAAAGATCAATTGACCCAATAGTATCATGCATCAAAACTCTTCTGCTCTCATGACAGAGATCAAGTGGAGACGAGAAACATGCGTAGTTTATATAGTGTACCAGAAATAATGTGACAGAAGATATCCATCCTTATCTCTGCTTCAGTTACAGGATATGTACAGCATCATTGCCCACCGTAGCATAGACATTAGCACCAGAAATCTAATTTGGACGTTATCATTCAGTGATAAACATTACTCAACTCACAGGATGGACTAATGTGTGGGATACCTGCTGCTGTCATTGTCCTTGTTCAGTACACTGGCTGTGAGAGGTTGAGCACCAAGTGTGTTAGAAATAAATGAATGCCAAAGTTCTCTGCCTCCAAAATTATAACAAATGAAAACAAATGACAAACAATGATTCTCTTTAAAGTGCAATAAGCTATTAATTCATAATCTATCAAACGAGGCCACATAGCTGTTGTACTCCTGTCATCGTAATTAAATGCAAATTGCGAAGCCAAGCATTTAATGTGTAATAGGTTGAAACGATCCCTCATAACATCAGCATATGCGGCCGGTAATGTAGCTTGAAGATCCTTGGTGTTATGCCTAATGGGCACTAATTGAAATGAATGTACAAGATCGTATCACTTGGATCAGCTGCATATTTTTTAAGCTATCAGTCGCTATTCCTCGCACTCTGGATAGTCCTTCTTTTTAAAATGATCATTTAATGAGGTCAAATGGGCAAGTTTCTTTGCACTTTCTGAAATCAAGTTCTGAGAGCGTGCCCGGCTCCATATCAAATCAAATGTTGCTTTAATGAGCTATTTAATTACAGCTAGTGCCACCAACTGCGGCAGTTGATATACAGTACCACATTAAGAAGTGATTTTCAGATCACAAGCTTTCATCCCTTTTTAATAATGGGCCTGATATTCAGATGGACATTGCTGTGTTGTTACTGTAGTTCAGTCAGCATGCATCATATTAGCGTCACTGCCTTGGTAATTTCCTTCTTTTAAACCACATGCAACTTGTTCCAGCACAATAACCCATATGCTGAGTGGCTCTGAGTATAAAAACAGGTCTATTTCAGGGTCGTCAAGGGCAAATAAATGTGTCTGAGACTACCCGATGACTGCTACGGCATAAAGCCCCCACTTCAAGTTTTCACCATGGCTCCTTGATTTGTCTCATCTGGAGCTCTTGGACTAGTTTCAGCTACAACACCAAATCAGTAAATCAATCTAATCATGCAATCTGCTGTTGAGCACCGCTCCACTGCATATGTCTCTCCCTTCTTCAACCCAGCAACCCGCTGTCTTTGTATAAATCCTTACCACTAAAAAAGGAGGAAGAAAGTCAGAAATAGAAACCTCAAGCTGCTATTTTCTTAGAGAGCTTTGAAAACCTAATCAAGTCTGAGGAGCTAACATTGAACTTAATTGTGTATTATTTCCTCGATGAAAAGCCATTTATTGAGAGTTGCATGTCACTTTTCATGTTAGTCTTTGTTTACTCTCTTACTTTTTCTCATTTTCATTCCGTTTGAATGTGATTTGATTTGAGAATGAAAGTGCTATTTGAACACTACCTTCGCCTCGGAATTATATAGACAACCTTGATGCAATGTATCTGAATAGAAAAAGTTTCTGAATGACATTTATTTTTATTTTTTCATGTGTTTTACATTTGCTGTTCACAGTGAATAGAAACAAAGCCTTGTAGTCTATATTAAAATGTATGACATTATGATCATGCTGCATTTGTTTGAACTTCCATCATCAACTGAGCAGGTTTTCTTAGACCATAAGCCTTAATTATGCAAAGTAAACACCATAAGTCTTCTAAATCAAACCACACATACACTGTAGATCTTGCAAAGTTAAATGCTGATATCTGGTATTTGGACATTGCTGGTTTCTCTCTCTTCTTCACACACACACACACACACACACACACACACACACACACACACACACACACACACACACACACACACACACACACACACACACACACACACACACACACACACACACACACACACACACACACACACACACACACACACACACACACACACACACACACACACACACACACACACACACACACACACACACACACACACACACACACACACACACACACACACACACACTTGCTGGACCCATAATATTGAAGCAGTTTAATCAGAAAAGCAATATTATCCTGCACTTTACATGTGGCCATTCTGTTTCAGCACTCCTGGGCCCCGATTAATTAACAATGTTCACACTTTCTCACTCCAAACTAGAAATGATCAAATAAGACGGAGAATTGAGGATATGCACACCTCATGCATACTTTGTCAAAAACGCTGAGAGCCGCTTGTCACTAAAAATTATAATTGCGCGTCCAACTGAAAGGCCTGAAACTCCCTTAAATTCAATTAGCTGGTTGCGAGCAGATACTGTTCACAGCTACAGTGTTCACTTCAAACCGTCACACACATACATGCGTCTCTATCTACTGTGCAATCCCCCTCACAATACACACACACAACCTATGCACCAAGTTAGGCTTTCCTTAAAGGAGTGTGTATAACCAGCTTAAGTTTAAAGAACTTCTAAAAACTGTATTTACATAGAACTACTGGTACGCCATGTTGGATGATAATTTCTCATTCAAAGGGATAATGAGTGGTTCAACTGTGTTTCTACATCCATTTATGGCTAACTGTTTGATGTGGAAATTAGGCTTGTCCAGTTGCACCCAGTTCCACAAAGATCAACAATTACAACAAATAATCAAAAACATACACATTGCGGCTTTATTCATCTGACGAAAATAAGGCATATGCAAATTCCTGTCTACACACAGTTGTATTCTTGAATAAACATAGCGTTGTATGCATCTGGCCCTTAGTGCTTGTCCCTCCCTTCTGATGATCACTATGATTTGATGGGAGAATTTTGATCCACTGTGAAAGGGCCTCCTTCATGTGGTTGTCATTGATGGACAAATTGGCAAAAAAGAAAATGTCACAGAAATGAAAACCATTTGATTTGCAAGAAGGAGATGTATGAGAGAAAAACTGAATAGAAATAAACCCTCTTGTAAAATGAGTGTTTCTGATTGCTTTTCCTTTCAGTTATATTCATTTCAGTTTTTCAAAAACACACATCAAACTGTGTTATTTATGTCTGCTCTATACAGAAAATGGCAGTTTGTTTACAGTTTAGATGACTGGGTACTCTCTTTTTGACATTTACAATGCGTATGACATGTTACTGGGCATCTTTACGTTCTGTTGTTAAGGATCTATTGTTGTGAATCTTACATTCTCAGGTGGAAGCTCAACGACTCTTTCATCATGCCCAGACTGGGGTCACGCTACTCTCTCATGGGAGGAAACCTACACATCAGCCAACTGAACAAAGAGGAGGATATCGGCATCTATCAGTGCCTGGCATCAAACTCCTTGGGCACCATCGTCAGCAGAGAGGCCAGTCTACACATTGCCTGTAAGTCTATATTATATTTACCAAGCAATGTGTCATTTCTAAATCATTTGTAATACTAGCTTTGTATTATTGTCTTAAGCAATTTGTGTTCTTCTCATTATTAGTTTTCCTTCCGAGTTGAGTTTAGTTCACCTCAATTCAACTTGGGTTCCTTTGAGTTCACTGCTGCTTTTGTTTGCCTTGGAAAGGGAACGTTTCATTAAACATCTGACGTTCTGGTTCACTGAAAATATAATGACCCTGTAGGATTCTCTGGAAATAGTTTGTTGTCAGACCTGATCTTCTCCAGCAACGACAAGAGACTCTTACAGTAGTCTGATAGCGTTAAAGTTAATTATGAGAAAATGCAAATGAACAGGCCATGTTCCTGTCACGCTGTGTTTTTTATCCTTTAATGATTGATTAAAGCTCCAGTGCTGCTGTTAACTCTGCTCAACATCTCACACCCCTGTGATGATTGTGTGGTTGGCCTTGACAGACCCTGTATAGTTGATGCTTTATAGGCTTCATCCATCACGTTTTATAAGACCACAGTCTGAGGCACATGTGATCGCAAGGTGAACTTGAGGCCTCCACTCTTGATGGGCAGCTCATATCAAATGACAGCCCTGATTTCTGGGAACAGATGGTGCAGCTAGATTGAATTATGATGTCTGTTTCTCTGCCATTGACACAGAGATGATCCTTGGCATGGAGAGCATCCATCTAGCCACAATTTGGTGCTTCATTGTCACAAAGCAGCATTACATCTTCAGCACGTAGTGCAAATCGGTGCCCTGGGCTGCCAGCAGGCTGTTGATCATATTCGTATTTCCTATCCATTTTGGAGGCCTGATGTCATTGTGATTGGTCTCATCCATTGCCTGGGTCTGACCTGGGTCCTGCTGCTTTTGTCAACAGATGAGGACAAGCATCGGTGCTGATGTGTCATCCGTCTTATTTATTGCTTGTGGTTTAACTTAATTAAGTGTTCTCTATGATTGAAGGGGCCTTAGGTCAAGGGAATAATTCATGGAGGAGCAGCCTGTTATGAGAGTCAGTGTCGTGTCATTTGTAACAGACTCTGACTCAGAGTAGCTCAATATGCTCTTTCAAACACCAAGGGACTTGCGTCGTTCTCTGTGCTGTACTAACTGTGAGAAAAAGAACAAGGTAAAGGCCATTAAAGAAGGAAAAACATGATCTACAAAATATGCAATTGTATAAAGTGCTTCAAAAACCAAATATACCATAATAACAGCATGCTCAATATCAACCATTGTACTCTTCTGTAATATATTCTGGGAATAATTCATTGAAGTCCTTATACTGTACATACAGTATGGTGAACAAAACAATGTGGAAGTTCTGCATCACCTAATGATGTCCTGTAACATTGAATGTCCATTGAACACATGAATTTGACATGAGAGTAAAGATAGCCCACATTTGTAATCCTCTGGATGGATGATATAACAGTCTCTGTTACCATCTGCTAGGGGTTTAAACCTCTAAAAGTATAAAGGTTCTTGATCCTGTTGACAATGCAGACTTAAATATTTAAAAGGTTCTGCTCGCATGCTGAGAGTGCTGGAAGGAATAATCTAGTTGGAGATTAGGAAACTCAATCTGCTTCGATAACCAAGGGATATTTTTGGTGTAGGCGTAAGGATTTTCACTGATGCAAGATGCAACATTATACAACCAATTGGAAGGCCTGCAATGCCGGCAAAGTGTAAAGGGATGCCTGTCCTGAAAGGAACATGCTACAGCATAAATGCTGTGCTGCTTATACTGTAGAGCCACGAGTAACACAGTGTTTAACGAAGGGTGAAATAGCGGTATTTATGAAAGCAATGCAGGATGTGTCTCCCTTGTATCTTGCTGCTGATGATCATATTCGGTTCTGTAATTGCACATAATTCTTACCAGCTCTACTACCTTATCTGTATAATTACTTTGCAATATTTAGATCTCCATTTTTTTCTTGCTCTCATTTCCATCAGCTCCATACTCTTTATTCATTGCTCTTGCCTCGGGTGAAAATGTAGCCTGTTTTGAGCTTGAGAGCATCAGAGGAAGGGACAATAACATTTTCCATCAGCACTGTGATGCTAAGTGCTCAATCTGCGTTTCAAATTCTCTTTTAAGAAAAGATGGCAGCGGATTTTTTCTGAATGCAGTCCTTCACAACAGCGTTGTAATTGTCAGGAGACACAAGCGGTATCGCTCTGTAAGAATTAGGCCCCTTTGATGTTTATCACTGATCAAATGTCAGGTGTCACTCACTGTTGGGGGTTCACTGCATGGTGCTTCTCTGAGAACCGGAGAGCGAGTGAGGGAAGCCTGGAAGACAACAATGAGGGATAATTGTTTTCAACCGTATACCAGTATTCATTTATGTTTCACCCTTATGGTTACCACATATGACAACTTGTTGATTGCAGCTTTTTTTGATTTGATTTTAAATATTCAAGTAGACAGGGATTAAGTTTACAATTGTACCATTTGTCATCCATTTCCTTTCTACTGTGTTTTATGAGAAAGTAGACATTTTAGAGCAGAACAAACTTTGGGATGTGAGAAGTCTGTGCAATTTCCATAAATCAGGAGTATCCACAGTGACAATGAATCAAGTGTAGCAGATTGTAAACTTTGCCTGTTTTTAAAGAGGTGGTCATTTTATGTGTTTTATGGAGAATGGTTGATGTTAAAATCATTAATTATCTAGATGGGTCATTAGTCAACATTCCATGTGAAACATTTTTTGGTGTTGCCCATTTTCCTGCTACAGTATTGCCATTGACCAATACATGTTTTTACGTTTGATAATATTTTAATCCTACCCTTTATACAGCATATTTCATGCAAGGTACACAAAGAGATTTCCAGAGCACATTTAAAAGACACCAGCCATTGTTGAAAAAAACCTCAAACATAAATTCAGTTGGTGGCTTGACAGAGAGACATTAGTCGACCAAATAAGTGCAGTGGTCGGAAGGGATTGGGAACTACAGTAGCTTAAGAACTGTTGTTGGTTTTGAGTGCAACTATAATTTGATTCAGTAAAGTGTGTAGAGAGCACAACAGTGGGAGAAGAAATCTGACATGTCCTTGGCTAAAGCATAACCGCCCCATACTTTACCTTTTTATCAATTGTTTTTATTTTGTCTCATGAATTTGAAATGTATTAAAATGCGTTTCTACCTTTTTTAATGATTCAGGCAAAGTAAGTGGTTCTGTAAAAAAGGCTTTATAGAAAGATGGCATTAGCAGGTGAAGATGGAAAATCAGTGAATGTCATCTCATTTAAATTGGATCCAAGGCTCTTCCCATTTACTGCAGATGGATGGGAGGTGACTAACTCACAGACGGCCTTGGCTGTTTCCACTTTCCAACTACTTTGGTTTGGAAAGAAAAAGTAAATGCCTCTTTGAAATCTGATGTGTTTGGCACTTTTGTCAGATTTTTTTATAGTTTCCTTATATTTAATCCTTAAAGCAATGTTAGTTAGCCTGCCATTCAAAAAAGTTTAAATATTAAAGAGAGTTTTCGTACTGGTCAAGTGTAACATTTGTCCCAACAACCTTGGTTATTGATTGATGCATTCTATTAACCTGGTATATTTAATCTAAAGCCACCATTTGGTTCACTTTACTACTTGCATTAATACCACATTTTCTGTCAAAGCTCAAATATCCTAATAATGTTCTTTTTGGTGAAATCTACCCAAAGCCTCTTTGACTGGTCGGCTCTCATGAGAAATACAGAATAACCCATAATTGAAGGAAATTATGCCAAAGCTAGAGAGCTTAAAAAAAAGCTCACTTTGGAACGTTTTTAAAACTCTTTATGCCTTTTGTCCAAATGGTTATGTGACAAATGTAACCATATCACAAATTGCCCTCGAGCTCACACTCCAGCAGAATGGGGCAATTTTGCTTCTCTCCAATCGCCTCCGATTCATTACAATGTGTCACATTGATGTAGCTAGCACAAAAATGTAAATTCACATCCAATTTCATGGATCTGAAAGCACTCAAAATAGCCTGAACCCTGCCATGGAGAAGCACATGGCGATGCGGAGCCGTGATGGGCTTGATAAGATGATCCACGGGGCGCAGAACAGCTTGGGTTGTCAGGCATTGTTGGCTTTTACTGTGTCTAGCTCATTTACGCCCCACCATACTCCAAAGGAATATTGATCGGGAGAGATTCACTCTGTGTGAGTTAAGCAACTCTGATATTTTCTAATATGTAAACCTGATTTTAGAGTCAAATCTGGCCCTTTTTGTTGTTCACAGCATCTTCTGATGGAAAGGGCATGGCAGGAAACTTCTGGTGCGATATTTCATTGTAGTGATGGTAAAATATTTGATTTAATTCACTGTTTCTAACCAAACGTTGTGCTCGCTTGACCAGCCACACATACATAAATGCTTGTTAAGAGCAGGTGCCTCTCATGAGCTGTTCCACTCGAGTGGATATGAGTGGTTGTTGCATAGTCATTTGTTTGCAAACCATTTTATTTGTGAATGAAGTCCTTTATTTTATTTAAAGCTCAGAATACTCTTTAACTCTGCAGCCGATAAACTGACAGTAAACAAGTATTTTATTTATTAATGCACATGTAATATGAGAGTGTTTTGCAATTCAAAACAAATGACATCCATGCATGCAAGATAGAACATTTATCACAGATTGTATTATATGTCTCGGTAGATCTACTGTATAAACTGTATGTACTGGATATGTTATGAATGTGGGAATGTATATGTACATTTTATTTTATTTTATTTCGTCCTTTGTTCATTGTGACATACATGTTTTGCTCTATTTGTTTTAATGCATTATTTCGGCCCTTTGTAAAGCACTTTTTGGCTATTTTTGACAAGTTCTGTACCGTATTTTCCGGACTATAAGTCGCACATGTGTATAAGTCGCTCTTGTCAAAAAAGGTGTCATTAAGAGAAAAAAAACATATATAAGTCGCTTCGGTGTATAAGTCGCATTTATCCACTGAAGTCTTCATCCTCTGTACCGCTGTTAAACACTTTCGCTAACTCTGGCGGAAGTGTTTAACGGAGCTTACACACGGTGGTGTTACGGCCTATAGAATTTTGGACCCCAAAGCAAAAGACTGGAGAGAGATGGTCAATAAACAAAAATCTTTATTCAAGCAGAAAACAAAAAATACGGCAGTGGAGTCAGGAAGTTGGCTGGCAAAAATCCAAACAATAAATCCAAACAACGAGGAGAGCAGCGAGACACACCGGAGGGTCGAAACACAGAGGAATTATCTGGCAGGGAAGTGGCATGAGGACCGGGCTTTTATCTCTACAGGTGAAGAGGTGAGTGGAAACAGGTGTGCCTCGTCTGCTACTGGGAGGAGCCAGCCAACTCCCTGTCACACGCCAGCCCTGCAGAGGAACACAGAGAAGAGAGGGGTGAGACAGGAAATAGCACACAAAAGCACACAACAAAAATACAACTAAACAGAATCATAACAGTACCCCCCCTCAACGGACGCCTCCTGGCGTCCTACCATGCCTGTCCGGGTACCTCTCATAAAAGTCCCTAAGGAGAGCAGGGTCCAAAATCAGGGAGCGGGAGACCCATTGACGCTCCTCTAGCCCATACCCCTCCCAATCCACCAAGTACTGGAACCCCCGGCCTCACTTTCGTACATCCAACAACCGCTGGACGGTGAAAGTAGGATGATTGTCAATACGCCGGGGGGGAAGAGGGGGCTTGGCCGGAGGGCTCAGAGGACTGGAGGAAACTGGTTTGAGAAGTGAGACATGAAATGCTGGGTGGACATTCAAGGCAGCAGGCAGCTTGAGCCTAACCACAGCGGGGTTAATAATCCGTTCAATGACAAACGGGCCAATGTACCTGGGTGCCAGTTTGCGGGAGTCAGTCTGGAGTGGCAGATCACGGGAGGACAGCCAGACCTTCTGACCGGGCTGGTAGTCCGGGGCTGGAGTGCGATGGCGGTCTGCAAGCCTCTGGTTGCGAGCAGCAGTGCGAACGAGAGCTGCCCGAGCTTCATGCCAGACTCTGCGGGCCCGCCGAAGATGCCCCTGTACTGAGGGGACTGCCACATCCCTCTCCTGGGTGGGGAAGAGAGGGGGTTGGAACCCAACAGAAGCCATGAATGGAGACATTCCTGTGGCGGAGCAAACCAGGGAGTTGTGAGCATATTCAAACCCAAGGCAGGTGGGAGGCCCAGGAGACTGGATGGTGAGAAGAGACACAGCGAAGGGCTGCCTCCAGGTCCTAATTTGCACGCTCAGTCTGGCCGTTGGTCTGCGGGTGGTAACCTGATGACAGACTGGCCGACGCCCCCAATGCCTGGCAAAAGGCTTTCCAGACTCGAGAGGCAAATTGCGGACCCCTGTCAGAAACAATGTCCAGAGGAATGCCATGCAATCTAAAAACATGCTGGGTGATTAGTGTAGCAGTCTCCAGAGTAGAAGGTAACTTAGGTAGGGGAACGAAGTGTACGGCCTTGGAAAAGCGGTCAACAATCGTCAGGATAACTGTATTTCCTTCCGATGGGGGAAGACCCGTCACGAAGTCCATGGCGATGTGAGACCAAGGCCGATGAGGAATGGGAAGAGGGCGGAGAAGACCAGCAGGGGCGCGGTGGGATGCCTTACTGCGGGCACAGATGGAGCAGGCGGCGACATACTTCTTGGCATCAGAGGACATGGAGGGCCACCACAAGCGTTGTTGGATGAGGCCTAGAGTCCGAAGTGCTCCTGGATGGCAAGCTATCTTAGAATCATGTCCCAACTGGAGCACTGAAGATCTGGCGTGCGGTGGAACGAACAGCCGACCCGGTGGACAACCCTCAGGAGCTGGATGGTCCTCTTGTGCCTCCAGGACCACCCTCTCAACCTCCCACCTGGCTACTCCCACCACACAGGAGGTTGGAAGAATGGTTCCCGCGGATGGCTCCTCAACCGGAGGAGCGAACTGACGTGACAGGGCGTCTGCCTTGATGTTCCGTGAGCCTGGCCGATAGGTGAGGGTGAAGCTGAACCGGCCCAGAAAAAGTGCCCATCGAGCCTGGCGAGAGTTGAGCCTGCGAGCAGAACGGAGATAAGCTACGTTTCTGTGGTCCATCCATACCACAAACGGATGAGTTGTGCCTTCAAGCCAGTGCCTCCATTCCTGCAGGGCTAAGACTACTGCCAGAAGCTCCCGATTTCCCACATCATAGTTTCTTTCTGCCGGGGAGAGCCGGTGGGGAAAAGAAGGCGCAGGGATGCAACTTCTGGTCGGAGGCTGAGCGATGGGAGAGGACTGCCCCTACACCAGTGTCGGAGGCATCCACTTCGACCACGAAAGGGGCTGAAGAATCAGGGTGAGATAACACAGGAGTAGAGGAAAACAAACACTTCAACATAGCAAAAGCAGCCTCAGCTTCAGATGACCACACAAAGGGAACTTTAACTGAGGTGAGCTTGGTGAGTGGGGCGGCTGCTCGACTATAGTCACGAATAAACGTGCGGTAAAAGTTGGCAAAACCAAGAAACCTTTGGAGTTGCTTTCTCGTTGTAGGAGTGGGCCATTCGGCCACTGCCATGACTTTGGCAGGGTCGGCTCTGACCTGTCCCTTCTCTACCACAAAACCCAGGAATGAAACGGAGGAAACATGAAAGGCACACTTCTCAGCCTTAACATAAAGTCTGTTCTCCAGAAGTCTCTGTAGCACCAACCTCATGTGTTGGACATGTTCTTGGGGGTCATGAGAGAAAATGAGGATATGATCAAGATACACAAAGACAAATCTGTTAAGCATATCACGAAGGACATCGTTAATGAGTGTCTGAAACACAGCAGGGGCGTTAGTTAACCCAAAAGGCATAACTAAATATTCAAAATGTCCCAGGGGCGTCTTAATCGCAGTCTTCCACTCGTCTCCCTCCCTTATCCTAACTAGGTGGTAGGCATTTCGGAGGTCCAACTTAGAGAAGATGGTGGCTTGATGGAGGAAACCAAAAGTTGAGTCTATGAGCGGAAGAGGATACTTATTCTTTACAGTAATGTCATTCAAGCCCCTGAAATCAATACAGGGGCGTAGAGTCTTATCCTTCTTGTCAACAAAAAAAAACCCTGCCCCCAATGGAGAGCGAGAAGGGCGAATGAGACCAGTAGCAACAGAGTCAGTGATATAAGTCTCCATGGCCTCCCTCTCCGGCTTGGAGATATTATAAAGTCTGCTCGAAGGCAAGGGAGCACCGGGGAGCAAGTCAATGCCACAGTCATAAGGTCGATGAGGTGGTAGAGACAGGGCACGATCCTTGCTGAAAACCTCCTGGAGGTCATGATACTCAGAGGGAACTGACGTGAGGTCAACAGGTCTGGGGGGGGGAACAGGTTTTGAAGTAACAGTGGTGGGTACGGCAGAGTGTAAACGGTGAGAGTGGCAGAACAAACTCCAATTGACGATGGATAAGGTGGCCCAGTCTATGTGTGGGTTGTGGAGTTTAAGCCAGGGGAGACCTAATACCAGCGGAGAAAGGGGTGAGGGAATGAGATAAAGGGAAATGGTCTCGTGATGATTACCTGAGAGTAACAATGACACTGGGGCAGTACGGTGAGTTACACGGGCAAGAAGCCTACCATCAAGAGAAAACATGTTCTTGGGCTCGGGAAGGAGTTCTGAGGGGAGATTAGACTGGAAAACCAGGTCAGAGTCAATACAATTTTCATCAGCCCCTGAATCAACTAAGACTTGAAGGGGAAGGGAAACTTGTGAACTAGAAACCGTACCCTTTAACTGGAGACGATTAGCGTGGGAAGGGGAGACAGAAGTATGGCTCACCAGCGCCCCTCCCCCGGCTGCTGAGCCTGCTCTTTAAAGCAGCATGTCCTGCTCCGGGCTGTCCTCAGACTCTCCATCAGAATCAGCTCCGATTAGACCTTTCTGAATCCTGAGAGGATGGTGTCGATCCATCCCACAACATCCTGGAAAGTTGCATGACTCATCCTCCCGGTTGCCGTGACTTTCTTCTTCTTCGGTGGTACAGCAGTTTTCAGTTGTCACGATTGTATACAGTGCCATCTATTGGCCGGAGTTTGAACGCAGTCAGACAAAATTCAATATATAAGTCGCTTCGGAGTATAAGTCGCAGGACCAGCCAGACAGGTAAAAACATAAATTGCGATTTACTGTATAGCCGGAAAATACGGTATACATAATTACTTGAAAAACACTATGATGATAATAAGTCTAGTTAAAAAACACAATAATAATGAAGTTATTAGATTGTTGAAAGTTATCAGGTAGCTTACTCTGAAGGCAGTACACACACTTATTTTCTGTCTTAATCCACGCACATATTGAGCATAATAAATGGTACAGTAGGTTGCGTAACAGTTGAAAAACTGACTCTGCAGACGACTAACAGTAGAGAGTGTATTATTTCTTATCAGCATTCAAAATACAACTGTGCACAATATGAACTCAAACCAAACGATTCACAACATCAAACCATTGTGAGACGGTGCTCCTGCAGCTGCCGTAATGTCTGACTCAGCAGGTAGCGGCCCTGCCAGAGCAGCTTCTGTTTCATATGTTATCAGATAGCTGTTTGCCTCTCTAAGCCAAAATACTTTGTTGTGGCAGCTGCAATAATGGAGCAACTTAAAACAAAAGGAAGCTGCAAAAGACTCCTTCATTTTGAGATGCACTATTGCGGTAGAGATATCAGTGTGCTCTGTCATTGATTGGAATGTTGTAAATGTTTTATCATGGTCGACATAGGACGAATCCTCCTGACTTCACCAGCACCACCTGCAGATTTACAATTGTGATTTTGAGTCAGTATAGGCTTTCTAGAAGCAGACATTTGACATTTGACATGTCAAAGTATAAAAAAACTGAAAAATAAATGTAATTATAAGGGAAACCAGGTGCTTGGGTCCTGGTATTTCATATGATAGGTAAATATAAGCAAGATGTGTTGGGCACTCGTGAAAAGCAGGTTATATGGAGGGAAGCTGTGCATAGTTAAATCAACATGCTGATAGAAATTGCCAATAAAAAACAATGGGCAATTTTGAACAGAATGTATTAATAAATAAATGAAATGGTTCTTTATGATGACTGTATGCTTACTGAAATGACTTATTCGGTAGGTTAGCATGCTATGCCTACATGTGCCTATTATTCTAACACAATTTAGCCACAGTTGCTTGGCCTACGAAACTCAATCAGATCTACAGAGCTATTGTGCCGGGAGATAGAATAAATATTGAACTGCTGAAACTAGAATGTATCTAGCCAGTGTACAAGCCACTTTATACAGCATTGGTTTACACCGTGACAATGACAGTATACCTACTTCACTTTGGAAATGTGGGCATGTTAATAAACTGATTACCACAAAGCATTAAAGTTCAGCCTCACAGAACTGTTAGTGTGGCTTTGGACTCCAAGTCTTGTTTAATTAAATCAGTTTGTAAGTCTAATATATTTTTTAAAAACAGATCAAATGAGAGAGTATTTATATGTTTTGATCAGCAATTTTGTTTCTCTCTTATACTGGTTGTTTGTATCTGCAAGAAAAAACTTGTATCAACTATTGGATATGCTGACAGTCTCAAGCTTTCGACTTTGGTTGTGATAGCAAGATTCAATCAAAATACAAAATTTCATTTGTATCATCTACTAATTATACTCTAAGGTGTGAAGTTAGGCATGATATAACGTGAACATCTGGTCTGATATTGATTGTTTTTATAATCATTTCTGGCATACACATCAATAAAATGATAGATAAATAGATTTCTCACATTCGCTTTCACGTCTAGGGATCCAGAGTATAGATGTCTTGCAGAGGGACCCTAACTGTGCTCAATCTGTTCATGCACAGACAGGCTTATGTGATTGTTACCCATGGATCAGCTATAGTCTAAAATGTGGCTGCTGAAGCATCCACACAATCTGTCTGCTCCAAAGATGAAAAAAACCTAATGATCTACTTAATAATTTGTGAAGTCATACAGAAGCTTTCCACTTAATCAATTGTGAACCATGGAAAAGCTGCTTTCGATGGTGATAATGTAAGGCAGTTCTGCTGGTTGCAGCTTTCCATTACTCACAAGGTCTGCAAAGAGCACGTACTGTATGTATTATGCAGAGGCTCATCCTGCTGTGCTTGTACACAGGAGGTGTCAGTTTTGCATTCTTTCTGCCTTTTTGTGAATTCAGTCTTGATTATGTCATTATATAGCAGCCACATATTTGGCTGCACTGCTTGCGATATCTCCAAGAAACACAGCAGGCAAGAAAAGGCAAAGTGTTCAAGGATTGCAGGCTCTATTTGCTTTTTCTCAGCAAGTTGTCAACAAGTAATCGGTCTCCATACAAATGATGTTTCAGTCTTAGTCATTTAATTGTTACTGGTCTGTGTGCAATGGATGAAACACAGAAAGTGATAACCATACGCAATTCCAATTAAATTCACTCATGTGTGACTTATACTTGAAGAATTGCTTTCTGCTCCGGTCAGGAGTGTTTAGGTCTTTACAGCACTTTGTCTGCATTTATGCAAACATAGCGTGTTTCATGAACATGTGCAAAAGTTCTGCATCATATGGCACTGTTAAACTCAGCTGTAGCTGTGTTCTAGCCAGATATGAAATTATTGAGCAGCTGCAGATATAAAGTACATTTTTACCTCTATAAACAACTTTGCACGTCCTGTGAAGAAAGAATCGATTATATTTGGCTTTGTTTCTTTTTTGGTTTCCAGACATGGAGAACTTCAAGACCCAGAGAAGAAGTCCAGTGAGGGTCCGTGAAGGTCAAGGAGTGGTCCTTCTGTGCGGCCCGCCTCCGCACTCTGGAGGTAAGACGGACTACTCTTCCATCATCCTAATCACTTACACAATCACGATTTCCACAGCTTTTTAACAAGAACTCAGTATCAGTGAAGACTCATTTACTAATCTGGAAGTCACATTCGTGCTCCCGCCCGCAGATTTCCTGGCTCTTTGTTTGTGTTGTTGAGGTCAGTGGAGTGAGTCATTTTTACTTTAGGACACTCTGGCCTATCAGCTTGATTTTCAAAGGGGAAGGAAGGAAAGACTTTAGCATGCAGACGGAGAGGCTGTCCGTGTCTGGGCCCCTGCCAGGCTGAGTAATGGAGCCTCTCTCTGAAGGTGCTTTGTCTGCTTCACATCAGTACTTTGCATCAATTACATTATCATTGAGAATTAGCATCCAATGCTATTAACTCCTACGCAGGGTTCTGGTACTGGATTGTAGTTCTAGCAGCACGGCAGAATGTAATTCTCCACTTTTGGAGAATCAGGATGTAATGTAACATACTGAACACAGCAGGGGGGGGGGGAGTGGTTTCAGCCATTATTTCTGAAGATCAGCTTTAAAGAGCGAAATGAGCGTCTGTTACTCTAGTACTCTTTCACTAAATGTGTCAGATTAAATTAAAATATGCAATAATCAAGATCAGTGCATATGAGGAAATAGCTGCATTAGAATGTGCTAAAGACCACCCAATGTGGGTTTTTACTGACAAAATATCGCGACCCTGGACCACCTTAGCTTACACTTATTATATCATACAGACTAACCAAAGTGAATATGTCTTGCTATAAGGTTGCTATCCATCAGGAAGCATCTTAAAAATGGAAACCCTTCAGGTGCTGTACTGTATGTTATATATGTCATAAAAACAGATTATTGTTGGTATTGTTTGTGTAAACTTTAGTCCAGTGTTTCTGTGCGAAACTGTTGAGTTCCAACAATGAAATAGAATGTTTTTTCATCACTAAGTCACTGGCTCACCTTAGAATAATGTTGTGTTTGTAGTCCTTTGTTGTATGCTGTGTTATAATGAGACATCTCACCTTGTGCTTACAAGTGGAGCTGGAACAATGAGCCATATGCTTACTTTTGGCAGCCTCGTAGCGTGGTGCGCTGTGTCATGACATTGCCCAAAAATATTTAGGCCATTTAAATTCAATAGTTCATTCATTATCTCTAGGTAAACAACACTGTTTCAGTCAGGTCACATGTGCAAACATCTGTCTAATTTATTTCACGAAGCTATAACTCTCTGTTTTTGTAGGCAATTGTGCAGGCACCGGGCGAATATTTACAATTTGGGAGAGAGTGCATGGACAAGGAGTTTGGCCCGGCCTAGACAGTGCAGAAATGAGTTGACATTGACTGACTTCTTCTTGGAAATATTACCTGCTGTGCCAATTCATTGTGGGTAGTTTGCACATACTAACCAAACAGGCTGCAGTACAGTACTGCACGGCAATCAGAAAGGGAGGAGATATTCAGTGACCAAGCATTCATTTACTTGATTGTGTATTGAGGTATTTAATGAGTCACCTTTAAGGCACCTTCAACGCAAGACAATCATCTAGATTACTTGCGTGTTTAATGAATGCTGACATCAGTTTAGGTTATACCATTTTATGCACAGCTTGATATTATGTATTGTTAAGTTTTGAATGTCGCATACAGTTGTTTGATTTGTTCTAATAGATTGAGTCTCACATAGTGGATTTACTGGTTTACAAAGCATGAATATCTCAATAGCTACTGCTCTTGTTTCTTTACATAGCAAGTGATTGATTTCTTATTCTCCTATTCGTATAATGTGCTAACAATCCGTACAAGCTGAATCCAGAAAATATTACTTAAAATGTGATATGTAATCTTAATTGAAATGTAATATTAGCAGTGTGTGCCAGTTACGCATAGTCCAACAGACCATTTTGATTATTTCCCAGATGCCTGAAAAATAAATAGAAAATGTTGGTTTGCAATTGTCTGAGGACACATGACACAATAACAATTACTTTTAAATACATACATGTATGGCTCATGTCACCTGGTTGTTTCATGATGGGGATAGAAGAAAACTGAAAGGGAGCTATAACCTTTAGGCAATTATTCACATTTCCATTTACAAACCTCAAGAATTAATCAGGAAGGCTTCAGCCAGGCTCTACAAAGGAAAGGAAGTATTGAATGGCCTTGTCCAGGCTCATAATACAAAAATCAGACCTGGATGTTGAGCATTGAAAAGCACATCTGATGATGAATCTCATTGTATTCATGTTAACAGCAGGAGGGAGCTTCACCTCTGTGAAACACATCACATGTGTCCTTTCAAAAACCTTTGAACTCACCTCCTCTAATCGTGTAAATCCATTTATTTTTCATTCTGACTCATGGTAGTCATGTGTCACACATTTTCTATTTATGCCTGAGGAAATGTAATGTTTGACCTTTTTATAGAACTGGTGGTTTTGTCATCTTTCATTGCCATATTCTTGTTCGATAAGGGGATTTCAGGACACCATTGCTTTATATTGGCATTAAACATGTAACACGTCTTTTTATAAACAAAATATCAAGAAACTCCCCGGGTTCTGATGTTACATAAACTCCAGTTGCTTTGTTGTGACTGCAATCTTGCATATTTCACAACTTCACACTCCACAGATGTTTACCAAGATGAATGCGTGTGTGTGTTTGGGTAGAAATTTGACTAAATCATCATGAGGTAAAATATCTGGCTCTTGATGTTTTTTCCTCTAGGGAAATGTTAATAGACTCTTTCAATAATTCTCTTAAATAATTCATGTTCATCTTGTCTGTCATTTGTCACCAAAACTTGCTTCTTTTTATTTAGACTCCAAACTCCCTGTGGACCTCCCTCCAACAGCATGATGCTGATCATTTGGGATTAGGGGAGGGGTTGTTGTCAGTAACTAACACCGTTACATTGCACCTGGCCCATATCTGTCACATGCAGTCTCATAAGAAGCCCTTACCTTCTCTTAAAAAGGAACGATAGCTTCATCCACGCTCATACAGAGTCTGTACAGTCGGCCTGTTATATGTTCTGTCATCATCATTTCATTATATAAGATGCAGAGAAAATACTAATGTTCCTATAATGTCAATGAGCTATATAAACTCCTACTATAGTTGGAGTAAGTGCTCTCTCTCATTGCATGGACATGTTATATCAGATAACTGATACAAGGATTCAAGTTTAAACATGCTGGATAGCAATGGCTTTTGCTGCGTTTTCCATGATCCAACTTTCTATAAACCCCTCTGTCTTAAAAGTTTAATTAAGAACATGGATGTAGGGACAATGGGCCTTACTCCAAAATATAGGACCTCTGCTTAAAACGATGGTACAAAAGTTTAACATACAAATACGGATCCGAAATCCAAAAAATCACCCAGAAGCAAAAGAGAGGAAAAGTGATTTTCAAGTTGACCTTTACACATTGTGTGCTTATAAATGATCAGAACTGATCATGAATGAAACACGCAAGTCTTCTGATACGATACAATGGAACACAAGGATTTAAAAATGGTAATATTAGTATCAGTGCTCTCAGACTGTCGACAATCATTTGATTTGGGTGAATGGAACTTTAATGCTAATCATTTTTATATTCATTCAAACTGGGTTAGATTGCTTCCCTGCTGTTTTGCCCGTACCGAATAAACACAGCCAGAGCATGCTTTTGTCCTGCCGACCAACAGCATACAGACTGCTTTTGTGTGTACCAACAGCCCCTTCCTCCTTCCTTTTGCGATGGATCATAGCTTTTCTCTAGAGACCTTGCAATGTGCTTGGAACGATCCATTTTCTGACAATATATTTGGCAGCTGTCATCTCAGATTATGCCTATTGATGGAGATGCTGAGATGTGCTTTAGGATGACTCATCTCCAATTTTCTAACATATTTGCTGAAAAAGCAGGCCCGACCGTATTTGCTATGGTAATGATGCACTCATCTAGTGTTTGTTATATACATTGTCTTGTCCTCATTCAGCCTCCTTCTAAGCGTGAAAATATTAATGGCGATGCTAAACCTGGTCACTTTAATCCACTGAATTCGGTTTAAAGCAAATAGGGCTGCAGCTAATGGTTATTTTCATGATCCATTCATCTAATGATGATTTATCATGAATAATTCATTTATAATTTAGGCAGTAAAGTGTAAGCAATTTAAAAAATACCCAATTACCAGGTTATTTTGTCTAAGCAACAGATGCATATTATTCACAGAAAAGATGGAAAAGCTGAACCATTTTCTTTTCACTTGAGAAGCTAAAACCATTATCATTACTTTAATAATTAATATATTATACAACATATTAATTCGATCCGCTAATAAAATAACTGACACAAATGTGCCTCACTGTGTAAACTGTGGAGGAAAGTAAATGTAATATATAATGTATATTTTGCTTAATATTGACGCATGGTGATAAAAAAGCGTAATTGCTTAAAACAACACTTAAAGAGACATTAAAGGGTTGGCAAATACATAGTACATTATCCAATTAATTGGAAGCACTATTAATGTGTTGTTGCACTTTTGAAACACAGAATAGTCTGACCGCCACTCTCACAGTGTTGGAAGTGAGAAACATGCTCTCATACAGTGAAGGGAGACAGGATCAGTGCAATACAGCCTTAGACAAGGATCTGCCTCATCTCCCCTTTAAAGGATTTCAATATCCCATGAATGATTCAGAGGCCATTATTTCATTTTAACGATGTCTCAAAACCCTCATGACAGCTGCAGGAAGTAGTTTGGTGCAGCCAGAATGCTCTGAAACTGTGAGATAGTTTAGAGTTGCACTTAAAGACCGACACAAATAATATCAAGTGTCCAAGAGGAGCTGCCGCGGTGTTGTTCCACTGCACGGTACTGTATTTTATTAGATGTCAGTGTGTGTCATCTTCTGCTTTAAGAGGATCTGAATGACTGTGCTTATGTACTGCACCTAATGCATTTGACCTCCTTTCCCTAATGGAAACATGCCTTTTAAATTTACTCAAGGCTGAAATCACTTGTTCTCTCTTTGCAGAGCATGTACCTCAAAACAGAGGCTGTTCGTCAGCCACTAACAAAACACATAGCTTGCAGGAATTTCTCCCAAGTGCGTGACCTAAGCCATTTCATAGAGTGAACTTGTTGTGTGTTATGAATACAGATAAGTAGCCCTGGTTAAGGGCTGTGACTATCTAGGGAACAGACTCACTAGTACAAACTTTAACAGCGGTTGAGCCTGGTTGAACACTTCGCCAAGAGCCACTCTGGATTCAGCATGTCCTTGGCCTGTCATGTTGTATTTATCTTCCCTCCTCTCCAATAATTAAGGGTGAATTGATGCTGTCTGTTCATTATACAAGGACTAAACGGAAGCACAATGAAAATCTGCCACTCAATGTCAGTCATGATTGCATTACTCCATTAGCACCCATCTGCAAAAGGCTCTCAAGTCAAGTCATCAAATACAACCATTGGTACTTTCCACTTCCTATTTCCTGCTTCCCGTTTCTCACCATAAATCTTTAACTAACTAATTAGTAACCTCTTATTTGCTGTTGTTCCAGTTTGCCCTGCACCTTTGGAAGATATTGTTTCAAAAACAGACATTAAATATACATGACCTTTTCAGGATGAGAGCTGGAATATATTATTTAGTGGAGAGAGGATATTACAGCTGTTCCCTCCCTGGGTCGGATGGATCAAGCAAAGAAGTTATGGTTGATACAATTGATGGAGACTATGATGGAGTTCAAGGCTGAAGAAACCACAAGGGATGAATATTGAACATTGAAATGCAGCTCCTCTTATCACGTCTCTAAAAAGTCATTCATGAAACCGTTAAACTTAGGAAATGCCCACAGATGAGGTGTTAGATGAGAAGACCATTTCATGTTTTTTTTTAAGGCCAAGAGACAGTTAGCTATGCTTGGGTGTAAAGACTGACCACATTGGGAAACTGCTAGCCTGGCTCTGTCCAAAGGTTAACAAAACATTTAAAAACAACTCTGAAAGCCCACTCACTAATTAACATGTCATGTCTTTGTTGTTTATGCGGTTTGAATAATTTTAAATATTTTGTTTACATCAGCCCCCTCTTGCTGACAACAACTGTTCCCAGCAACAAACTATTTCTCCCTGTGATCTGCCTAAAACCGCAAATGTTGTTGTTTTTGTATGTCCTTGTACGATATTGAATTAGTTAGCCATAAAGGTGGTATCAGGTTTTTGTATTACTTTGGACAGGGCTACGCTAGGTGTTTCCCAATGTCTCCAGTCTGTATGGAAAGCTAACCATCTGCTGACAGTATCCTCATATTTACTGTACCGACTTAAGAGTGGTATTGATTTCCTTATCTAACTGGGTCACAATGAGATAAGCGTTTTTCACAAAATGTCTTTCTTTAAAGCCAATTCACATCAGTCAATATGGCTGTATGTAGTTAACAGCCGAGTTTGGCTCCATAAACTCTACACGTTTGTACATATGACTTGTGTAACTTCTGAAATGTAGCACATTGTAAATCAGGAAACATCTATTGGCACAAACATCCAGGCAGATGTGATTACACTGTGTGATCCTTGGTTTCTATCTCATGGTGTGTTCTTGGGATGATCACAAGGTCATGCCATCCTTTACAAGTCCAGTCTGCATACAAACACCCACTCAGTAGTTGTTGAAAGACCCACTCAGTAGTTGTTGAAAGGAGCATTTCTCACATGTGCATCACAACTTCTCAAGATGTCACTTTGTGATTTGCAAGGTTTGCAGTCATATGTCATGGCCTCCACGTACTCCTGGCCCCTAAAGAGCAGAAGTGAAGAACACTGAGTCAGTAGATGAGTGTCCAACTCACGTCTCAATTATTCCCTGCACTGTAGTGCCGAGTCATCGTTTAGACAAGTTTTTACCAACGGCCAAGATTGCTTTTGGGACAGGGATGCAATATGGTCCAGAGCAATCTATCCTTGTGTCAATATGTCAAAACACCATCATTCCTTTTTATAATGCAGGTGATTGTTAGTGCAAAGCCTCTCTGTCTGCACTTCATTTATCTGATAGTATTGGGAGTCTTTCCCAGAAGTTTGTGTTATCAAGGAGGATTAATAGTAGACTAGGTGATCCATACTGAAAGACATGATGTATAATACATAGGTTGTATTGGGAAATAAACCGTTTCTTATGCAGGATCTGCCACTTAAGGGATGATTTAAGGTCCCCCGCTGCTACGTGACAACCATAAAGAGACATTCTTGTTTCTGTTTTATGTACTTCTAATGTCTCTGTGTTTTCAAGTAAATCATAAGAAGAGGTATGAAATGAAAGATGAAATAAAATGGGGAAAAATGTAATGAAACAATTTATCTATCTATTGAGGAAAAAGCTTTGAGTCATGTATGGAAGTGTTGGAAAGCTCAATATATGCTTAAATAAGAAAGGAATCCCAACAACAACAACCAACATATCCTCCTTTGGGATAATAGATCATGCATTGATGTTCAAGATTGGTCATCGCAATGTATTTGCCGGACATTGTTACATTGTGTTTCATCAAAACTTGAGACTGTTTCCACTATTTCGCCACCGCAGAAAAGACCTCAACATTTCTGCAGTGAATGTACATTTCTACTTCCCTGAAAGTCAATCGTTCATATTCTGAGCAGCATCACTCCAACAAAGTGAAGCTATGAATTTGTTATTATATTAAAGACATTTAACCAACAGTGAGTAAGAGTAATTGCTCTTCAATTATAAATTGTGTTTTTAATCATAGAAGGCTGGCACTCACTCCAATCCACTAATTGCTTTATCCCTGAAGGCATCCACTCACACCAAAGTGATAAGACTGCTGATGAAGCACACGTAACCTTTACATGGGTGTAGATGGTATATAAATACAATATGTGTTTTTGACTTGTCCCCCCTGTGATTGACTTTGTTCACAGAACTAACCTTCACGTGGATCTTCAATGAGTACCCATCGTTTGTCATCCAGGACACGCGGCGGTTTGTGTCCCAGAAGACAGGAAACCTCTACATCGCCAAAGTGGAGCCCTCTGATGTGGGCAACTACACCTGTGTGGTCACCAACACGGTCACCAAGAGCAGTGTTCAAGGACCACTAACTCCTCTGGTGCTGCGGGTTGATGGTAAGACAGTTATGCCCTACTCACAGTAATAAACATAGAGTACAACGAAGGGGAAGAGAGAAGATTTGTATTTTTTCAAAATGCACGATTTACCAGCTGCTAGCTAACTTCTGCCATCAAATGAATACAAACATAGCTCATTCATGTTGGTGAATGGGTTTGATTAACATTACGCTCTTTTGAAGTTCAAATATTCACAATACTCATTCTCTGACAAAGACTGTTATACAATCAAAACAGTACAGATAGTTATGATATTTGAAAGGATAGAAAGTGGACTGTATTGTTCTATTCTCTTGGTTAAACAATCCAGACGATCACATCAGAGACTTGAAGTTGGTTTTTATTTGGCTCACCGGTTTGGAAAAGTGATCCCAGAGAGGAACCAGGCAACAGCATCATTTCATCATGTTGAACCAAGATGGGTTTGTAAATATATTTAGTGATGTTTTATGAAACGACTAATTTATAATAATTGAGAGTATTTGAAGACACATTCTCTAGACACATTTTTGCCCAAGCCATTGGACAGAGTAAAGTGTCTTTAAAGTTCAACTAAATACTTCTTCTGTATATCTGAGTTGACATCATGACCTACACTTTGTTTTGATTTAGTTTCTTTGTGACCTTTTCAAGGCTTGATGTGAAAGAATTCCCTTCAGACACACATGGGATCATTTCTGTATTTCTCTTTGTGTCTGCAGGTGTGATGGGCGAATACGAGCCAAAGATTGAAGTGCAGTTTCCTGAAGTTGTCCCTGTTGCTAAAAGCTCAACCGTCAAACTAGAGTGTTTTGCACTTGGAAAGTACGTCCCACTGCGTGTTATTATTCCCCAGTAATAACCTCACAGTCTCTGTTAGTTGTTTACCGTACAAATCTAAGCTGCATGGTAATTTGTGAAGACCCTGTGAAGTGATTTGGAGACTAAAATATTCCACTTTTAATAACTCTTACTTGTGCTCTAAACCCAAAATACTGAGAATAAACACTCACCAGTTAGTGTTTCAGATCAATTAAACATTGGCATGCTTTTTTTGTTTTTTTCTGTATTCACTGATATCAAATGATTTGCCTTAGCTAAATCTCTCGATACTGAAAGATTATCTTCAAGAGTATTTTTCATTTTGTGGCCTGGTTGTGTGTTTTATTTTCATGCCTTTAGCCCAGTGCCAACCATCAGCTGGAGAAGGCAGGATGGAGCCTCTTTTGGCAGGAAGGTGGACATAAATAAAGCCAGCGGCGTGTTAGAAATCCCTTACTTCCAGCTGGAGGATGCAGGAATATATGAATGTGTGGCTGAAAACACCAGAGGAAGAAACTCGGCTAAAGGAAAGCTGTCTTTCTATGGTGAGTAGGAGGATGGTTTCGCTGACTTTGATCTAAAACTGATCTTACTTCACCGGTCTTGTCTCGGGACCAAATAATATCTTGCGCATATCTTCCTGTCTGTCAGGACCTCGACACAAACTGATGGACCCAAATGCACGACCCAGAGACAAAGTCTTAAATGTAAAAAAAGTATCTTTAATTTCAAAGATCAGGAAATTCCTTTTAACAGAGTAGGTACTGAAATTAACAGAAAGCGCTCACAAGGTGGAAAAACTATGCATAACAAAAAGAGAACTTAAGAAAGAAACTTAGCCTACAAAATGAACAAAACCTGACATGAGTGAAAGCAATCTTTTCTTAGCTGAGGCTTAGCACGACCATTCGGGGAAACAAACAAGACGAACTGACACAGGACAGGGGAGAGACAGGACTATTTAAACATGAGGTGAGTGGGAACAGGTGGAAACAATCAGGGGCGGGGCAGACGCTGATGATGGCGGGAAAAACACACCAGGGGAGAAAGAAACAGGGCCTGAAATGAAAGACAAGAGGTAAATACAAACTAAAACAGGAAATGGAAAATGAGACATGACAACAAACACAGAGACTGACTAGAGATGAAGGATCTAAATAAACAGACCTGACCAGACGTGAAAAAACATGAAAATGACAGACATAATACATAAACATAACTAACACATCTTCTTCCCAACATATCATCTACATTTATAGACTTGCACTAAATCTTCTACCTATTGATTCACGGCCTCAGAGGTTCAACACAACTGAGCCTGATTGAAAATCGTGCAGAATAAAAGTGTAGCTTTGGTTTGGGTCCAACAAAAAGTTTAATTTGTTGTCATGCAATCTGTAGCTTTTATTAGAACCCATATAGAACTGCATCATATAGTGCAATGTGGTAATAAATTAACCTATTACCAGTAGTTCATTTCTGACAAGCTCTTTATTGTGCCAGCGGCTAACACAGGGCCGTAGCGCACACAGATTTATGCCACCTCTCAGGGAGAGGTGATCTTTCCCTCTGCAACACTGGACTTATAGCCCATATTCTGAGAAAGCTTTTAATGGCCCTTGATGAAGGATCTTTATGGCTTCTCTCTCCATTATTTTGCAGTTTATGCATTGATGAGTTCTGCCCACGAGGGCCTGTAGGGATGTGCTTGACTGAAATCATCAAATTCAGATTTTTCTTCCCTGTCTGAAGGAAGGTGCTTTTGATATGATAATACTGAGTTTTTGCAGCACCTGTGGGTATGATGAAATGCTCCCAGTACCTGTAGTAGGCTGATGATTAAACATGGTATACTTTAAAGGGGAAGTGCTTTTTCATATAGCAGCAGAGCCTCACAGCTCTGGGCATGGATGTTTTAGAGCGCCTTAAACATTGTAAAATGGCATGATCAAGTTATGGTCATTTTTTAAATACCAAGCTGCATCAGTCTTGATCCTTCAGTATGTTGCAAATCCTCCGCACATTACCTCTGCTGTAGTTGAGTGGTAGTCGCGTTTCTCCTTGTAAGATTTAAGTCCTGTCTCATCCCAAAGCCTCACAGACTGGCCGGCCGCCAGGTGATACAAATCTGTAATCTCATTTTAAACTCCCATAGACAGGAGCTTGTGGGACATCCATCAACTCTATAGAAGAATAGGAGAATCAATATGGGGATGTGGTGTTTGCGACACCCAACCAATGCAGGCCCAGGAACAATAAGGGGTGGCCTCTCTTTCAATTTCCCACTTAATTGTCCTTCTGTAGTTCCAGGGGATTTATGAAATTAGATCATGGTTTAGCAGATGACTGCATTTGAATGGGCTCAGACAAAGATTGACTTTGTATGGAAGCCACTTGCATCATGTCTTCCCCTCCATTATATGAATCCATCACAGTCCTATTTGTAATATTGCTAACAAGGCGTCACATATTTTCAATTCAATACTGCTTGCTCATTTCTGAATGTATTTATAGTGCATTTTCTTTTCATTAAAAGAACATAAAGAGAGCTTGTTTTAAAGATAACAACTTACTATCTCTGCTCTCATATGGGGCTGCTAAACACTGGCTCTCTGTAAGCTTTTAAAATATTACTTGATTGAAGCAGGGCTTGTTCTCGCCGAGTAGAATGAACTGAAATGCATGAAAGGCACCGCATGCAGAACTGTTTCTGTAGATAGGAAATACAAAGGCAAATAATCAGCAAGGAACACCTTCATTCGCTTTGAAATGCACTGTTGTTGCTTCCAGACATTTGTTCAGTCATCTAATGGTTTAATGATTGTGCCTTTTTAGTTGGTTTCTAAACACCAACTGTTTTGGACATGTGACAAAAACGTCACCCTTAAAACTAAAAGTAGGTCCCCATTTGAGCTCCAAGACAAAGAACAAAGTTACACATTTGCACATGACGCTCATAATAAATTACTGAAAGGAGTGGCTGTATTTTCCCCCGTGTGGTGGATGAGTATTTGCCCTGCTAAAAAGTCCATGGCACTGTACTGTGAATAATGTTCAATAATGCCTTTTCTTTGAGAAAGATAAGACAAAAGGATATTTTAATCAAGAAGAATTGTATTCCTTCAATGTTGTAATTATCAAAGTAACACAGCTTGGCAGGCACACAGACTGCCTTGTTCCCATGACCCTGGCAGGGCGTCCTGTATTTATGTGTGTGATTCATTGGGGCCATACATCTTCTTACACTGTCGCCAGAGATAAGGTACTAATCATTTTTGTGCCACAGGTCCACAGTCGTAAATATAAAGGCATTTCTCTATGGATTTCAGATGTTTCAAAAGACAAAAAGGGAATATAGCCTTTGTTATAAACTGCATGGCCAAGAAAGAATTACAACCCTTGCTTTTTACTATCAGCATCAGAAGAAATATATTACAGTCAGTATTCCAAATTATTGTAAAAAATGTTCCTCAGCTTAACTAATTCATACTGGTTGTCGTAAATCAAACCCTTTTTCTTTTAGCTCTTAACCTTACAATGAAGGGTTCCATCCCACCTATTGATCCGTTCACGTGTGAATCTTATACAGTTGTGTTTATTTATATATTCTTCAAGAGGAGGTGAGCTTTGGGTTAATTGGAAGTGGATTTATGATTCGCGCCCTTGGATGCCTCTTTAATGAACTAATTGCCCGCTTGGTTGGTTCATCGATTTATTCTTAAAGTGCTGTGTAATAGTAATGCTTAAGAGTTTGTGTAGCGTTGAAGTGTTCATTTACAGTATGTGGTGTTTGACCTTACAGCTGCACCACACTTGACTGAGAAGCCTCAAGATGTTCAGAAGACCATTGATGATATGCTGGTGTGGGAGTGCAAAGCCAGCGCCAAGCCCAAACCCTCATACCGCTGGCTGAAGAACGGAGAGCCTCTGGACTCCATGGAAGTAAGGCATTTTTCTTAATTGAAAGGTCACCTATTATGCAAAATCCACTTGTTCAAGTCTTTTATACATAAACATGTGTCCCCTCTGCGTTGAGAGATTCTGAAGGTTTCAGGAAAAAATATTCGCTCTCTTTTTGTCTTGATCCATTTATCCATTCACTTTATGATGTCAGAACGTTTTTTGGCTTGGGTAACCATTAGCTAATAACCAACCAAGGTAACACCCTACTTTGAATATGCGTCTATATTTTAATTATACCTCAGACCTAAGCGTGGCAAAATAGATATATAAGAACATTATTTGTTTGTGCTCTACGACTTAAATCTAACCAACATTTAATGAAGGGGTGTGACATCCTTTTGACAACAAACACATATTCTGTAAACAGCTAAAGCCAGGCTCACTCTGACAGTCTTGAATTGTAAATCGGTATTGTTCTCGTGAGGAGAGAGTCAATATATATTTTTTCATTACAGCCCCTAGGCAATTGAGTCGACAGAGATAAACATAATTGTATGTGTAGGATGAAAGATGATCAGATTACAGTACATTCAGCATCATCTTATTTAAAGGATGCACTGTGTGTCACTGCACTCTTTGCTGGATTCCTTCTGCTGAGGAGCTCATAATGGTTTCAACTCACAGGCTCATACTTGGCAAGAACATGCCACTCTGAAATGGCTGTATTTGCTTGTAACTAATTCTTAAAATGTGTGTATGTTTTGGGGGAGGTTGTTTGTATGTGTTTTGCAAAGAAGCCAAAGTGATGCCATTTACTGCCTGTCATCATCAAGGGATTCGACAATTTATTTCTCAATCCTTCCTATCTGCTCCTCTCAATGTTATCATTAAGCCTCTTCTCTCCGTGTAGAGTGAAAATGCCTTATCGTCCAAAATACATTTCAAATTTGGGCAATTTGCCTTTTTTTTTGTTAAATGCTACTGGAGTGAGTGTGCTTTTTGCCTAAAAGAACGGCTCTAGTGAGTCACAGCCGCGGAGAGCGTCAGTGTTTGGCTTGGGTAATGAGCCCAAAACTAGACTGTTTCTCTGGACATGTCTTAAAGAAGCCAGGTGGGTTTAGTTTTCTGAAACGTTAATTGAGAGCTGTGATAATATTCCTAAACTGGAGCATTTTAATTAAAGAGCTGAATCACAATGAACACGCAGAGAAGAAGATTACACAGCTTCCCATTATGGCACATGGCAGAAGTAGTTATCTGCAAATTCTGTATATGCAGCAAGTCCAATTGTAATCTGCATAAATAGGCTTCGTTGTCATGAACATGTCTTCTCTCTGTCATTTGTGGCAGTTCGGTGACACAGGTCACTTCCTCTATTCGCCACACATCCTTAACCACGGAAAACACTGATTTGTAAATAACATTATAAGAAAATTCCTTTGGCGGTTGGCCAAGGTAACATATTCTCTGTACATGTAGCTATATTAATGAGGTGGGGTGTTACCATTTTAAAAATGCCACCATCAACAGCGGCAACAGTAAATCAATTTCCAAACCCAAAGGTCAGCGATGTAGAGAAATATAGGGAGAAGGAGAGGAAGGCCAAGAAGGCCATTTGTTATTCCTCATTAGAATGGATCAGTCCTCTTCTCCCTCTCTCTCGCTTTATCTCAGCATCTCTGGTGCTCGCTTTCTCTTTCTTATGCTCTCTTTCAAGCTTTTACCCTCCCACTTTTCCCTCCAAGGGAATTAAATGGCGCAGAGGAGGGCTGTCACTTCAAAATGTCATCCCGGTGAAACAAGGACCCACTCACGCTTGCGTTTTTCCACTCCGCCACCAACTCCCCTTACATACACGAGTGTGTGTGTTTGAGATGTGTCTACCTTTCGACCTCCAAAGTCAGGGAGCTGCCTTCTCAGGAGAAGCCGTTTGTGTAACTTGCATTCAGTGCAGCTACTGCAATCAGGAAAGGGATCGGTACCTCACCGGCATCAAACAAAGCGCCCAGGTTTTGCCTTTTCACAGCTCAACTGGAAACAGTGCTGGTATCAGAGTAGAGTCAAGCATAATTAATGATAAGCATGAAGCAGACGAATGCTGCCATTTGTCTCCAGTGATAAAGAGATTGTGAAAGAGCAACCACTGAGTCTCTAAGGGTCTTTTAACAGGGCACTGGGTACAGAACAGTGCAGTGTGGCACCAATCCATGCACTTACACAGATCTCTTTCATCTCTTTCTCCCCCCTGGGCCCTTTCACTGTGTAACCTAAAAAGGACCATCTATCATCCATTCGCCATGTCTCTCTCTTTCTCTCTCTTTCTTTCACTCTCTCTCATCCCTTGCATATACTGTAAGCACCCAGTCTCAGCCAAAAACCTGGGGACTTATTTTAGTCCCACTTGGAAACGGCTGCATCCATCCTCACCCAGGACCCCCTCTGGTGGTGGATTTAGCGCCAGGTCAGCCGTGTGTCCATCGTGAGACTTGGCCTCAGAGAGAGCCCTTTTTGTATGTCCTCAGCAGTGTCCCTGACTGATGCTAAGGGACAGTCCTTGTCTTTTGAAGTGGCAGTGCTGTAATGATTGCAGACGACAGACAGACTGGCGGCAGGACCCTCTGGACTACTTTGTCAGTGACATTAAAAGGTCTGGCTACACTCAATAGGAAAGATCAAGGGCAGGAACAATGAGTGCTGCCACACTCAAATTGAGACAACTATAAAAAAAAAAGGGAGAAGAATGAACTGCAAATCCTTGTAAAGGTCAAAAGAGAAAACGGAAGAGAGGAACTTTCTGGTGCTGTAATTACTCTCTGTACTTGGTGTAGTCGTTTTATATTTTTAAACAAACACTATCATTTTTTTCACTCTGCCACCTTACATTCTATGAGACTTAGTGGAGTATTAAATAGACGACGTGCTTCAGCCTCATCCTAACTAATTCCTCCGTGGTTTGATTCTAACCATCGTTTGATAATGTCTCAGTCCTATGTTAAGCAGAGGGGGGTTACATCCAGTCACTGCGGGCCAATTAAGACCACAGAAAATTAGCAGTGTTTCAATTATCAACCCCCCTGAGGAGAAAAAAAGAGTGGCTGAAGCTAGATTTAGATCAGGCCATTCTTCAGCATGAACACAGTTTGCATCATGGTACTTAAAATGTCCATATATAGCCCTAATTACCCACCTCAAAGCTTTTTTAGTCCAGCATTCCCATATTAACACATACTATATGACACTGTTATGATAAAACAAGTGTTCATAAGCTTTTTATAAATGTTTCATTCAAAGAGAAAGACAACACTCAGTATTGGCATATCCAGCCTTGCAGTGGGGTGGTTTGTGAACTACCTCTCTGAAAGGTCCCAATGTGTTCATTTTGATGGACTGTCTTCTGAGTGGTTAAACATTTCTAATGGTGTACCACACGGTTCTGTTTTAGGACCACTTTTATTCTCCATATATATTAACAGCGTAGGTGATAATGTGGATGAAGCTACTTTACATTTTTATGCGGATGATACTGTGATGTATTGTGCAGGTCCCACCATTAAGGAGGCTGTTGTTAAATTACAGGCTGTTTTTAACACTATTCAGACTCAGCTCTCTGAATTAAAGCTTCTTTTAAATGTGGATAAAACCAAGGTAATGCTCTTTTCAAAAGCAAAAAAGACACCAGAGCCTGTTTTAGATATTGTAACTACGCAAGGAACAAAACTTGAAGTTGTTGCCTGTTACAAATACCTTGGTATCTGGCTTGATGATTGTCTCACTTTTAAACTTCATGTCAATAACCTGCTAAAAAAACTGAGGGTTAGGCTAGGTTTCTTCTACAGGAACAAGTCCTGTTTCTCGCTTGAGGCCAGGAAAAGGCTAGTCACTGTGACCTTTTTACCTGTGCTGGACTATGGGGATCTGATGTATATGAATGCACCTGCCAATTACCTGATCAAGTTAGATGCTGCGTATCACAGTGCACTAAGATTTGACAAACTGTAAAGCATTAACCCATCACTGTACCCTGTATGCAAGGGCTGGTTTGCTTTCACTAACACTATATACAAAGCCATGTTAGGGAAACTTCCATCTTATATCTGCTCCCTGATCTCACGGAAAATTGTAAGTGGCTACTGCCTGAGATCGAATGCTGTGGTTTTATTAAATGTGCCAACTGCTAGGACTGTCTTAGGGAAGACAGCTTTTAGATGCGCAGCTCCTCTGTCTTGGAATAGTCTGCAAATTAAATGGAAACTGAACAATCTGGTGCCACTAAATGTTTTTGAAGCTCGGTTGGATGCTAGTCAATCAGAAGCTATTGGTACCTGTTTATGTGGATAATTATGTAAATGATGCTGGATGATGTCCTTTTGTTGTTCTGTTTATGCTTTTATGTTTCATGTGGAACTACTTGAACAGGTCTCCCTTGGAAAAGAGATCAATGATCTCAATGGGATTTATCTGTATAAATAAAGGTTTGAAATTAAATGAAATGAACACAATACGATTTATGGATTTTGAAGATGTGCTATGTTTAATAGTTGTACTTCAAAATACTATCCTGTATTAACCTTGGATGTTAGGTTAGTTTTAATTAAGGAACATCCTCCAGATGCTGCTCTCAACAACTGTTATTGAAAAATAATAAGCTACAGCTATTGAAAATATGAATGTATTTATTTTATAAAAGAAGTCAACAGGTGCGTAACCTCTTTACTTGCTCCGATATTCCTGGAAACATCATAAACGGGTGAAAATTAACACTTACAGCTGGATGGTTAATACAATATAATGACATGAGAGTTACATCGCAAGGCTTTAGATAGACGTATAATTAGAGGGATCTAAAATAGATAAATATTTTGTGGAATTGAAATGCTCCTGTATACCAGAAAACTGTAACTCTAGCGTGCTCATACTGTGTGTTCTGTTTGCATAATGGTATTGTTATATAAACAGGTGTCAATCCTCTCAGGGATTAATGTCAGATTTGCTAAGGGATGATCCACTGAGGTCTCTGCGACGGCATTTTAATGGCCAGGATAGCTCATGTGAATTTGTGGCCTGTTACTGTAACCTCTAAAGTGTATGTTCAGAAGCTCTAACAATTGACCTACCTTTTTTTCACAGAATGCCGAAAACTTCTGTCCTTTTGTATTGCTTAATATTAACAATGATCCAATTACTGCATGTAAGGTGAAAAATAATCCACTGCTCACTACCGCAACAGCAGGTAGACACGAATAGTAACTAGCTGGAGACCCTTATATATTTTTTAAGGATTTTCTTGGACACCATATAATCATAAATTGGGGACGGGTGGCGCAGTGGTCTGTGCATCTGATCATCAGATCAAGGGGGAGTGCTGGGGAACTCCAGTTCGAAACCCGCTCCTGCCGCCACTGCGTCAGGCCGTTGTGTCCTTGGGCAAGACACTTCACCTGGATTTGCTCCTGTGGGTATTGTCCACAGTAAATGTATAATACCAATGTATACTTGTAAAAGCGCCTCGATGACCTCGAGGCGTGAAGATGGACGGTGTGGCGCAGTGCGCTGTGCAATGATCATCAGATCAAGGGGTGAAACCCGCCGCTGCGTCTGTAAAGCCGTTGTGACCTTGGGCAAGACACTTCACCTGAGCTTGCTCCTGTGGGTATTGTCCACAGTTTCTGACCATTGCATATGTGTAATGTGTGTATATGTAAAGCGCTTTGAGTCATTGAAAAAGCGCTATAATAAATGTAAGGAATTATTATTATAAATGGTGAATATTGGATCTAGTTTGACAGAAAAATTTAAAATAAAAACTACTGTTACTTGTACAAATAGGTGTTGATATCTTTATGAAAAGATGTTAGACATAGAACAGGTTCATAATCGTGTGTAGGATTTTCAACCAAAGAAATGTGCTCCTCTTTCCCGAGGGAAAACAAAAATCAATAAATGCAGCTGAGTTTTTTCATTTCAAATGCATTACCTGGGGTTAAACTAACACAAGTGCCCACACATGGGATCTGATTTGATGTAAAGCCTGGGATGTACTGGAGATATTTTTGCACCAGAGGCAACCACTCGCTGACTGTTCACCTTGTCTAAACCTGTTTACGGTTTGTTGTCAGGTTAGCTAAATCTTTGTGTGTGTGTATTTCTCTAGCACGATAGGGTCCAGGTGAATAACGGAGTGCTGACGATCAGCAGCTTGAATCTGGCTGACATCGGCATGTATCAGTGTGTGGCGGAGAACAAGCACGGCCGAATCTTCACCAACGCTGAGCTCCGAGTCGTAGGTAAGGCCAAACACACAAGACTTTGTTGATTTGTCTAAAATGGGGAGTTGTCCTCATGCCATTTCTCGAATTGCAGGTAGATGCTTCATGATAGACACTCAAAAATGGCAAAAATTATACATTTGCTAAACCTGCCAAAATAGATACTGTTCCAGTCAGCCACGTGGGGTCTAAAATTAAAGGTCTAAATTTGAAGACCATATCTCCTCCACCCACAGTCATATTGGCAGAACGTTTGCTAAACGTTCTATTTCTTCCCTGCAACTTTGCTAGTTGTAACACCAAGATTATTTTACAAAAACCTTTTCCCCAGTCTCTTTTTTTGTCAGTCTGCCAAAAAAAGGCTGTAAAGTACAAATGAAAGACAAACTTAACCACCCATTTCTATTTAATTTGTTTCTGCTTCCTCTGTGTTGAGCAGACTGAGGATGAAGCATTCGTGTCAACAGTTCTTTTGCCAGTAGCTTCCCCCCTAGTTCTGCCTTCGTAATTACGTTTATTCAGGGAGAGCAGTTATGTGCACTGAGATGGGATTTTACTTAAATGTTTAATGTTTTATTATTTTATTTAATAAAATCTCCTGGTTGTTATTTTCCTCAAACGACTATAGTCAGTGGTAAATGTACAATAGATTACTATATTACTATATGTTACAATAGATTTGATTATCTTGACTGGAGATATGGTGTAACGTCAGCTGGTCATATTGACTGCAATGGAAGGTAACCATGCCTATGTTATTTTTTCTTGCACTAATTATTTTATTTGACTTTTTCATTGTCACAATTTGATTTTAACAAATATAAACATTTTAAATAACATACATTTACTTTACATAAAATGTTTTTGTGGTCACAGTACAGATAACCAGAATGACACCAGGAAAAGTCCAACTTCAGTCAAGGTCCTTCAAGTTTCAATGACTTTTGGAAAGGAAATTACATTTATTTTATATGTAGATGCAATGTAACTGCTTAGAGTTATAAAGACCAGACACAACAGTGTCAGCGAGGATGATGAAAGGAACAAAACTCATATTATGGAAGTTAAACTCTGAAGCTAACACACAGCATGTAGAGTTAAGGTAAAAAAGGCAGTTCAACTTTGGAGGTTTTTCAGGCTTAATACATATCAAAAACATTTAACAGATGGTCGGACAAACAGACAAAGGTAACTTAAAGGAGCATATACCATATCTTAGACCAGACCAGACTTGTGTGTGTGATTTTGGTGTCTCTCAATTTAGCTTTTAGATGTGGTCAATAATCTCTTAAAAATAAAGTGCAAACATTTACTTTAAAACTGGTTTTTGACTAATTTTATATAACCAGGTGATGGAGAAAAGCCCTTTTTGTTTTATATCCTTGTAGAGCACTCACAGGACTTTGCTGAGGCAGTTTGACAAGTATTACCACTCTGTCAAAACCACTTTCTGACACAACAGCTTTCGATGGTTGTGTTTAGAAACATACATAACTCTGATTGGCAGCTGGACAGAAAGTGAATGTATGGAAGCAATATTGAAACTCTAAAAGAACATTTTGTGGATATGAATATTAAGTGTTGATTGCAATACTTGTTGTGAATCATTGTTTTGGTGATCGCCTAATCGAGTAAACTGACTGATGAATCTTAAGTGATAAAAATAGAATAGAATAGTCAAACGACAGATTTCAACTTTGATATATATCTTTAGTACTTCTATACTTCTATAATTGACAATGCTAATGATAACACAAATGTAATCTGTAATCCTTTCATGTCCCACTATTCTGATATCTGGGTATTTTTCTCTTTATCATGCAGGAGTGAGAATATAACTCTAAAACAGGAAATAGTAGATATATGTTTAACTTTGCCTACATGGTCCACCTACATACTAAAGGATCAGTTTACAGTTTTCTGTACCTTGTTACCTGTTTTATTTTATCAGGACAAACGGATTTCATTGCAACTATATATCCTCCAACTCTTGCTTTAGGATATGAGTTCGTATGAAAGCTGCCCATATTATGAGAAGAGAAGAGCAACACATATCTGTTGTGATCTTTGAGGATACACTGTAAATGCACACTTCTGTCGAGGAATAGGCAATGGACGCATAAATACATACATACTGTACTGTATATCAGTGTATTGCTGTGGATGCACGTGCACCCTCATGCCCTGGCAGGTGCTGAGCCATGTCGCTGGCGCCAGGCTGTGTGTTCACTTTGAAGAGCTTTCTGCTGAGTCGCTGCGCATACAAAACAGCTCCAGACGACGGCGCCTTAGTAATTAAGGCCTAAAGGAGCAACAACAATGCCTCCCTCTTGTTTTACATTCTCTCGTTTTTGCTTAGGAGCCTCACAGCTTAATTCTTAATGCATAATGTCCTTCTAGGGAAAATTCATGGAGTCGGAAAAAAACACCTTCTTTCAAATCTTCTTATAATGATGGTCTGTTCTCCTGCAGTTGTGTGTGCCTGTCTGTCTGTGTGCGTGTGTGTATATGTGTGTACAAAGAAAAGGATGTGAGAGCTGACCTACCTAATGGAAGGAGTGACCTGCATGTTTTTAGAAAGCTCCTCCACTCTCATTTCCTCAATAGCTCTACTCCCTTTGCTCCTATCTCTTCTCCGACAGTGAATTAAACCTCAGCTCAGTTTTCTCTTTCCCTCCTGCCTCTCCGACAATACTTACAGCCCTTCCTTCTCTCTTTTCCTATCAGCCATCGCTCCAGACTTCTCCCAGAACTTGTTGAAGGCCCAGACTTTGGCCCGACAAGGCGGCGACGTTCTGATCGAATGCAGGCCCAGGATGTCTCCTCGGGGTGTCATTTCATGGAGGAAGGGGAAAGAAGCCCTTAGAGAGAGCCACAGGTACCAGTTGTTTTCCTGCAGAGCAGTGAGTACATTGTGTGCCGGATCCCAATTGTTTAGTTTGTCTGCTTTACTTGCAGAATCGTATTTCATCGACTTGTTATTTATTTTGTCCTACTTTGTATTCATGGTGACAAACTGCAAGGAACAGTGACACAATACAATTTGAATTGCATAACACGTCCTGCACTTCGCCACTTTTCCCCCTCCTATCTGTATTTCTTCCTTCAACTCCATTGTCCTCTTTTTCTCCCGGCTGTGCTCAGAGCTGGTTTCTGCACAGTTTACTTGAGGTAATTGGCTGTTCCTAGACTGCGGCACTTGGATCGATGCACTGATCCATCAGCTCATTAGCAGCATGTAAGGCCTGGAGGGTCATTAGAGCGCGAGGCGGACTATGATCCCGGCTACCATCGAGACAGGGAAGAAGCAGGTGAAATCCCTCAAAAGGACTGATCAATGGCTGGCCGCTGAAGAACATACATAACTGTGTGATAGTGGCGATGACACCAGGGGAACTAGCTGGACACCTTGTTTTATTAGAAATCAGGTTAAGTGCAGATCAATATTGATCCTGGAGAGGAGAAGAAAAAGTACAAACAAATGTTAATCAGGCAAGGAACAAAGAACCCTTCCCCTGAAGATAAAACGCTGGTCGAGGCAGCACTAAAGTCAGTGATTGATCAGGATTCATACAGTTTCTCCTCACATGGCAGCAATCAGGGAGAACGCAGTTATTGTAGCATGCAGCATCAAACAACATGGCCTTCATTTAATTTGTCATTACTCGAAGGGAATTCGACGTGTGTTTTCCTTGTTTCACCTGCATAAACAGCCAATTACAGGAAATATACTGGATACTTGTACGTCTCCATTTTCTGAAATGTCACCCTTTGATGATATTTTCACTGTTACAGTTTTTAGCGGGAAACATTCAACACAATTAAATTGTAAGCAGTGAGAACACCCTGATGTGCTGGTGCACTTTTAATTGTTGCTCTGTTAGGGAGAGATATTATATATTTTTTGGAAAGTGTAAACTCTCAGGTGTGCATTTCAAAACATCTCATTGTCTAAAACCCAGTGCAGTCGACACAAATAGCTCCACTGATGTATTCATTTCCGCTTTCTGTTTGAGAACATCTTTATTGTGTTCAGGAATGTAACAGCAGGAGACAAAGCACACCTGCTGGCACATGTAGGGGGTCCGGACTCCTCATTTGATATGGGATTAATTGTTCAACTGGCTCAGCAGCTTTTCCACACCCAACCTCTGGCATATCCATTCCCACCACAGTGGGAGAGCACCAGGCTTACTCATCTCTCGCTTCCCCCGTCAGATGCTATGTTTAGGAAACCAAAGTTGCGATCTAATTGTTAGTACAGATGCCAGGCCGAGGCATTTCCATTAGAGAAGAGATATGTTTTATTTGAGGGGGAGCCGCACAATCAGCAACAAGAGTATGTGTTGCTAAATGTTTGACCAAGCTTGCAGATTTCCTATCCTCTTAAGTATTGGAGGGCAAATGTATCCATACCGCAATATCAATCGCGCCCATAAAGCCAATATTTCCCATTTGACGTTACAGCCTTGCCCTGAAGAGAGTGAGCTGTGTGCAAGATGTTCGGCTTTGACATTATTGCAGCATCTCTCACCAACCTATTCCCCTGTTCCTGGCTCGTTAGCATTTACTTTCCGCCATATCGAAATGAAGCTGCTACCAATGCCATTAAAGCGGCGGCACAACACTAATCCATCCCACTGGCTCAACTAAAATACCCATAATTCCTTCTAATCTTCTAGGGATAATGTTTTTCAAGGATCTGGAGCAGGGGAGAACTAACTACACCAACAAACTAAGAACAAAGCAGGATCTCATTACTTAATGAAATCACGTTGTAGTGATACCTATATCAGCTCATATCCCAGGCATGTGCAACAAGATATAACGGTTGCTGTGCACTTATGCAGGAAACTATAAGGTTAACTATAAAGTGCTTACCCTAATTTAATTTTACTGCTGACCACTGCCAGCAATTGTAAAAGGGGATATTGGAAATAGCTCTCAGGAACATTACCTTTAGATTGAACCACTGTGTTTAAGATTGTTAGCTAAATGATATGTATTGCTTCATCATGTAATGGGAATGCAATTATAATCCTGCTACTAAAACTATAGGTTATTTACGTAACCCCAGTTCTCAGAGTAACATGAAGTGAGATGTCTCACTATGGGATGCGCCTCATCGCGGAGCAAACAGAAGCATCAATCTCATTACGCCAATCCTGATTGGCTGGTGATCTTGACGTCAACGTCAGGGGAAATCACCCCCCATAAGTAGCTTGCGCCACGACGCATGCGTCATTCAAAATAAGCACCTCTTCTCGCTTCACCATAGCAAGGAGGGCCGTCTGGTGAGACATCTCACTTCATGTTACTCTGAGGACTGGGGTTACGTAAGAAACCTATAGTTCTCATTCATAACACTCCGTTCGATGTCTCACTATGGGAAATTGTAGCTCCCGTATTGCCAGACGAGCTTATCTCGAAAATCACCAAACCAACCAGAACTCAACAGGTAGAGCTCTGACTCAACCAGGTGCCCAGCACTGCTTGAGTCACACTGGGAGTAGAACGCCCAGCCTGTTAAGAGGCGGACAAAAGTGAGCGGTGAGGACCAGCTCGCCGCTGCACCGATGTCTTGGATGGGAGACAGAGCCCAGGATGCAGCCAGACCCTGAGTCGAAAGAGCTCGCGGACCCGAGGGTGCCTGCGAACTCTGACTCGTATGGGCCCCAAAGCAATTGCTTCCACAAGACAGTGGGAGAGCCGTTGCTTAGTAACAGGCTTGCCCTTATAAGGGTTAGCCCAGGACACCAGGAGTTGGTCATTATGACAAGCACCCCTGATCTGTCCATACAGGTGCGTAAGCACGAACTGGACACAGCAAATCCAGCTGCTGTTCCCCGGAGGGACCCAGCGGCGGAGGAAATGCCTCAATGTCCATTGGGGTACATGACCCAACCCCCTTGAGTATAAGGACAGGGTTGGGCTTCAACAACACAAAATATGTACAGATAGTGCATGAAAACATTACTGGCTCGCCTGGCGGAAGACAGGACCAGTAACAGCACTATGTTAGAGAGACCTGGTGTAGGAATCTCTCGCACTCTGAATAGTGTTTATCACCCTATGAGGGAGTCTCACTGTATTCAGGTTGTACCACTCATGGGCCAGGCCCATAAGGCCAAGCGCTCTGGGTGTGGGTGAAAAATCTCCCCCCCCCGCCTGGGACAGTATGTCCCTGCGTAGTGGGAGCTGCCACGGCTGCCCACACAGCAGCTGATAAATCTCCGCCAGCCAGTATATAGTGGGCCAGTGCGGAGCTATCAGGATAAGTGTGTGGCGTTGTTCCCTCACTCTGGCCAGAGTTTGGGGAATCAGAGCCAGGGGTGGGAACGCGTACAGAAGGCCCGAAGGCCAAACGTGTGCGAGTGCGTCCACGCCTAACGGTGCGTTTAAGTCGCGCATCGAAAAGAACAGCTGACATTGAGCATTTTCTTTTGATGCGAACAGGTCCACCGTGGCTCTACCATAACGCACCCACAGCTGGCTCACAAACCTTGGATGTAGAGTCCAGTCTGCATAAAGTGGTGTACCTCTGGACAGTAGATCTGCCCCGAGGTTCAACACACCCGGTACGTGCGTCACTCTCAGAGAGAGGAGACGTCTGCCGCTCCATAAGATCAGTTTGCGTGCCAGCATGTGTAACTGGAGAGAACGCAAACCCCCTTGGCGGTTTATATACGATATTGTAGTCGTATTGTCTGTCCTCACGAGGACATGGTGTCCTCTGAGAAAAGGCAGAAAGCGTTTTAGGGTGAGGAACACCGCTAAAAGCTCTAGGTAATTTATGTGCGCCCCCTGGAGGTCTCTGCTCCAGAGACCCCTCACCGGACGGCCTTCATAAATACCTCCCCAACCTGTCAGACATGCGTCCGTGGTGACCACCTTTCGTGAAAGGACAGCACCCATAGGCACGCCCCCCGTACTAGAAAAGTTGGGTGCAGCCAGTGGCGCAGTGCCGTTACGCATTTCACAGTAACCATTACTCTCCGCGTGCCATGACGCGCGGGGTTTAGTTTTAGGGCGGCTACCCAGCGCTGAAACTCCCTCATGTGTAAGCGTCCTAGTCGTACGACCAGGATGGCTGACACCATGAGCCCCATTAACTGCAGGAATGTTCTGAAGAGAACATGTTTGCGCAGCTGGAATTGAGCGAGACAAGCTCTGAAAGCTTTCACTCTTTCCGCTGACAGGCGAGCTGAAAAGGGAACCGAGTTCAGGCGTAACCCCAGGAAGAGTATAGTCTGCGCGGGGCACAACATGCTCTTCTCTGTGTTTATTATGAAACCCAGGTTGAGCAGGTGCTTTACGAGGACATTTGTCTGCGTAACAGCCTCCTGCTCCGACTGTGCGAGAAGCAGCAGTCGTCCAGGTAGGTCGCCAGGCGAATACCCTGTTGTCTCAACGGGGCTATCGCGGCTTCCGTACATCGTACAAACACCCTTGGACTGAGAGACAGGCCGAAGGGAAGTACTCTGTATTCGTAACAGATCCCCTGAAATGCGAACCTCAGATATTTCCTGTGTGGATAATATACTGGGATGTGGAAATACGCATATGACTGATGTAAACCAGTCATATTGTCGCACGAGACGCAGCAGAGATGTGTGAGTGAGCATTCTGAATTTGTATCTTTTTAGATATCTGTTCAGAACCCTCAAATCCAGTATTGGCCGAATTCCGTTCCCTCCTCGTTTGGGAACGAGGAAATACTTGGAATAAAAGCCACTCTGACTCTGCTCGGCAGGTACAATAGATATAGCCCTCTTTTCTAGAAGTGAGAGGATCTCTCTCTCTAGAATATGGGCTGACTCTCCCAGGGCTTGTGAATACAAAATGCCCGAGAAACGAGGGGGGGTGACAGCGAATTGGAGTCTGTAACCCCGTGTTACTGTCTTGAAAACCCTGGACAGCGCAGCGTTGGACACGGAGACAAATGTCTGTGACCGCGGCTATCTCGTCCAGAGTGGCCGGTCCAGAATTGCTCGACAGATCCTCACAGAGCTCCGCTTGGTACGCGGTTAGCATCGAGGAAACGTTCAGAGCCCTGGCGGACAATGCTGCGGCTTTGTAGGACCGTTCCGTCATGGTCGACTGGAATCGGTCCGCCTTCGCTGGCAGTGTGGGGTTCCTGCTTGGTGACGGGCCTATCCTCGGTAGGAGGTGGGCTGCCACCAGCGGTTCCATAGGCGGTATGCGGAGCAGGCCGAGCCTCTCCATACCGTCACAGTCAAGGGAGGAGGCACCCTGGATTGGAGCCTTGTTGCTAAAGGGCCGGTCTCTCCACGAGACCGACACCTCATCCAACATCTCCGGGAAGACCGGAAGGAGTTGCCTCTTTGTCCTCGTTGTTTGGGAAAAATGTTTTCCCTCGTAACGGGACCTGGAGGTCTCCTTGGCCACTTCGGGCCACGGGATGTCTAGCCTGGCCGCAGCGCGCTGACACACGGCTTGCAGGTCCATGCTTAGACAGGGCGAAGCTGGTGTGCTATCGCCCGGGAGAGCAGCCATCGCTCCCGGCTTTGCAGCCTGAGCTGGTGACACGAAGATGTCGTCTTCTTGCTCGTCCGAATCAGACAGGAGGAACTCAGAGGCATCCTCTTCGTCCTCCATGTAATCCAATTCTAGGACATCCTCCGCGGGTGAAACCATGGTGAGGTCCAGCCGGGAGCCCCAGCTTGGTATAGCGTGGGGCCCCGTTCCCGCGTCCTTTGCCGCCACCGGGTCCCGGCCTGATATGGCACGGGAAACCGGTTCCGCGGCTGCCGCAGTTGATGAGCCCCAGACCGTAAAGGTGAGGGACTCAGTCTCTGCGGCGGACGCCCCCGCGTCTTGATTGCCAGCCGGCCAATCAATGGACATGAGGGGATCCTGTCCCGACAGGCTAGCTTGTCGTGCTAACCGTCGGCGGAGGCTCTTCATGGTGAGGCGGGCACAATGCCCGCACGAGCCGGGGTTGTCAATAGCCTCCTGGGCGTGTTCCAGCCCGAGGCAGGACGAGCAGACCTGGTGTGAGTCAGTGCCTGATATCTTCAACCCGCAGCCGCAGCACCGAGCCTCCGAGTCCCTGACTCCTCTGGTGTGAGAGAGAGAGGCGTCCATCTCGTTCGCCGCGAGGCGTGGAGAGGACCCGCTCTTAACAGGTACGTCGAGAAAAAAGTGTTACCAATCTGTCTTTAATCTGGAGAAAAAAAGGGCAGTGTGGGTCTTTTTCTCAAAGAATATTACCTGGTGTGGTAATATTCTTTTAATCCTTTTCTCCTCCGTGAGAAGAGAAAAGAAAAAAAAACGTCCTCGCTACCGTGGTGAGAGAAAAACACAAGCTAGCAACGGGTGTGTTGCTAACTTGAAAGTCAAAATCTTACCTTAATTCCAGAGGAAGAACGGCGAGGTTGACTATAATACTAACTGGTGTGTTAATACCATACTCTTCTGCAAGGCAGAATAGGGTAGCCGGCTAACGCCCGTCGACCGAAATTAGCTTTTGGTTCAGTCTGTGGACTGTTAAGCTAGCCCGGCTACCATTAGAGATGTGCTCTGAAGCGAGAAGAGGTGTTTGAATGACGCATGCGTCGTGGCACAGGCTACTTATAGGGGGTGATTTCCCCTGACGCTGACGTCAAGATCACCAGCCAATCAGGATTGGCGTAATGAGATTGATGCTTCTGTTTGCTCCGCGATGAGGCGCATCCCATAGTGAGACATCGAACGGAGTGTTATGAATGAGAACAGCTTAAGCTTTACCGGATGTGTTGCCAATACAGAAGGTTCATTGCTTTGGAATGAAATAAGCAGTCCTCCAGAATACTGCATGTTCTCGGTAATATACTGAGTTAATTATGCAATCCTTCTTAAGCGGTTAAAATAATGTTTTTCATTTACAGCCTTTTAGTTTTGTGTTGCACTGCGGAGAGGCAGAGCAGGCTTTTAGATTACAACCAGTAGCTCACTTTAACACCGGCCAATAAGGTTGAGGTAAAGTGCCTGTTTACTATATCACACTGCTCTAGTTTTATGTACGCCACAGATTTCCCTTATACCTTAATTGCTGCAGGGCAACCTTTAAGAGAAAAGGCGACAGAGTGGAAGCATTTCAGACAGATAATACACCTTACATCTTTATCATGCTCTGTCCCTTTGTAGCTTTGGCGAGGAGAAAGCTGGACATAGGCTACTGCACAGTTTAATGGCAAGTCTTATCCCTGTGACATCTCATATCCATAACTCTTTGTTATAGTCCATTACAAAGGAAGGCCCTCGGTTCAGTCAGGAGGAAATACCTCCGGCTGCGCGTGGAATGGGCACTGTGGAATAAAGCTAATGTAGTTTAATTCTTCAAGCCTTTAATTCCAAGCAAGTCGTTTTTGATCATTTTGGGAGGTCCAGGCCGCCTTCAAGGGAGCTTTTAGAAAGGAGCAAGTTCATCTTTAAAACCTGTTATGTTTGAAACACCGGCTCAACCCTATTACACTGTTGTGCAGTTCAGAAGATAAGATGGGAGCTTATAGTAAGGATTTGCAGGGCAAGTCATTCATCAAGTAGGTATTTAATTAAGGAGACAGTGTGCTCTGGTAATTGTTCTACAACCACAATTGAAAGGCAGTATCAAAGATTGCTGGGATATAATTTGACCAAATTGGCAATACTATTCTGCCCTGAAGAAATGAACTATTGATGGATGTTCTACCGTAGCTTGACTTTGTAAAAGAGGTGAAGCTCTTTGTGTATCGCATCTATCAAAACGTCAATAACACATTTCTCTCACAAGCATTGAATGTTTACCATGGTTGGAGTTTCTTTCTTTGACAAAATGACTATTAAAGACAAGAAACCCGACACATGGCAATGATAATAAATATCCTCCCGTTGTCTGTTAAACTGTGGCATCAGTAAGTGTAACAACTGTTTCGCATCATGAAATATTAATCTGTGCACATGAGGCTTAATGGTTATTGCTTTTTTTTTAAACTGATAACACCAGGCCAAATGAATACTTACTTATTAAGTATGACAAGCAGTGGCTGTTTTGTTGGCTCAAGGGAATTCGTTTTTAAAATGGTGACATTTTATTGATCCCTGCAGGGATATGTTCTCCATGCTCTCTCTAGAGGGATCAGAGCTGATAGAGGCTCAGTGTTACTTTAAGTTCTGTAACAACTAGCCTGCCTCTATTATTATGTAATACTCTAGAGATGTACAGTCACACCGATATTCAGTGAGAATCATTGGGGTTTATTGACACTTTATTGATTTTTTTTTTCTTTTCTTATTGTAAGTGCACCCTTTCCGGTACATAATAATGTACTTAAGGTATATCATTTATCTGTAAATACCTTTTTATGTAAATAGATTTTCAAATTCTGCCCCTCAACTGAAAATACTTATTACATCTATTCTCCTCCTAGCTGTCAAAAGGTTTTACATACTTCTAACATCAAACAATTAAAGTCTTCAAAATTGTGACACCACAAGAAGTCACATGAAGAAATCAGATTTCTTCATTGTATCCCCCAAAATAAAAGTGTTTTTAACAAATAAATATCAGGAAAACCTTATCTTGTTTCAATAGGTGTGTGGTGTAGCTTTGGTGCAGTGGATAGAGCCTTGGTGTTGGGATCAGGGAGTCACAGGTTCAAACCCCATTGCAGTCAGCATGTCGTTGTGTCCCTGGGCAAGACACTTCACCCCAAATTGCTCCTGTGGGGATTGCCCACAGTACATGTATGTAAGTCGCTTTGGATAAAAGTGTCTAACAAGTGACATGCAATGTAATGTAATGGGATCATTTTCATAATATCTCAAGATATTGAGGTTGACTGAGAAGCCACATTAAAACACCTACACCTCACCTAAATCAGTCGGATTAACAGACAGTAATCTCCTTTATTGGAACATGTATATTTAATCAGTATTTTTTCAGTTTGATTTGAAAAACAAGATAAGGGGTAAAAAAGAAAATACTACTGGTAGAAGCACTAGGAAACTGTGAAACTCCAGAACGCAGGAATTGAACGAGGACTTCAGTCACGCTGTTTTTACGGGATGTGATGGATTACGTGCAATTACAGAGTTAAAAAAAACAAAGAACAAGAAAATATGTGTTTTCTAAACTAGCTGAAATGCTTTGATAACAGGAAAGACAAAAGGATCAAGCATGATCAGTACATATTACAAATAAATGGTGTTGTAATACATTATAACTGAATGTTTGATGATTTTTGATGAAGTAAGGGTTTGAAATGAATGGTTCTGTGGCATGAATAAATCCTTTCAATTTTTAATTGACACAGGATGTGCCCAGTATTTCACTAAAGCAGGGAAATGTCTTTCTGCCATCCCAGTAACTACAATTTGTCAAAGCACTTTTGTATGCTTCAATCACCTGTGAACCTGCCATTAATTTCACTTTTATAAAATGTTCAGTTTTCCAATGCTTGTGTGGATCTCACCAAATAACATCCATTTAAATAGTTTTCTTCTTTCAGAAGTGCAAACAAAAATGTCATTATGTATTTTTGCCTACATGGTTTTGTGCAAAAGGTTTTCACGTACTGTATTCAAGGACTTGCTGATCGCTTTTAGGGACTAACCGTTTGTTCGTTTATGTCTTACAGTTGTACAGCTCTTGTTGCCCTGCCAGGATTCAAAAGAAAGGAACACATTCTTTATCACTTTTCATTTGTAGTTAAAATGAGTGAAATTAGAAAAACTGAACTTGTGTATGAATTCATATTGTCTCTGTGAGATGAAACAATAGATGAGGAAATCTAAAGGCGAAAACAGAACGATTGGAAATGCATGCACTCTAGGCTTTATTCAAGCAGTGCTGCTGACCTATCTTTCATATCACTCAAGCACCTTGTTGGCTGCTGAAGTAGAAGCAGTACCCGCTCTGTCAGAGGAGATGTCAGGCTTGACTGATGACACAGATGAAATGAGAGACTTTGTAATTTGGACCCGCTGGTGCAATCTGTCATAGAGGTTCAACTTATTACCACACAACCAGGAGGGACGAATTTGTGACCCTGCTGGCGAAATTTTAATGACATGTACAAGAGTCCATTGGATTAAATCCAATTATTGGCTAGATTGGATCACAGTAGTTGTTTTTATGATGCTGTTTACTTCTTGCAGTCATTGCATGTCATTATGTACAGTATGAACTTTATTTTACTATGAACTAAATGACTCGGTGCTGTTCTAAAAAATATACTATTTTCTGCTGCAACTCAGTTAAACTTAGTTTTACCATTTTTAGTTCTGGCCCCTGTTTTTTCTTGCCTCTGTTTAAGGTAGAATTAATTTTAATATTGATATACCTACAGATAATTTTGTGGATTATTTAATTCACTGAAAAGTCAACAAAATGTCAAAATAATATGAAAATATATGTCCATCCCAAACTCAAAGACACAGATACAGAGAAGATACATTTGTATCATTAAAAAAAGAGCAACAATTATTTATTACTATCAAAAAGAATTGCTGATTTTCTTTTAGATCCATAGAATAATACTTCAGTCAAATAATGTTGCAGCTCTCCTTAAAAATGCATGTACCCACACTTATTCTATTAAAATGATCACCTTACAGTAAATGCACATTATACAGTGTACAGTGTGACAATTCTCAGATAACAGCACAGTTATAAAGCATATCATGTTCCTATTTCATTTGTATGTATTTCTATCTGCTGAAGCAATATTTCTGACACAACTAAGGCTAATACAGCATAAGTATGTCTATAACTTACAGATTCCCCCTTGACATCCATGAACTCAAAATGAGACTTCCTCTCATAAAGTGATCCTGCAACTCAGTGCCGAGAAATCAAATCGTAACTCTTCTCTCTGAGCTTCTTCTTGTGTCACGCCAAAGCACAGAGAGCCAATTAAATTTCACTGAGATAAACTCCAGGCTTAAGTGGAAATGCTTTAGGACACTGGACGTGCTCATTTAGAATAGATGTGTATGCACTGTGAATATATATATATATATATATATATATATATAATTCCATATATAAAATGACAGCCACCCAAGCTTTTTTCATCAACCTGACACTGGTGCACTTTTAATTGGCCTAATATGTATACATTTTTTACCCACAGAGTTACTGTTTTGGATAATGGCAGCCTACGGATTTCCAATGTTACAAAAATGGATGCTGGGATCTACACGTGTGTGGCCAGAAACCAGTTTGGAGTAGCGAGCAGTGCTGGCAGCCTTTTGGTGAAAGGTGATGTATTATTTTCCCTGACTTGGTTTTAAACATCAGTCCTGTTTGTTTAACTGTGAACGGCTGCTGGATTTTGCTTGTTAATTGTTTATTTTGTACCCAATAGCTGTTTCATTGGCAACAACAGCTCTTCCACTACACATGGAGAAAATACTACAGCAATATTCTCCATTTATTAAACAAATATCACAAACTGTACAATAAAAACAACAGCAAACGTGGAAAAATTAAACCTAAACGTGTGCTCTTTGTCATTTAAGAATGGAGTTTGGTTGTTACTGTATGTGTTAAAACATTTAATGTGTTTAAACATCAGGACTCCTGCAGGTTTTTTGTGATCAATCCCTAAAAAACAAACTTAACACATATTTTACAGCTGTCAGTATTTTGGCGGAACACGGAATAAATGTGGCACGCTGTACAAGAGCTGCAAGACACGACTGACCGTGCTGCACTTAAAATGAAACCCACTGACCCTCACTGCGCACTTGATGAACAAACTACAGTCCAAATAGTTGATTGGCAGTGGCTGGAGGAAGCGAGACATGAGGCTCATTGCATTCATGCGCCTCTATGTTTAATTCATACTTTCTTTGCTCTGTGTTTCATAGCCATGCTTGGTTTGATTAAGATTTCAATCCATTCAAATCACACACTTCTGCAGTGCAATGAATTTTCCAGGTCTTTCTAAAGAGCAGAGTTAACAACAGTGCTCTATTAAAACACCTTTCGGTGATTCCTCTTCACGGGTTTTTGGAATTGTAAATTGGCTTGCATTGCAAGGCCAATTTCGCTCCCCTGCTTCCCCGCACAGCCTATTTACAAGAGCCAACGATGTAATAGAGTGTACTGTTTAAACATATGTGTATGTATTCATTCATAGTATTGGTGAGAGGTATAAAATAAACTTGTATTGATATTCCAGTACTCTATATAAGTACAAGTTCAAAGAACAGAGTACTTTACAGAAAAAGGTTTAAAAAATATATAGTGACTTCCTGACAAATGTATAATTGTGAGATTAACCTAGCCTCCATGTGTTACCTAATTCTTACCCTTGAGGCTACTGTATGAACATATAGTTGACTATGCTAAGGGTTGCAATACTGATGTTGTCCATTATTTTCAATCATTTGATGAATTGTTTGGTCTATTAAATGTTATCACAAATTCCCAGAGCCCAAGGTAATGTTTTCTTTGTATTTTGTTTTATACAAGTCCAAAACACAAATATATTTAAAACGATAATGATAAAAAAACAGAAAAAGCTGAAAACGTTCTAGCATATTATTAAATAGAAATGAATCATCAACCAAATTATTACATTTATTTAAACTGAGTTGTTGGCCAAACATTTCATGTCATTCAAAGATTAATACATTTTCGTTCTCTAATAGCTTTTTTACAATTTATTTTTAATTACATTTTTGATCGTTGATTGTTGTTCAGGGTTCTGAGAACAGCTCTCCTTGTTATCCTCCGGCCTAATTAATTGCAGTTATTGTATTACACCTGGTGTCTGAGGTGCAAATTATTCCTGCATAGCTGTCCTTCTGTAGGTTCACAGAACGAGAGCCGCCCTGTGCGGAGCAAACCGACGGGAACGAGGGAGCCAATTTGTGATTTTGCTTCGAGTCATAACAGGAAATGACAGTTTAGCAATTGGAAGCAGAAAGTTCCACCCTCTTATTTTGAACCCCGGTGCCAAACTTTCCATAAACTCACCTGAAATGCACAGCCATGGCCAGTCGCTTCTCCTTAGGCGGTGTGAGAAAAACAATGTGCCTTGTTTTGACGGAGCTGAATATAGACCTTTACTCCCTCCGACACGTTGCAATGGCTTGCCTGTCCATTAGTTGCTTATGACATGCATGCATAATTCACAGTGGTCTGTTGTGTGGGATCTCGGCCTAAACTATATTCTGTGCATCACACCGCTGTTGAATGAGACACCCAGCCGAGACGCACCACAGATTATGTTGATGCACATCACGCTGAGGAGGAAATAGGATGGCTTTTTGTCTCGACACAAACAGAGAAAAATTATAGACTCTGATCTGACCTGCCGTAATAGTTGAGTTTTTCCTTGTGTTTGTTTATTTTACCCTGTCGTTGCTCAGTGATATTATTATGAAACTCAAAGGAAGCAATGCAATATAATCTCACTGGCAGACTCAAAAGTAATTTATCTTGTTTGTTTAACATCGGGGACAGGATTTGGCAGAGGGCAGGGTTTGTTTTTGAGTGTGACATGTTTTTGCAATTATTTCTCGATGTTCAGGGAACAGAAAAAAAAGGTAACTTTCAATTCAGCACAGAGTCTGGATAAGTTATACCTGCTCTGTTAACATGCCCCACCTTTCTGACTCGGTGCTCCCTGTTCACAGAGCCGACGGCGATCACCAGTCCAGCTGGACATCTGGACGTGACCGTGGGTGAGAGCATCGTGCTGCCCTGCCAGGTGTCACATGACCCCACGCTGGACCTCAAGTTCACCTGGTTCTTCAACGAGCAGCTCATCCACTTTGGAAGTCACTGGGCGTTTTTTGAGAAAATCGGTGGGGTAAGTGCAACAGTCTTCTATGTCTCTGTGTTGCTCAGCATTAAGACATGAAGGAAATATGAAATGTTGCAGCCTAGACGTTTTTGAGTAGAGTTGTTTAAATTACATTTGATGTCTTCAATGTACTAGAACATATCCCTCCTGTTGTCCTGGGGTCATTTTTGACCCCAAAAGGAAATCTATTGCTGTCAAAAATAGGTTTTTAATTCATCAAATGGTCTGAAAATGATAGGGGTTGTTCAATACTATGCTCTTAACGATTAAAATATATTTGAAGTAATTTCATTGAATTATGGGTGTTTTATTGTATTTTATAACACCTTAAGCCCTCTGGGGTCAAAATGACCCCGCAGGACAAAGTGGAGCAATGGGGCACATTTTTTCAGCATAATGCTGCAACAACCCCCTGCCTGCTCCTCGGGGTACACACACACACACACGCACACACACACACACACACACACACACACACACACACACACACACACACACACACACACACACACACACACACACACACACACACACACACACACACACACACACACACACACACACACACACACACACACCTTTGATGTATAGGATCAAGCAATTTTTAGATCAACAAAAATCATAAACAAAAAAGATAAACGAAAAACAAACAGGCCTTTTCTCACAGTTGCTGGGAAATGTCACCTTTTATTCTGAGAGAGACAGGCAGCAAAATGAGGAGGCAGAAACATCTGACTGTGGAGGAGGTTCATGAGCTAATCTTTAACCGTGTTATGGAGGAAACATCAACCGATGAGGAGGATTCAGGGTCAGAAGAGGAGGAAACTCATGAAGAGGTGATCGATGTCAGTTACAGACCACATTCTTCCTCTGAAGAAGCCCCCACATCGCCCGCTTCTGAAATGGAGCAAAATGAATATGAAGAGGTAGAATCAGAAATGGAAGAAGTGTCAGAAGTGGAGGACTGCACTTATTTTGAGGAAGTGGAAGAATCCACTGATGAGGAAGAACCTGAGGAAGAGGACCCAGCTGAGATGGAAGAATATTTCCAATCTAAGGATGAAAAAATGATCTGGTCTTCCATCCCTCCCTGTGACGGATGTCGCATGGTAACAGCAGAGAAAGCAGAGAGAGAGACAAGCCGCCAGGGTCCAACCCTATATGCAAGGTCTCGTATCGAGGACATAAAGTCCGCTTTGTATCTGTTTCTGCCCAAGGCCATCGAAGAGTCAGTGCTGAACATGACTAACAAGGAGGGGCAGCGTGTTTATGGGAAAAAATGGACCTGCAGGCATACGTGGGGTTGTTGGTTCTAGCTGGAGTGTACCGATCCAGCAAAGAGGCTACAGCAAGTCTATGGAATGCAGAGTCTGGTAGGGCAATTTTCCGTGCTACCATGACACTTAAAATGTTTCATACAATCTCCAGAGTCATAAGATTTGATGACAAAGACACAAGAAAAGATCGCCGGGCACGAGACAAACTTGCTCCAATTCGAGACGTTTGGGACACGTGGGTGTCTCTCCTGCCAATGATGTACAATCCAGGCACTAATGTGACTGTCGATGAGCGCCTGGTCCCATTCAGAGGTCGCTGTCCATTCAAACAGTATATCCCAAGCAAACCAGGGAAATATGGGATCAAAATATGGGCAGCATGCGATGCCAGGTCAAGCTACGCATGGAATATGCAGATATACACTGGCAAACCTGCTGGTGGGACGTCAGGAAGAAATCAGGGCATGCGAGTTGTCCTTGACAGGACAGAAGGCCTCCAGGGAAAAACCATAACCTGTGACAACTTCTTTACTTCACATGCCCTTGGCCTGGCGCTGCTGAAAAGAAAGCTGTGCATGGTGGGAACAGTAAGGAGAAAGAAACGTGAGCTTCCCCCTGCACTGGTGTCAAAAGCGGACAGGGCTCGTTTCTCATCAAAGTTTGCTTTCACCGAGACCCATGCTCTCTCTGGTGTCCTATCTCCCCACATGCTCTCTCTGGTGTCCTATCTCCCCACATGCTCTCTCTGGTGTCCTATCTCCCCACATGCTCTCTCTGGTGTCCTATCTCCCCAAAAAACAGAGACATGTTCTTCTGATGAGCACTCTACATCGGGATGCAGCTGTGAGCGACAGGGATGACAAAATGCCCGTTGGCCCCTAGTTGTCTTCTTCAACATTCTCGACGTGTCTGCATACAATTCCTTGGTCCTGTGGTCTGAGATCAAGCAGCCTGCAATCAGGGGAAGTGCGACAAGAGGAGGCTGTTCATGGTGGAGCTTGGACGACAACTTGTGATACCTCACATCCAGCGACGCAAGGTCAGCATTAAGCTTCATTTCTGTTGCTCTTCCTTCTGGAGTGTCCTCACAATTTGAACTTTTTGTATTTGCACTGTGATTTATTATAATAACGTTTGACTTGACTTGACAGGTTCTTCCCCGCACGCCAGCCGCTGCCAGTTTGGTTATGGAGGTCCAGCAGTTCTGCTCCAGCTCTACCTCTGCAGCAGCTATCCGTCACCCAGCTCCCACTCGCCCAGCTCCCACTCGCCCAGCTCCCACTCGCCCAGCTCCCGCTCGCCCAGCTCCCCCTTCTGACCCATCACCCAAAAGGAGCAGGTGCAAATTCTGCCCTCGCCAGATTGATGTCAAAACCAAGAAAATGTGCCAAAGATGCAAAGATCACACCATTGTTACCTGCCCTGCATGCAACTGAGGGCACATTAAACGTGTAACACAGACATGCGTAAGGTTTCCACTTTAAATTCTTGAAATAACAGTCGAGCAAGACGGGGTCAAAAATGACCCCAGAGGGTACAAGGTGTGATTATGTGTTGTCATTAAAAAAATATAAATTAGGGCATCCTTACTAAACTTTGACATATACCAGTCTCTGATAAGACAAATAGTCACATTACAATATGGTCAAATTAATTCATTGTTTCAATTTTTTTTTTTATCAGAAAATGGTATAATTTCATATAAATTAGGGTCTATCGGCCCTAAATTCCAACACTGAGGGAAAAATGTGTGGTAATGGGTTGTACTGAAGTAGAACTAAAGGTGTAATACAAAATTGATTCACATTTTATACTTTATGCGTTAAATATCAGACAAGCCAGATGGGGTCATTTTTGACCCCAGAGGGTACAAGGTGCATAGTAATCGGGAGGACATTACGAAGTAACAGCTTTTTGTGTTGGCCAAGTAACATTTCTAAGGATAAAAACTTTCCACAATGAATTTCCACTTGAATGTGCTGATTCTTTTGACTGTAAAGATTGGCTTAACGCATAGCCATATCTGAATTGTTACACTCTTTGTAATGTTTAAAATGGGCTTATATACTTAACCACTTTCTACGCTTTAAGTAACTCATAAGGAAAGGAGCTATTTGAACTCAATTAATACAATCGTCAAAACATTTACGTCTCATTCCTCTACAGCTTAATTTCAGCTTTATCTTTTGATGGGCAAAGTATTGAACACTCCATGATGAATTTTACAGATTTGATTTTTTTTGTTTGAGTGATCATAAGGGCTCCAGGTTTGCCTGTTCTGCTTGTTAATAACACCTCCTCCATTGACAAAAGCAATAACCGAGGAATTCATTATGCAATGCTCAGCCAAGCATTTCATTTGATCATCTAATACCAGATAATTTCTCCTTTAATTAGAGAAAGCAATTATGAGGTCTTGGCCTCCTTATCACCTCTTGTTGTGTTTTTTTTTCCCTTTTGTAACCGGCACTATAACAACAAGCGCTTTATAATCGTGTGTAGCCCTGCAGTTCATTTAAACACTTGACTCCTCCGCACCAAACCCACGGCAGCACGTTGTGGTGGAGAAACCATTGACCTATTGATGGAGAATGGTCACATTACTTAAACTTTCCTCATCTGTTTGGAAACGTCGTGAGCAAAACAACAACTTTCATATTTTAATTTTGAAGCAGACAATGAAATGCTGTTCTTTGTCAATGTAGCCTGCTGTAGACTCAAAGAGAATAAGGCTTGTTAAATTCAACAGCAGTGAGTCATTGGCTTTGTGTAAGGTCTAGGCATTATTATTGTAGCGGTGGTGAGTTCTAACTGACCTAAATGTATAAACCCTAGTGTTTGATTTGACTATGATTTTTGATTTAACACAAAGTAGACTGATATGTTTTATGTAGCTACATGAGTGAAACATTAATATCTTAAGCTACAAGCTACATCAAGCTACAAGCTCCTTGATCACTGCATTATGGCTCTGCATTACACAATTATATGTTATGTTGAAATTAACTATTGAAGTTATGACGCAGAGGAATGTTGTTAAAAACCCTGCAGCAAACATTTTCTTGGTAGAGAATATTATTTATCCTGCATATGTTGAACAATATAAAAACGGTATGCCTCCAGCAACATGTACACCAACCTCACTGTTGACTACAAACTCTTCTCTTGTTCGATTTAAGACCCTTTGCTGCTTCATTAGAGATATGCTCTTTGCACCAGTCACACTATTGAAAGGGCTGCGATCGTTAAAATTGTTGGTCTAGTATTGTATATCTGAAAGGAACGTCCAACAGCAATTTAAGGTCATTTTAAGAACAACAGCATAGAACAAATACAAAAAAAGTGTTCCTAACAATATTAGATGTTGTATATTTTGGTCTGACATAGGCTTACATTAATTGAGATCAAGGACAACAAAAAGGCTGACTGAAGGAATGCTTTGGCAAACTCCAGCGAAACGCGGTCAGCATTTTCAGAAGAGTTGAGGGGGGAAAAATACATCTTTGTATTTTGCTCAGTTTTTCTCATGGAAACCCAACACCACATAAATCATGACATGTCAGCCTTCACATAAAGCAATTGCATTGCTCTGCTGATACAGACCTGACCTGCAATGGACAGAAAGAGCATTTAAATGTGTATACCTCTGCGCTGGCTGTCCAAACAACATTTCACTTCTAAATGTGACACTCAAGTTACCCCTTGAACTCAAACTGGTTAGAAAGTAGGGGACAAAGGTCAAGATCAGTGTGACTTAACACCAATGTCTAACAGGATAAAATAATGAAATTGTGACATTTTTGACAACATGGATGTAACCGGCAACTTGACTGATTGACTAAGGCATTCAAACCTGACGTGGGAATTCTAGTTTATTCTAAGTCTAAAAGCCACACTATATATGGTTACTGTATTTTGCAGGTAGTTAAGTCTGGATTTCATAAGCATGCTTTGAAGTTATTTTTTAAGATTCAGACATCTGTGACCCATCCCATCTCAATTTATTGAAGGCAGAGAGTTTCAAAGAGTGAATGACTCGCAGCTACTGAGTTTTTATCTCAAGAAAATGTCCCTGATTATACATCAAAGTAATTATCGGGACTCATACTGTTTCACAGACCCTTACTTTCGTAGATAAGACATCAACTTAACATTAGTTCTAACTTTAAAGTTCGAAGCTAATAATGCATTTGGCATTGAATGGTCGTCTGTAGATTAAATGGAATCAAAGGGGATAAAAGGATACAGCTGAAGGAAGCTTTTCAATTCCCCACAAAAAAACTGTCCTCATAAATGATTATGAAAACTCTAGTCAATTGCTTCGTCCCTGTGAGTGTGTGTTGTACCTTTTTTCTCTGAACTGAATGTCAAAATAAATTAAATTATATTGCACTTTTTTCCCCCTAACTTTCCTACACCAACAGCGCTCGGCTGGTGACATAATGATACGCAACATTCAATTGAGGCATGCTGGGAAATACACGTGTGCTGTTCAAACGAAGGTGGACAGTGTGTCGATTGCCACTGATGTGGTCGTCAGAGGTAAGGATGACCCTCAAATTTCATGTTAAAATAAAAAGTCATATTGGTGTTCTGTAAGAAGTTATATCACAATGTTTTCACACACAATGCCAGCTACATTTAGCAAGGTAATTTCCACTTCAAACTCTCTGCTAGCCAAGAATGTCACTCTTGTTCATTGTAAATGAAACACATGCGCTATGGCTGACTGCTCTGCAGGGGCAAAACAAATTAACCTCCCAATTACTACTCTATTGTAAATGACAAAATGAGTGAAAGATTGAAAATGCAGTTTCTTTGTGATTTAAAATAATAGCATAATATGACTTGCTAATGTATGGCATGTCTATAGATTTAGCATATTGGAGGCACATGCTATGCTCCATGGTGCAGATGCACATTGACATTTTACCTCTACCTTTTAGTCTCTAGAAAAGAGTAAAAGGTCTAGTCATCCCAATTAAAAATAAATAAATAAAAAAAAAAAGACATGACATTTGTTGCAATAGAAAATATATTCAGGTATTTGTTTCTTCTCTATGCTGTTAATCGTCTATTGACTCCTCTGATTTGCCTTGAACACAGCTACACAGGGAAACACTGCTGGAGGGCATGTTATGATCTTTTTTATTTCCTAGATTGTAGAACAATACAATCTATTCTGAAGAAATAACATTGTATTGGTGTATCTCTCTTACATTTACTTATTCTTGTATGCCACCAGTGTACTAAACAGTGAGTTTGGTTTTAGTTAAGTAGTGCACTCACAGCTGTGCTAATGCTTTCTTTTGAATCAGTCTGTGACATCACGTCTAATTATGGCTCTCCCACTCTGTATCCCTGCTCTTCTGCCTCTTGTCTTCATTAATCTGTACAATATATATCATCCTGAGTGAGTGAACAGTGATTAATTCCTTCCAGGTCCCCCCGGTCCCCCTGTGGACTGTCACGTGACTGCGATGACGGAGACCACTGCCTCCGTGTCCTGGGGTCCCGGGATGGACAACCACAGCCCCATCCTCAGCTATACCATCCAGGCCAGAACGCCCTTCTCTCTTGGGTGGCAAGCCGTAACAACCGGTAGGATTTTGTCAATCTGTCTGAGTGTAGGTTGTGTGTAGTGATTAGATTAGATTAGATTAAAAGAGTGAGGTATGTGACTGGTATCCTTTTCAAACACCACACATGAAATGACAGTAAATAATACATCACAAGCTTGGCTAATGTTGATAGGCGGATCTTCCATGGTTTTGATGAAAGGTTGTTCTGTGATGTCTCTCAGTTCCTGAGCTTCTCGGGGGGAAGCAGCTGTCATCCACCGTCAATGAGTTGAGTCCCTGGGTGGAGTACGAGTTCAGAGTCCTGGCAACCAACAGCATAGGAACAGGAGAGCCCAGCAAACCCTCCAAAAAGTCCCGCACCAAAGAAATGCGTACGTATGAGAAGCTCCCTACTTTTACTGCCATTATTGACTCAGATTGCTTGCAATGACGTCCATTGTGTCCTGAGAGTTTCTACTTCAGGAGTGCAATTAAATCCCTTTAAATAACCTTATTGTAGCAAAAAATGTCGGAGAATGATCTGCTTCCTTAGGACACACAACACATGAATGAATTAAATTCACAATAAATATGTTGATGCCCGGCAGTTTCACTCAGAAACTCAGTGTGTGTGAAGAGAGGAAAAAAAGTCTGCTTAAGGGCATTGCTTAGAAAAAATACAATAATAGATACATTATGAGGCAACTCACAACACATCTAAGGAATGTCAAAGGACTGTATTAAAAAGATTATTTTATCTGAGAATTTTACGATTAAATTAACCACCACAAATGTGTTCATTAGAAAATATAAATATACAATTTTCATTCATAACTTCAGGTATACACAGACACAAATACGGACAAACATAAAAACATATCTTTTCTCATGATGACTGAAAGACTATGTGCAGGGCAGTACTTTATGGTTTTATAATGTGTTTGGATTTTAAGTTGTTGTATTCAAAGCAAATTTCACAGATTTTACTCAAAGTCTGTTTTGGAGTACTACTGAATATGTGAACAACATTGTGCTAAGCTTTTTGTTGGTTCAGTAGACACCTATTCCTTAATTGCAGCAGGAGATGTCACTTGACAGTGACAGCTTGTACTGATGTTTAAACGGTGAAAATATTTGGGTGGTGGGGTTCCAACAAAGTGTGCTTAGCAGGCCTCTGTAGCCTGCTCCTCATCTCTGCTTGAGGCTAGCAGCTCATTAATGGGCTAAATTAACCGCTAGTAGCATACCAAAGCTGAATCACTAACCAAACTGTCTGCAGTTGAGTTGCACTGTGGGCAATCTAATGTGCCAGGTTTTGACAAGGAAGAAGAATCCATCATTTTTCTTAAACAATATCTTTGGCGACTCTAAGTGGACATGTTCAGTACCTTATTCTGTGCAATTTATAAATAAACAACTAAATACTGAAAAGTCATATTGCAGATACTTGAATATACAAACTTGTTCTTCTAACACTGTGTTTGCTCTGTTAGTTCCCCGGGTGACGCCTGGCAGAGTGAACGGAGGAGGTGGAGGACGCTCAGAGCTGGTCATCACTTGGGAGGTAAACTTGTATTCAAACACAAAACATTTGAATAAATTAATAAAAATGCACTTTGAGTCATCTGCTCCACTGCCCTACATTTTTTTAATGCATTTTCTAAAAACAAACCAGTTTCAAATGTACTAAATGAAAAATATGATATAAAGCTGTTTAAATGAATATTGATATCAAACACAACATGTGTATGTGGTTGTTCATTTATGCTTAAGTGAAACTGAAAGACATCATATAATTATGTTTTTCCCAGAGTGTTTGAATAGCTCTATAACCTCTGCTCTGAAAGAGACATAGTAATACATTTGTGCAAGGCTTGCAAGTCCAGTACCACCCTCAGCACAATTCCTCTAAGTGCCCTAATCTGTGCATAGCTGCATTTCTTTAAGGTATTAATATCTTTAAGATCAGCCATCTTGAGTCATCACTCTGACTCATGCCTCTTTAGCCCGTTCCTGAGGAGCTCCAGAGTGGGCCGGGCTTCGGCTACGTGGTGGCTTTCCGCCCACTGGGGGCTCAGGGCTGGATGCAGGCTGCTGTCACGTCCCCCGATGCCTCGAGATACGTCTTCAAGAACGACAGCATCCCCCCCTTCTCCCCTTACCAAGTCAAAGTCGGGGTTTACAACAACAAGGGAGAAGGACCTTTTAGTCCGGTGACCACCATCTACTCGGCGGAGGAAGGTGTGAACTAATAATACTATACAGTAACGCATGGCTTAACTTAACAATGGGAATACACTTATACTATGCCAGTGATTACAGATCAGAAGCCTCATACACTTTTAAGTGAATCATAACCAAATAGGTCTATTTCCTGAACTTTAACTTCAATTATTGCAGATCAAGTCATCAATATGTGAGTTTTCAGGGTCTGTAATGTATTCTTTCCAGGACTCACTCCTCCTCACATAGTGATTTGGAAGGATTGAATGGATCTCCAGTATTTTCGTAAAGACTTTTCTGTGGACGTGGGTGTAATGAATCCATGTCTTTCTCCTCATTCTGAACATCCTCTGTTCCTTTCAGAGCCCAGCAGAGCTCCAGGCAGGCTGAGGGCGAGGAGTGTATCAGCGTCCGAGGTAGAGGTCACCTGGAGGCCGCTGGCCTGGAGCAACAACCGAAGACGCATCCTCGGCTATGAGGTCAAACCAACACATGCCCACACAATAATGTACAATGCAGTGGACAGTGCCAACAGCTAGTGGCATTATATCTTGGATCAGAATGCGAGGACCTTTTTTCCATTAGTGTCTAAATTATTAGTCATTCATGAAGTAAACTACAGTATATGAGCATGATGACGCCCTCCTGGTTACGTGTTTACATCAATGCAAATAAAGCTGAATATTTGAAGTAAAAAATCAGATGCCAGCTGTTAATCTGTTGCTTTTCGTGTGTTTTTAGTTGCAGTACTGGGGTGAGAGGCAGAAGCAGGACACAGCCAGTGTGATCAGGACAGTGGGGAATAAAACGTCAGTACTCATCAGAGATCTGGAGGGCAGCAGTACATATTACATGTCCCTGCGGGCCTACAACAGCGCCGGAGTGGGTCCACAGAGCATCATAGTCAATGTCACAACCAAGAAACCACGTAAGGACTCTGAACATAGTGGAAGGCCTGACTGTGTCTTTTTATGCTTTTTCTGTGAATGGAGAATTTGTATCCCCTCTGGCTAAAGCTTCATAGTTTATTTTGTGTATGTTTCATTTCAGGAATGATTTTTTACCAATTAAATTCAAATGGGGAATATTGACTACACAAAAGCACCTTAAAGGGACCATGTGTAGGGTTTTGGTTTATCCACTCATTTAGTAGACTTGGCAAATACTAATACTGATGTGAATACCAGCTTAATTTAGGGTCACCAGTGCAGTTTGACATGCAGGCCACAATTGAAAATGATGAGACGTTTCCAAATGAGATATTATCTATAAGCGTTAGTTAAATACATCTGTCCCTTGTGCTTATATATAAGGTCCAAATCAAACAGGCACATTATCAAAAGAATGCTCCATGGAGGCAATTAAAAACACTTCACAGGGTCCTGACAGATGTGTAGCACCTTATGGTCATATAGGCCTATAATGTAAATGATTATCACAATTTCAATGTATGTATTACATGCTGTTTTTATCTTCGGTCTCCCCTACCTTCCCCCTTGAAAACACTCGTACACTCACTTCCACACACACATTCCTCTGCTCACTCCTAACAGTGGGATGATACACTGATAATGAGGTTTCGCCTTCATGCTGAGTTGGTTCTGGACCAAGCGGCAAACTCTGGGGAACAGCCGGGAAGCCAATACGGAAGTGCCACACACTGCAGTTCATACATGGGCCGCTAGGGACTGGCTGCAGAAAGCAGCAATGTCCATAGACCCCCATGTTAAAATGCCCAACTTTACAGCAGAAAAAAACATGTTTCTACCATGGATGCAATACATATTATTATCGATATAGTTAGATTCCACCTTCATGATTATGAATCTGTGAGTGAATTGTTTTCTAACACGACCCTTTTATTTATATTAGGTCTTAAAGTGTTTGCATAAATTAGGGCGTGGTCACGTTGATGGACACGTACATGCCTCACTGTCAGCAACGTTAGTTAGTCATAGTACTGTACTTGACCCTTTAGCTTTAGCCGTGTTCGTGGTGATTGTGCCTTTTAGGGAATATTGTTACAAATACCAGACAATTAAAATGTCGTGCTGTGCGCTTGAATGTACTAACAGAACTTCCAAGAAGTCTAAAATGATAATATTATACATGTTAACCCCATTCGCACGTGTTTTGTGTGCTTGGTAGCTTAGCTTGTTACTTATTAGCCAGCTAAGGACGTAACCCTTTATGCATACATATACATTTTAGTTTATGATTCAGCCTTGGGTAAGACTTGTATAGTCTATGGCTATGACGCCCATAATGCTAAACGGGAGCAAATGTTAATAGGGGACCCAATTATCCCAGTGGTGGCCGCCGGAGCTAACGGAGCCGCAGGGGGCTAGCTCCAGCCGGCGTACCGGAGCTAGCCCACTGCGGCTCCGTTAGGTCCGAGCGGTGGAGTCCGTCTTTTCTCAACGTGTGAATGACAAGCATTAAGAATAACAAAATATAGCTAATTCTCTTGCAGATTGTCTCATTTGATTATGAATGTAACGTTTATATAGGGGAACGACACTGTTAGCAGTAACTTGGTATGCATGTATTTCATGTTAGCTTAGCTTCTTAGCCTGAGCTAGCTCTGTTTACTTCCAGTTCGGAGGCAGCAGGTCCCGCCTCGGCTCCGCCTCTTTGCCCTTATTTGGAGCAGGCGGGATTAGACTCTGACGTCACAGTCGAGCCGTTAGTGGCCGACCCCGCCTACTAAGGGCTTCACGGCAACTCTGCAGAATCCTATGGGTGACGTCACGGACACTACGTCCATTTATATATACAGTCTATGTTCCGGACTTTACTGTTTATTGACCAGGTGGCTGTTGTTTTTCACCCCCCTCGTCCTCCTCCAGCACCCAGTCAAGCCCCTGTCAAAATCATGTGGAACACTTCCAACTCCAAGGTCATCCTGAGGTGGGACCAAGTGCACGCTCTGGAGAATGAGTCAGAAGTCACCGGATATAAGGTAAGAAGTGGAAAGTTTACACTTCTCCATTAGAGAGCGCCTCAACTCGACTTGCTGAATCGATAGTTACGTCTGTAACTCCGGTGCTATGAGTCCCGGATGACCGCCAGAGGCGGTGCTTTAGCACTGGATATGTCCATTGCGCGCATGCACAGCTCGAGTACCAATAACAACAAAGTCACCTGTGACTAGGGTTGGATATCGTTTGAATTTCCACGATTCTGATTCAGATTCTACTTTTCGATTCCGGTTCTTAACGATTCTCAATTTAGATTCTTTGAGGGGCAGCGTAAAAAAACGATACATGCTTCTTCCACCAAAAAAATTACATTTATTCGAGAAACTTTTACACAGGTTAGTTTACAGTAATATTCACATGAATCAGTCTGTTTATATTCACTACTATGTAACTGTAACCTGAGAACCACTGAAGCTACAACAGTGCAACAGTCCAACTTTTAAAGGAACCCCCCCCCCCCATTTAAAAACAGTTCTTGTTGAGAAAAACAAGCATATCTGTTTTAACATTTTAAAGTAAGGCTGCGGCCACACGAGGACGAATTCGGTCGTTTGCGTTACTGTTTAGTGTCATATAGACCGTTCGGCCACACGAGGACGACCGAATACGGCACTAAACGACTGAGGAAACGATAACGGGTCCCAAGGTGGATAGAAAGGCATACGCAACTCTCTGGGGGGTCAAACGGCTCCGTGTGTATGCCCTATCCGAACATTTTCAGATCACTGATAGTGATTGCGCAATAGCCCCGCCTCTCCCCACCTCTTCTGCTCACCTCCGCTTACCCCGCGCCATTGCTGAAGTGTTTCGCCACCAACATCAACAACAATGGCGGATCGCAGAGTTGCTATCGTGCTCCGGACGCTATTGACCATGCTACAGTTGTTTGTGCAACATCTACAGCAATAATGATGAGGCAATAGCCCCGCCTCTCCCCACCTCTGCTGCTCACCCCCACGTCAAAGTAAACTGCACCCTGAATTCAGATTATTTATCTTTCTATCGCGAGTGAAGTCTAATCTGACAGGACGGAGACACGCAGCTCTGCTCACCTCCCGCTGCAGCAAAACACACACTTCAAGTCAGATCATCACCCTTAGCTATTTTAATTACCTCTCAAACTCCCTAAACTAGTTATAAATATGTTTACGCCCGGTTCCCTCGGCCCCCACCGCGGAGAATAAACAGAAGGGCAACCATGACAACCATGCTTCTTCGCTGCTTTTGTGGAGGAAGTTACAGCGCCACGTACAGGCTCCTGCATATGTACTGCAGCTTCTCCAGCGGTTGGAGCTAAACGGAGCGGTCTCGTGTGGACAGACACTATCCGGATAACTATTGCGTGTGGACGGAAGCTTGTTTGCGATTACGTTTGCGTTAATCCTATGCGTTTAGCCGTTTTCGTCCTCGTGTGGCCGCAGCCTAAGATGCTTCAATCTGGTGCACTTTAAGCAGAATTACTAGAGACTAGATCTAGGGGGTACAACTCTAAACACCCATATGAAAAAGATCGGTTTACATTTTAATAATTAAATAAGTATGTGAACATAACCAATACCTACCATAGCCAATAACAAATACATGTAACGTATTTTATTTTTGTTGTTCATTCATATCTTATTTTACTATTTTATTTATGCATCTTTTTTTATCTCTCCAGTTTAAAACGATATGTCTGGTTTACTGTCCTATAGTATACATTGGAATGATTTCAAACCTGTTTTATCCCAATAATTATAAAGGAGTGCCTTGGAAATATGTGTTTACATAAATTGTGATCAAAACGTTTGAGACCCACTGAGATAACTTGGACTAAAGTGAACTATCTAAACACTCAGAGTCCTTTACCTCACTGAGCTGTAGTTATCAGCCTCTCAGTCTGACTGGAGAGGACTCTCCCTCCACATTATCGTAGAAACATCTTCTTCTAATATCCGTTAGAGCAGCTAGCACCAGATGCTAATAACAACAGCGCTGGTACCGGTGCAACCTCCCTTTCTCCCTCGCTCGCTCCCATGCTCACTCGCACTTTGGCTGTGAGCCAAATGTGCCAGATAAGCCAACATCCCCCATTTTCATCACTTACAGCGCCCATCGTACAGGGCAAATGAAAAGTGTAACCGGGATGAAAAGGATGTTACATTTACTTAATTATGAATGTTGTTACATCAAGGCCGAAAATTAGGATGAGCACCAACGGTCAAAACATTTTTTTTCCTCCCAGAGCTGTCAGCGCAGCGCCTCCACAGATCTGGCGCCCTAGGCGAACATCTATAACGCCAGTGCGACGGGCCGGCCCTGATCCCAGGTTACGCTGTAGGAAGTGTAGATACAACGCTACATTTCCCGCCCCACCGCAGTCATACAGTAGGCTACGGAGAGCGGCGAGAAACATTTCCTCAGGCATTGAAAAGCGGAACCGAAATTCACATCTCTAAATGATGCTGTTGGAATTTAAATGTTGGAACCGGTTCGGAACCGGAACCGGTTCTCGGTACCCAACCCTACCTGTGACCCACGTGCCGGTGTTGTCAGAGGATCTGTTCCCAGAATCTTCTCGCGAGCACACAAGAATTCTGAGTGACAGGATACTCTGGCGGTCATCCGGGACTCATAGCACCGTAGTTACAGACGTAACTATCGTTCTATTTTGTCCATACTGACCGCCAGAGGCGATGCTTTAGCATTGGATGACTTATACCAATCATGTCATGAAGAATCCAAGCCCTTGCTCACTACTGGAAGCAGCGGAGCTCGGCAAAAGGACCACGCCCAAAGGATGGGGAGTGGTGACATTAACCCGATAAAAACCTGGAGAATGGGCCAGATGCGGCGCAGATAGTCAGACAGTGGACATTTTTGTCTCGAATGACTAATTTGCATAGTCCAATCGAATGATACCGGAGGGTTAAACCGAGTCAAGCCGAGTCCGGAGGTGGCGGCACATTAAGTGTGCACCTGATTGTTTAACTTGAAGGTGCCTGATGACATTTAATCATTCAAACAAAATCATATTTTGTTTATTTTTAACGAAATAAATGTGGTTTAATCCACATAATTTAGGCCTACTGTGTTAATTGTTTACTGTAGTATTGTTTAACTTGAAAGTGCCTGATGCAGAGTCCTGCACGGGTCTGATTTTCAAGACCTGCTCCCGCCCCGCGACGTGCAATACCGAACCCGCCCCGCTACCCGCACATATTGCCAATTAGTTCCACAACCCGACCCGACCCGTCGGCACAAGATCCGCAACCCGACCCGAACCCGTATAGCCTAGCCTATATATGAGTAGTGAAAACGTGCAATTATTAACACATGCAGTTGCATATTTGTCTCAAAAAGCGTGGGATGTTGGTTATTTTCTCCATCTAGGATGACACCAAAAGCCTCCCAGACGTTGGATTTCGCTCTTGAGGAAGTGTTATTGAAAATGCTGTATTCTCCACTAGAGAGCTTCACCTCAGCCATTTCGAATGTGGCGCGCACAGCAGCAGATTGATGCGCTGCAGAGGTTATGATTATGCACGGTCCCGCGGGGGAGAAGTCTGAGGATTTAAACATTAAACTAAATTATTATTATTTTAATATATTTATTATGCAATACCCGCGACCCGACCCGCATCATCTTTGTTTTACCCAGAACGGAACCCGGAAAAAAGTGTTTGAAAAAATACCACCCGCGAATCACCTTTTTTGCGGGTCACCCGATGCAGGACTCTGGCCTGATGTGAACATTTCCAGAAGAACTCTAGCTTGAATGGCCTTTGTATGTATACAGTAGGCCTACAGTATAGCCCAACCATGTACACCTTCCTTTTTACCCGTCCAAAGTTTGAATTGGATAAAGGTAATGGTTATCGATGGTGCTTTTATAGCCTATTGTATAATAACTGTGTGATTTATATTGCTTTTCAAATGCATATATGGCCACCCATTTACACGGCTCTTCCCGTCAAGAATATGAATAGAACTTAGGTAGATCACTTTACATTTCTGCAAATTAATTTTTAATCACACCCCGTCCCGAAAATGATAAATAAAATAAAAAGAGGAAACAATTTTCAAGTTCAGTTTTCAATGTTTTATTTAAAATAACTGACATAACAGACACCATACTGTAGGCCTATCTGCTGCGGAAACCAGGACGAGCTATTTCGGGATCTGTTTTTCGGGGGCTCCTCAGTCTCTCATTTACCCGGCTCCTGATATTATGCCACTGGTCAATGTTCAGATTTGGGAACCAATTGGAAACATAGGACTCAATCTTTTTCAACCTCTTGACGGGAAAAAAGGAAGTTGTAAATGGTTGAATGATAATAATAATAATAATAATAATAATAATAATACATTTTATTTCGATGCGCCTTTCAGGACACCCAAGGTCGCCTTACAGTGCATTTAAAAGTTAAAACAGCTAAATCAAAAACGGAACACAATTTAATCGAACCGACAAGGCAATACAGCAGCATAAAAGCATAAAACAGGCAAGACAAGAGTGTGGAGTGACGGAGTGAGAGGGGGATCTGTAATAGCAGGTTGAATGTGTTTTAGAGTGAGTAGGCCAGTTTAAACAGGTGGGTTTTGAGGTGGGATTTGAATGTCGTGATGGAGTCAGACTGTTTGATGTGTGGAGGCAGAGAGTTCCAGAGCCTGGGTGCAGTGCAGCTAAAAGCCCTGGCTCCCATGGTGCTAAGGCGGGAGGTGGGGACAGTCAGGAGTCTGGCTGAGGATGAGCGCAGGGAGCGGGAGGGGGTGTATTCCTGGAGGAGGTTTGAGAGATAGGTGGGGGTGAGGTTGTTGAGGGCTTTGTATGCAAGCAGAAGGTTTTTATAGTCAATCCGGTGCTGAACAGGGAGCCAGTGAAGTTGGATGAGGATGGGGGTGATGTGGTCAGACGATTTGGTACGGGTAATGATCCGGGCAGCCGAGTTTTGAATGGTTTGGAGTCTGTTGAGTAGTTTTGTGGGTAGGCCAGAGAGGATAGCATTACAGTGGTCAATCCGGGATGTGACAAATGCATTAACCAGGATTTCGGTGCTGGATTGTGAAAGGGATGGGCGGAGTCTGGAAATGTTGCGGATATGGAAGAAGGCAGTCCGGGTGATGTTTTTTATGTGGGGTGCAAACGAAAGGGTGCTGTCCAGGATGACGCCAAGGCTTTTGACTTGGCTGGTGAAGGATACAGGGAAGCCGTCAATCATGATGCTTGGGGGTGGGGTGGTTAGGATTTTGGAGAGGGTGTTTTTTGAGCCGATGAGCAGGGCCTCAGTTTTACTACCATTTAGCTTCAGGAAGTTCCTGCTCATCCAGCTCCTGATATCCTGGAGGCAGGTGGTGATGAATAAACAGTGAGGAGGGGTACAGTATGAATACACTAGATATACACAGCAGCCCAGCCTGTGAGCAGTATGAACACCAATGAGCGCTCAGCTTGAGATACCAGCAAGTCGAGAGAGAGAATGATATCTGCATTTTCTCTTTTGGTTTGATTAGGACACATCCTGGGGATTGTGTTTACAAACATTGACCAGACCGTTCACCAGCCCCCAGCCCCCATGTTGCCTATGCTGTCCTGTGTTGCGAACTCTTTGTTTAAAACGAATTGGCCATCGGAGGGTCACATTCCACAGCTCTCCCCCCCCCCCCCCCCCCCACTCCTGTGATCTCCCATCCCCCAGTCTATAGGTTTGTGTTTGCATATTTCTATGCCGTAATTCATACTGGTCCTCTCACGCACATACATTATCCTTACAGTATACATACATAGGCTATATGAGTCCGTGTATCTACGGACCATTTGTTTTTCTTTATTAAAAAAGTAAACGGAAGAGCGTCTGAGAGGCGTTTTTGCCCTTTTGCTTTTTACCTTACTAAATGGTCTAATGGTCAGTGGAGCGAGGGGGAGGCCCGCGAAACTCGCGGGAGTGATTTCAAAACAAAAAGCACTCGTTTGCTTGGAACAAAGAAAACGGCCAAGACACACATTGAGTCCAGAAAATGAATGTTATTAAGGGCTGTAAATATAATAAGCCTGTGTCTAAAATTGACAACAGGCTTATTATATTTACAGCCCTTAAGATACACTTTTGTGTTTAACAGATGACCACCATGACATACTTTGTTTTAGTAGATTTCGCATTAGAGCAACATTTATAAATATGAGCATTAAATTATATGAATATGAGAACAAAATGCATGAATGTGTGAGTGACAATATATGAATGTGTGCATTGAAATATGATAATATCAGAGCAAAATGTATGAATGTGTGAGTGTAAATATATAGGTGTGTGAGAGTGAAAATGTATGTATGTATGTAAAAGGAGAATATATGTGTGTAAGAGTGAAAATGTATGTATGTAAAAGGAGAATATATGTGTGTAAGAGTGAAAATATGCTGCATTTTGAATGTCCGATAGTCCACCATTTCCACCGGAAATATCAAACATTTAATAAAAGTGAAAAACAATGAACAAGACTGAACGTATTCATCATAATTCATTATATTTATTTCGTTTGGATGTAGGATTTTTGACTTTGTTTAGAGCAGTGATCTTCATATGAACATTTTGGACCCAAAATCACAAAAAAAAAAATGTAAAAACAGATTTTGAAAATGATATTATTTTTCATATAGGTAACACAAACATACACAACGAAACCATTTAAAAGCTGGAAATATATACATGGGATGTCACTATGATAATGTGAAAGTTTGATTGAGGTAGCATGGGATTTCATTCTGATAAGGCAAAAGTGTTATTATAAATATAATACAAATATATATATATATACACATTATGTACAAAAATCAGTTTTTTCTGTCTTTATCTGTGCCACGCTTCAAAGCAGTTTCTGTCAACTACGACACAGAGGGCAACATCACAGGTTCCTCCTCCTCCATGTCAAAAAACAAGCTTAAAGCTTGACTCACGTTCAGAGTTCTCTTCATCATAGTTGAATCTTCAAAACTCTAAATCTCTCTAACTATATCTAAATTCTCAATGTTTGTCTGTCACTTTACTTCAATCGCAGTCTCCCGCCGCCTCTCTTCGTCTCCCGCCGTCCCTCTTCGTCTCTTATCGTCTCGTTTCGTATCACTCCGTTTACCTGATTACCTCACCCCCTCCCTGGTAAATACATCCTGTTGAGCAGAATCTACAGTTTCCAGTATTTTCCGTTTCGTAAAATGATAAAATACGGCGAAGATATTAAAATATGTGCTTCCATTAATCATACTTCTGAAATATATCTATATTAACTTTATATCATCGTATGTCCATGTTTATTGGGTCTTTTTGCATGAAACAAAGACTGGCATATAGTTTCAAGCCAGTACTTTCGACAGAAATACACATATACATCCTGTTGAGCAGGATCTACAGTTTCCAGTATTTTCCGTTTCGTAGAATGATCAAATACGGCGAAGATATTTAAATATGTGCTTCCATTTTTCATACTTTTGAAATGTATTAACTTTATATCATCGTATCTCCGTGTTTACTGGGTCTTTTTGCATGAAACAAAGACTGGGATATAGTTTCAAGCCAGTACTTTCGACAGAAACACAGGGCAATGTTGTCCGGACTATTGTTTTTATGCGGCACCGGCTTGAACAGGTCATGTGATCTGATCACGCCGGCGTGACGGTCGACTCCAAAGGGTTAATATTAAATACATAAGTATTTTTACAACTTGTATTTAGAAATACTCTGTTGTAATTATTGATGCATACATGTGTTCATCCTTTCAATGTGGCATCTGCTATAATGGGGTTAATGTATGATATTACTTAATAATACAATACATTATAATATATGATATGATAATTACATTTGAGTTTTATTCATTTCTTAGTTTCTCATTATTATTATTTTTATCGCTCATCTTATTTTTGATTTTATTAATCTGTGTGAATCTGTGCTGTCCTGTTTTTCACTCTCACCCTGTTGCTGTTTGAACTACTGAATTTCCCCACGGGATTAATAAAGGTCCATCTTATCTTATCTTAATGTATACATTGATTTACTTCAATCTACTGTACTGTGTAAAAACACCCCAACAATATTACAAGAAATATACTGCATAAAGCAAACTATATACTTTATTTGATCTAAAATATTGATGTTTTTTCATTATAGTAGCTTGTGAAAACCACACAGTAACAAATAAGTGATTAAATGCTACAGTATTCAGCAAACACAACTGCAGAGCTGCAAACATTGCAAACAGACTAAGTTCTACAACACCCAGTTGTCTTTGTGTATTTTGTGAATGAAGTGCCATCTCATGGTTAAATCCTGTAATTGAACAAATGGGGAAATTGGGCAACGCCCTCTAGCAATTTGGCAACACCCCCAGCCACTGGCATCCGCTGGGCTTTTGACTGGGACACATTTGAGTCTGATCTGGAGTGCTACATCTTTAGTTAGGCTGAGCCACGCTACTGCTAGCTGAATAAAACGAGAAATGCAGCTAAAGCTGGAAACTCAAAATGCTAATGATAGCTTGGCACAACGCCACGATCAGAAAAAGTACAACAGAGCACAACAAGGGCAACTCCTGGGAGAGGGAGCGGAAATGCTGCCGTCACCAAAAAGTTTGAGCCAAATAGCAACAAGACAGTAATCAGGACAACTTAGCTGGGAGAGGGAGAGGAAACACTGCCATCACAGACCAAGCCGACACCAACCTGTCGGCTTGGTGTCGCAGCCGGCCACACGTCCTGGAGAACGAGTAAGCCCGCGTCTCCGACTGGATCGGTCGCGAAGCTGCACGCAGCCAGCTGTTTGCAGGGAAAGCCTTAGATCAAACGTTCCAACCGAACGCTGCAGGCTACAAGAATGTAGCCATGGTACTCTCGCGCAGCGAGAAGATGAAGGAACAGATCATCTGACAACACCGGCAGATATAGCCGGGCCCTTTCTCATTTCTCTAACTCCCCTCCTCAACTCCCCTCCTCGACTCCTATCCTCGACTCCTATCCTCGAGACTTAGTCCCGCCCACAGGCGAACGGAGGAGTCGAGGAGGGGAGCCGAGGAGAGAGGAGGCGAAGCAGCAGGTGGTTAGAGAAATGAGAACTCCTCTCCTCTGAGCGGTCATTTTAAAGAGACGTCCATTAATGATGACAGGAGGCAGCAGCCTCTGTCTGATGGACAGATGTGTTCATGACGACTTATTTACTTTTAATTCATTAACAGTGCGGTATAATGAGACAATAACAGGCTACAGATGCGGATACACACACACACACACACACACACACACACACACACACACACACACACACACACACACACACATATATATATATATTTATATAAATATATACCATTTCAGAATCAAACGGAGCACTCTCATAATAACGTAACACTATCAGAGACTGGATATATATCCCCCCCCCTCTCTGGTCGCTACAATGAGGGAAATAAAGTATGGGCCAAAAGTCTTATTTACAAGTATTAAAAGTAAGCAGAGGACACCAAACCAACTGAGACGTGTCTGTCCGCTGCATCAACGCACTGTACAACACACACACCATACACACTGTACCACACACACACCTACACACTGTAGGCCTACCACACACACCTACAGCTCCTAAAGCATAATCAGGCTACAGCCGTTGTGTATTTTATTATGTGAAGCACTAAATGGTCTTAGAAAAATATCGACTCTTTGTTTGTAGATATCTACTAAACTAAAGCAAATAAAGAGAGTAGGCCTGTTATACTGAGTGATATATATTTTACACACTGCTCTGCTTTCTGCACGGACCTCACAGCTGTTCTCTTTGGAAACATCGCGACGCGATGAGAGCAGTTTCTAAAATAATATCCAGGGGATGCCATTGGCTGAGATAAGTCCGGCCGTGCGTCACGCCTCCACAGTTCCCGGAAATGCATCCGCGGAGGAGCCGTGGAGGAACCATCAGTGTATCCTTGGTTATAGCTCCTCCAGAGAGCCTCCTCGACGCTCGATGCTCGGTCCTCGGTGTGCATTTAGAGAAATGAGATGTCCTTCAAAATGGCGCGCTGAAATTCATTTCCGGGTCACTACCGGAGGACCGAGGAGTCGAGGAGGGGAAATTTGAGTATTGAGAAGCCTCTAGTGACTTTGTTGTTATTGGTACTCGAGCTGCGCATGCACGTGATGGACATATCCAGTGCTAAAGCACCGCCTCTGGCAGTCAGTAGGGACGAAATAGAACTCTGACAACTAAATGTTTTTTTTAGATTCCAACAAAACACAGTATGACATACTGTCACGTGCTCCATTTACTCCTTATTAATACGCTGATATTTTTTGATGGTACGCTGTTTGTTAGATGTCAAGGTCCTTCACAAATTGCCTCCTCGCCTTAAAATAACAATCCCTTCAAAACCACAGTACCCACATCTCATTCTTTTTGGCCACATGGTGTCAGCCTCAGAAAAAAACAACTGTTCTGATTGTTTAAATAGGGGTGTTATTGCAGAATACTTAAAAAAAGATCTTCGCATTTTCCCTAATTGTGATGTGTACGTTTTCATAGCAGCATCATATGCATAATACATATTTTAATGATTAGTTCATTCCAGGTTGTTATGACTCATTCTGTAGTGCTGCGTTGCTTACCAATCAAAAATGCCTTTAATTTGCAGCTTCCTACATTGAGACTATATAAGTGTGAAATCGGTGTCTTAGTCACGTACAGTAGCAGCACATAATTCTCACTACGTTAAAGGAGTCTCACAAGAGTGGGGCTTAGTGTATAATCTAATGGGCAGATGCATCCACAGCTCAGAGTCAGGCTGCAGCAGACCGGATGGATGCATCTCTACACCCCCCTCTCCTCTGCTGCTCCATCACAGCCATGTGTAGATATCTACAGTCAGATTTATCCTTGTTAGTTTCCCAGGCAGCACATGACATCTCCCGGAGCTGTCTGAGAGAAAGAGAGAGATGTTGTTGTCAGAGCATCAACGAGGACAGTCTGAAACCCCTCATAATGATGCATGTATTTGTGGCTCCATGCCATGCTTCACGCTGTCACCGTCTTTGCCTCTCTGCTTCCTGCAGGTGATGTACAGCCAGGACAAACACAGCCACCCCAGTGTGGTGGAGACCAACACCACCTCCTTGGAGTTGTCGCTGCCAGTCAACCAGGACTACGTTATCCAGATAAAACCCTTCAGTGAGGGAGGGGAAGGCAGCAGCAGCCAGATTACCATCCCCAAAATAGCAGGTGGGACAGTGCTGACACATGACATGTGAAAATGATGTCTGTGTGTCTCTGAGTGCGAGACGTCAGTGTAAAAACAGATACATTCAGCTGAGTTAGATTTTCTCATGAAAAGTGTAACTGCAAACACTGGTCTTTCGATCATGTGAGAATTATTTTTTGTCCACATTTCCTCAACTTCTTTTGTCCACTTTTTTGTTTATGGGCTTTAAAATATGCCTAGTAGGCAACATGTTATTTAGCTGCTTTGCATTATGGTATTTTAGGGCTGTTTACATAAACAGGAATCTCTGAATCTTCAAAGAGGTATCCCACCATTAAATGCTGGTTAAAAAAACGTGAGTCTTCAAATACGCATTTTCTCTGAAAGCTAAGTATATTTGTGGTGTTTACATTTCCCTTAGCTGTAAAATATAGTCTCACATCCACAGTCTGAGAAATGTAACATATAACGGCTAAATGGACTCAGACATGCAAATAATATTGGCAGTAGCTGGTGGTTTTAGGATGTATTTTTCCTTACCACCCTACATGTGTACACTCTAGCTCTCTGAAAGCCATATTTGAGGGCAGCGTACCAGTGCCATCTATCGACACAGTTGTGTACTTACACCACACTGTAATTCGTTACACTGAATACAATTTATAATGTTTTACTGTGATAAGAAAACATGACGCTTTCATGTCAGGAGTTCATACTCAAGCCATGTATACAGAACTACATTTCCAGACCATACCAGACTCTTAAACACTAAACATGCACTTGCTGGATCTTGATTTGTTTGTTGATTTGTTTGTGTGTTTCAGGCTCCATAGCCAAAGGAGCAGCTCCAGAGTCTTCTCCATATTCCTTGGTCAACCTTGCAGCGTTAATCATCACAGTCAGGACTGTACTATGACAAACATCTGCATCAACCAGGCGCTACAGCTGCTTTTTAGGAGGAGAAACAGCAGGTCAGAGACAACAAGAGACTGACAGCCGCATTTCCACCTGCTCCCTTCCCTACTGTGTCTTTCCTCTTCTTTCTACAAAGATCTCTTTGTGGGGAAGTTTCTCTTTCACCGCCTTTCTGAAGGAGTTATTGAAAGGAAGTGGCTCTTTCAGAAGTTGCTTTTTAGGAAGTGAAAGGACACCATGACTCGACGGCAGTCTCTTTGAATTATGTATCTTTCTTTGCCCCCTTCTAAGCAGTGGATATTCTCATATGGTTTGAACCTCGGAGCCGGTGGTGTGTGATGCACAATAGGATGTGTATATGTTTTCTCTTTTGGACTGTGCAGGTTCTGTGAGATGGATTTTGTGTGAACCTTTGGACTTTTTTTTGGATGCTGAGATTTCATCTTGAATGGGGATGGAGGAGACCTTGCATAGCTCATATTCATGTGAGTGAAGTTACATTTAAGACAAGAAATGGGTAAAGTGTTTTCCCTCCTCTCTTTGGGAAACCTCCTGCACTGTCTACGAAGGAAAACCAACTGTTACTAATCCCTGCCAAAAAACAGGGAGCTAAGCCTCATTCCTTTCTGCCAAACAAGAATTTGGGACCTTTTTGACTTTGCTTGGATTTTATTCATGCTTTTACGTTACACCACATTACATCCAAACCTCAAAGTTGCCATGAAAATGTAAACCAAAGGTATTGAATCGACTAGGTCCAGTTCCAACTGTTGTATCTTTGTGTGAAAATGCAGCGTGTACATCCCCAATATGGCTTCAGTTGTAAACAGCAGACTTGTGTTGGTTAATTGATGTCTTACCTTTCTCCCACATCCGTGATAAGTGTGTAACAAAGGCTTGCTGAGCAGTGGGAGCCGCTTTGTTGTATACACTGTATATTTGAAATCCTCAGGTCCCAAATGAGCCTTAAGTCTTTTGATTAGTATCCATGTTATTATTATTCAAGAGAGTTTTATTTATGTTTCCTCCTCCTGCATTGTGTTTTGGCTCACTCATGCTGTAACCTATGGATAACTGACCTTGCCCTACACTTTGTTGAGAATTTCCCGTTTGTTACTTTTTAGATCATATTTTTGTCCGTTTTGGGCTCAGAAACAACATGCCTTTCTCCTACGTCTCTCATGATGAGCATTGTGATACAGTGGCAGTGATACTGATTTTCTATCTTATTTGAAGTAGGGGACAGTGTTTCACTGTCAGCTGCTGTTTGGCATGAGATTGGTCAGTGTACGTACCTACGTTGCTTAGGATGTCTGGATGAATCAGCCTGCTTTTAATAAATATAATGCCATTTTCCTCTTTTCTTTCTTTGGTGTCAGAAAAAGGCCCAAAGAGCCAAAGGTTGTCCATCACCAGGCTGTGCTATGCGAAGTAAAGGTAATATGTTCTTACTGAGCAGATGGAGTTTGCTCTGAAAAAAAAAGCTGAGAAAGCAATTTTTTCAAAGGTCAAGAATACACAGTTTGACATAAATGTCACACAGACAAAAGGAAGTTAGAGTTAATGCTGAGAAAGTACCCAAAAGTCATATAATGTGTAATAACATAAATTTCAACAGGCAAAGATGTTGACATGTCTTAGTGGAGGATGTTGGTGAGTCATTCAGAGTTTGGGATGGAAAAATATGAAAAATATGAAAACTAAAAGAACCTTTGCAACACTGACTTCAACAAATAATATACTGTAGATGTGTTTCAGCCCATTTCTAAACAAGGACTGATTCCAGTCTTTGTTAAGTCTGAGGTCTCTTGGATGAACTTCAGTCATACTTTAGTATTCCATTAAATTAAAGATCAGGACTTGACTTGGACATGTTAGAATGTGAATGAAGCTGTTTTTCTTCCAAACACTTTCCTTTGTGCTCAGGGTCAATGTCGTGCTGGTTCCAAACACGAGCGAGAGAGAAAAAGAGAAGCATTGTTTTCTCTGTTCAACCTCCATGGATGCTACTGATCGATATTAGGTAGCAGATACTCATAAGTGCAATCAATATCAGCACATCTCTTCCCTTTTAAACTGTTTATTTGCCTCTGTGAGATGTTTTGGTGCTCTTGCAGCGATCTTCACACGGAGGAGAGCATCGTCTTCATGTTTCTAAAATGCTGGGTTATTTTGATCTGCTGTGGAGAGCAGAAACTTCCAACAGCAGGTCAAGGTATCACCACGGTAACTACATTATACAGGTCATTCAAATGGAGTGTGCTGTTTGTGTAATACACATTGTGTAAACATGTATGTAGGGATTTCTTTAACAAGTTGAATCATTTAGTTTATTATTATTAGTTTCTTTGGAATCAGTCATTCTGAATTAAAATAAAATAATTGTTTTCATTAAAGTAATTATACGACTAAGATCAAATGATTGAAACATGTTCTCTTAGCAGTAAGGAGAGTCTTAACTACAAAAGCAGTAGGTGAGTAATAATTGCAATAATACCATCTGATTCCATATAATTTACAAAACAATAAAAACAGATAGAGCCTATACATATGTGAGAAACTTAAAATCTTCTTCAATACTGAATAATTTGTTCATGATTAACAAAATACCATGGATGCACTTTTATTATTGGGCCTAAAGCTCAAATGCATGACAGCCGTAATAATGCAAACACAGATATGTGAAGAGACCAAACACATGGAATCCCTTCAGATCTTGTTTTATTTTTTTTCTGTTCTTTATTTTTTTCCGAAGGAATGCAATTACAATGTACAGCGAAGACACGGCACCAGGCAAAAGAAGCAGAGCAGAGGGGAGGAAGCTGCTGAGGAGGAGGGGGGGGAGCTTTGTACAGAGGTTTAAGGATCAGCCAGAGGTCGTCCAATGAGACGTCAGCACCATGTGTCTCATCCACAGCCAAATGTCTCCGGTCATCACTTGTCAGATGTCCAAGGGCCCGCCTTTTCTGGACTCAGGAAGAACGGTTTTATCTCATCACTTGATCCAGGGATGATTTGGATAATTTCGCACCTTATTGAGGAATAGTGAGAATGATTTAAGCTGGGAATGCTCCATGTTGTTGCAAAGCTCTCTTCTTTGTTTGGTAACTGGTGCCCCCTAGTGTACATCAAGCCCATTGCCATTAACTACTTTACATCTTCACAATCCATCAAACGGCATCAAATATACAGTACATGGCTGCATTTCTTTTTTACCTTCCAGGTTGACATCCATGATTAATCATCACTTTAAAGGATTTTGAACCAAAATATGAATAACAACGGGAATTACACTACACGTGAAAGTTGACAGAAAGGTTTGGCATCTGAAAGCCTAAATCATATTTCAGTAATACCCTCATAAACCTTACATGACAGGGTTATAACATGATTTTACTCAATTGAGTGATTTTGCTGCTGAATGTATTGATTTTTATATAAAATGTGACATTTGCAAGGAGACAGAGACCTTGTAGGTAATGTTAAATACACCATTATTAAAGGGAAACCTTGCCGTGTCAAGTTTATGCATTTGACTTTCTGGACTTGTTGCTTTTTCATACAAATATTTCAATATAAAATCAGAGTTTGTACAATTCACTGCTACCTTACATGGCATACTACGTTCCTCTAACATTCATGTGACAAATCACACACAATTAAAAGTCCACAGATTCTGCTCCTACTGTATATTTACTTTTCTCAAAAGATTATTGGAAGGGCTCAGATGCATCCCAACATTTTTCAAAGACAGAGAAAATGTGTTGTACAATAAATAACTCTGCAAAATATATCATTCACCACAACTCATGTAGGTCTCCTCATGTTTCTGCACAGGGAGATTAAATTAAAAGCTAATTGATATGTAAAATGAAGATATGTGTATCAGCACTAGTGGCTTAAATAAGGAGAAGACACTGTAGCCACTTAGCTGTCATTGAATCTTGGGTTTAACAAAACTGAATGCATTGTGAAATGTCCCACTACTTCTGAATATTCTTAATTTCCTGTCAGAAGGCTTCATTTCCTTCTTTTTCTTTTTTTAATAAGCTCCGATTTAACTTCAGATTTGTCGCCCTTATTATCTTGGACATCATGATCCATTACTCTTATTAGTTAATATCTATAATACTCAATTACAATCCAATAATGCCAGAACATATCATGCAAATATGATCTGAAATACTAATTGTACTGACACAGCAGCCCGTTCTGTGACCTGAACAAGGGTGTGAGCCTATACTCTACGTACCGACTACACTAAATGGCCAAAGTGGTATTACATACAGACTTCTGAAAGCATATCTAAAGGCTGTGAAAGGAGAGGAACTGGGCTTGTACATTACATCTCCACCATGTAAATACATAAGAGTTCACTGTGTGTATCAACAGCCCCCACAAGGTCCATCCTGATGAAGCGAAGCATACTTCATGGCCAAATACATTTTACAGAAGTAAATTCTCAGGTGAGACCAATAGAGGAGCAGAAAATACTAGCTCAGGCTGGAATGATCAACAGAGGATCTGATTGGCTCTACATGATCCGATCTGCTCAGTGCATCCTCATCAATCAGTGTAACAGAGGGGGGACGGACGGACGGACCTGAACCCTGCTTCACTGGATGTTCCATCATTACTAGAGATAAATGTGATGGATTATTCTATGTGTAAGCACAAACAGTAGTTTTTTTACAGCAGTTTTTTTTACAGCACACAGCAGTAATCTGATGAATTATTCAGTACAGCAGCACAGACATGTAAAAGACACTCCTAGTTTTTTTTCTATTTTGTGGGTACCAACATGGCACATGGCCCTGGATTATTCCACAGTGTGAATGAATGATTCCCTTTGACCGTCGAGGAATACTTAAGAAAATGGTTTTAATATACAGTAGCAGCCCTGAGAGCTTTGCAGGGAATTTAGTTGGATTGGGATCTCTTTAAATTGTTCCAGATGTTCGGATTTCCAGTGGCAAGTATATGTGTGTGTGTGTGTGTGTGTGTGTGTGTGTGTGTGTGTGTGTGGGGGGGGGGTGTGTGTAGGCTCCATATGCGCAACTGGCAGAAGTCTATCAGAAGGGAGGTGGGGGGAGAATTTCAGGCCTGGCACTGCCACTTCCGGTCCACCGGGGGGCGCTCTCGTATCATAAAATCAGGACTGCAGGTAGAGAGAGAAGACAGCGTCAACCTTAAATCCCTTTATCTCAAAGGTTGATAGTGAGGGCCAAATCATATAAAATCAAGATGGTTTTCGTACCTCTGATGGGCCGTGACGATCCTCAGTGGACGATTCTGTTTCCCTGACAACCACTGCCTTAGTTATCTGCATGTCTGGATGCTGCTGCTTGGCTTCCTGTATTGCAATAGCAAGAGCCTGCAAGAAAAAGTGAAATATCAAATGTATCACAGAAAAAAATTAATTAAGTAATCTTTTTAATATATTTTTTAATACATTACTGTAATGTCAATTTTTTTTTTGACAAATTTATTTAGCTATAGTTTACCAATTATTTGTTTTAAGATTTGTAAAAATTCCCAGATGCTCAATTATATAATTGATTTACTTAGCATATTTCATTTATTCACTTCACAAGAGGGCTACAATTGATCTAATCTGAGGTACATTAATGTTTGCAAATAATATATGCATTATGAATAAGGCGTTATCTATGAATGGTTGACATGGCCATTGTTTCACTTTAAGGATAAAAAGTACAGTCCTGCAAAGGTCCAACAACTACAAAGTTCCCAAAAATACAACATCCAGCAACAGACGACATGGTTCTTTTGAATTTACCGTTTGCTCCACAGTTCATTTCAGCTCACCTGTTCCTGGTCTACATCATCGTCTCCTGTGATGATGATCCTTTTCTCAATCCTGGTCTCTGAGTATCCTCCTTTCACCGTCTGCAACACACAAGGGCTTTTCTTTTAATAGCCTTCAGAAGTAGAGCCCACATATGACTGTATTCAGACAGAAGAAATGAACCTCTCTTGATGTAAAACCCACTTTATCGTAATCATACATTAAATTGAGCACTTTGTAAGGTCTACTCTACTTGAGCTTCTCTACCTTGGAGACGTGAGTGGTTGCCGAGGTAACATTTTCCGTTATGAGGATAGGCGACCCTGATGCCTCTCTTCTAAGACTTCCCATATGCACCTGAGAAAGAAGAGATTAGTTATCAGGACATGCATTTAGAATTTTTTTGGACATTTGACAGTAAGTAGGTTTAAACCCAGGAGAGCAGTGTGCTTGCTTTAGGTCAAGTTAAAATGGGAAAGGTCCTTCTGTTCGTACTCACAGGGGATATGCTCTGTCTGGTGGAGTAGGTAACTTCACTCAGGCTGGTGATACCGTGACCCTGAAACAGACAAATGTATTGTGTGACTTCTGGGAAGTAATACTTTAGATCAGGGGTGTCCAAACCTTTTGCACTGAAGGCCACAGAAAAATATACGAAGGGCTGGGCCACTCACTAGGTGAGGTATATTTCCTCATAAGTTCAGTTGTAAGTTGGAAAAATCTATCCAATCTAGGTCAATTGTTCTTGATACTTGAAAATGCCTAAATTACAGCTCTCCATTTATTTTGTTAGCAGCTCATTCCTTAAAACAGAAGCTTCAGATTGCTTATAATAGGAAATATGAAGGGTATATTTCAAGGTTGTTATGTACATTTGTTATTGGGCTTTTTACTTATCAACTTAGATTTATTAGAACATGTTTTCAACTTTAATTGACTGAATTTATTTGAAAATTGGGCTAATCAACACATGAATACTGTGTAATATATTAGAATATATATATTAAAGAAGTACAAAATAAGACAAGCAGAAGTTTATTGCCAGAAGGGTGGCAGTGAAAGCAGAGGGTCTCGACGGACCAGACCCGGGCGACAGAAGCTGGCTTTGGGGACGTGGAACGTCACCTCTCTGGGGGGGAAGGAGCCGGAGCTTGTGCGGGAGGTGGAGCGTTACCAGTTGGATCTGGTTGGGCTCACCTCTACGCACAGCGTAGGCTCTGGAACCTTACTTCTGGATAGGGGTTGGACTCTATTCTTCTCCGGAGTTGCTCAAGGTGTGAGGCGCCGGGCGGGTGTGGGGATACTCACAAGTCCCCGGTTAGGTGCTTCGTTGTTGGAGTTTACCCCAGTGGACGAGAGGGTCGCCTCCTTACGCCTGCGGGTTATGGGGGGGAAAACTCTGACTGTTGTGTGTGCTTATGCACCAAACAGCAGTTCAGAGTATTCAGCCTTCTTGGAGACCCTGGAAAGAGTCCTGTATGGGGCTCCTGAAGGGGACTCTTTAATCTTGCTGCGAGACTTCAACGCACATGTGGGCAATGATGGAGACACTTGGAGGGGCGTGATTGGGAGGAACGGCCCCCCTGATCTGAACCGGAGTGGTGGTTTGTTACTGGACTTCTGTGCTAGTCATGGATTGGCCATAACAAACACCATGTTCGAACATAAGGATGCTCATAAGTGTACGTGGTACCAGAGCACCCTAGGCAGAAGGTCCTTGATCGATTTCGTTATCGTATCATCGGACCTGAGGCCGTATGTTTTGGACACTCGGGTAAAGAGAGGGGCGGAGTTGTCAACTGATCACCAGAAGATGGATGGATGGATGGATGGAACTTAGATTTGTTAGAACATGTTTTCAACTTGAATTGACTGAATTTATTTGAAAATTGGGCTAATCAACACATGAATACTGTGTAATATATTAGAATATATATATTAAAGAAGTACAATATAAGACAAGCAGAAGTTTATTATACTTAAGTCATTGTACTTTTTGAATTTGCTGATGGCCAATTCAAAATGGCCAGGCTGTAGTTTGGACACCCCTGCTCTAGTCCAACATATACATTTTATCTTTAACATTTCTCAGTGAAACATTGAACTAACCTGATCTGTAAACTCCACGATGGTTGTGGTGACCTCTGAGCCGTTGGGCTGGGTCTCCGTCCTGACGTCCGTCTTCCTCACTGTGGGGGTGGGCATGAGGTCACTGGCCTCCCTGCTCAGTGGTGTGACGGCAGAATGGCGACCGGCTTCTCTCTGCGACTCTCTGTCCACTGACGATGACACCGGCACGGACCTCTTTGGTTTTTTGGGTACAACAGGCTTACAGAGGAAAAAGAAAACACATTGTAGTTTTTAACACATAGCAGATGAGCTTGAAATTCTGTTGTGTTTTTCTGAGGTTTTGTGGGAAATCAGAGCTTCAAAAAGGCTTAAATTATGTTTTTTCAGTTGCAAATGACAAGATTATTATTGAAGCTTTTAAAGCATAAAGTAAATCCAAAGAAAGACAAGCAAAAGACAAACACAAGGGAGTGTTAATATAACTCAGATGGAAGATTTGTTGTTAGCTCAGTGCTTAAAAGATGTGTTTTAAAATAGATAAGAAAAACAATGAAAACCACAGAAGAAGAGATGAAGGATATGTCCTCATTACCCTTCCGTGCTGCTTCATAAAGAGAATTAAACTTGAAACACATTTCATAACAGTCACTTTGCCTGCTCTGCTTTTCTGTCAGAATATCAGAATCATATCTCAGAATCAGAATAAATATTTAAAGAAGATTTTGTGATGTTTACTTTTTATATTGCACAGCCTTTTGACTATTAAAATCATAAAAAAAAGAAATAACAACAAAGAAAAGACACAAAACTGTGTGAAATGTGTAAAAAACACACATTTAACACATTACTTTGTTGTTTTTTATTAGTTAGAAATGTCGCCACTGTTCTATTTTTGTTTGTTATTTCGACACTCACATTAGCCCACCACAAGGCTTGTAAACAAAACTTGAATGAACTCATCGACACCTCACTTTGGTGGTCTGTCATCACACTTGGTTGGAAACTAGGGAGGCACTAAGATGGGATACGGTTGAGTTCGATCCTACTTGCTGTTGTTTTGGCAAAGCAATAGCACACACTATTTGTATTTATCATGTGCATCTCATTAAACACATGGAGATAGAAATAAAACACGTTGGTGATTTCTTGAAAAAAATATCTCTTTCAAGTTCACATCCATGCCCACCTGCCCTGCTGTTTGTATAAAAGAGGACACGTATTTTTAGGTGCCTAAAAATAGAATAGTTTTACCCTACCTGCATGAAGAATCTAAATAGAGGAGAAGCTACAAACACAAATGTTGCTGTACCTGCATATCAGACCGTTTGACCTCTGGCCGCACTTCTTCTGCCTGGATATGTTTGGTCAGAGGGGCTGACACCAGTGGGGGGGGTGGTTCAAAGGCGGCCTGCTGCTGGAGCATGTCCATGCTAAAGCAGAGACCTACGTCAGGTGACTCTACCCTGTCCCCCAGCTCCGTCATGCCCTTGGAGAACTCCTCCATGCCAGTGTGCAGGTCAGTGAGGACAGTGAAGTCCACCTCAGCCTCCAGGCTGGACGTGGAGCTGACCGTGATGCTGGAATACTTCCTCTCGATGCCCAGGTGGGTCTCCTTCAGGTACAGGATGTCGGGGTCCTGGTCGTCCTCGGAGACGGAGCCTAGACGTCTTTCCCACGGTTCCCTCTACAGAGAAGAGTGCAGCACATGAGACTACATCAACTCCAAATATAATGACTTATATAATCAAAGGCTGTGAACCACTGTAGCTCACATTCTTTGATTATATATGTTATTATTATATAAGAAGATCTGAAGGAAACAACAACAATTTTCAGTATTTCGACTGAATCTTTTCCATTACCTATATTGTATATACAATACATTTTCACGGGATGGGAACCCTTTAATAATAAGATTCAGTTATTGTGTTACAGTTCTTTACATTTTGGTGGTGGGGTCTTACCAGTTGTTTAGATATGAATTCACAGCCTGTTCCTTGATGGGAACCATATCCAAAAGCATTTTTATGTAAGCACAAATGAATGAAAATCTTGAAGAAAGACGTGTGAAATAATGAAGTGCTGTTTGTTTTCCAAAGGAGTGGCTAAAAAGGAGGAAAACCCAACTGGTGGAGACAACTTACTGAAGCTTCATTGAAAGGTTCCTCATGAATAGCAGGTGTGGGAGGTGTATCCTACGAAAGAAAAACAAACAATAAGAAAACGTTAATATAAAACTAAATATAGCAGGTGACAAGAACCAACCTAAACTAGAGCCAACATGTATCATTTATATCAGAAAAGGAAAGAGCTGAAACAGGAAGTCAGGAAAGCTTTTCTTTGTCTCTGCATTGACATGACGTTCATAAACCACAACTGATTAAAGCTTTTTGTAACATCTATAGAAACCATGCTGTGTGATCTCACAGCTTTTAAACTGATTGCTTTTGCACTTGGCGGAGGCCTCTGCATTTTCATTTATAACATGTCAATACTTAATGCATACCATGAATTTAAATTAAAAGTTTAGGATTGCAATTTTTAAATGTTTGCATATCCTTCACTAGAAAGTCATATTGGACATAATGTATTGAAATGTTTATTGTGCCTTCATACATTTTACAATTATGAAGTCTTTATAAATGTTCTTGACTTTTTCAGTACTTGACCTGTATGTGTAGTCTGTTTCCTCTTAATGGCCTATATTTATAGTAAATTGCATGCACCAAACAGAATTCCTATAAGTGAAAACCTAATTGGTGATAATATACTCTGAATCTAATTTGCTTCCATCACTTAACCTTAATCAGCGTATAATTATGATGACAGGCCTTTAATTACTTAGCAAAAAATGTATGCACAGTAAAGATGGGCATCATATCCAATTGCCCACTATACGGTAACTTTAACATGAGCTCGGTACATTCTCGCTACAGAGGGTTCCCCCGAGGATTGCTCAAGTATGACCCGCCCTCCTCTACCTCTGATTGGCTGCGTTCAATTAAAGTAAATTGTTTGACAAGATTGATTGAGACAGAATCTGTCATATCACTATGATTTTAAATTAAATATAGATTTAAGAGAGGTACGGCCTTTATCCTTAATTGAAAACCTACCTGTCCGTCAGCAACGAGTTTATTTAACATGCCGACAAATGAAATGTTAAACTTAAAATAAAGACGGGGACACGTTACAGCAGGGTGACGAAAACAAGCACCCAACAACACTGTTTCTGAAAAATGAGGAATGGACCTCTCCTGACAATAAACACAACTTGGATTCGGAACATATTTAAAGAAAAACTAGTTGGTTGATTATAAATATGGAGGAATGGATCCATGTCCAGACTGAAAGACCACTCTGAAGGTAGGGATTTGCCACGTTTTGTTTGTATCGCTCTTGTTTACCATGCCGGTAAATCTGAATGAACTATACCCTAGTGCTCATGTTTATCGTAAAATGGACTGAACGGTTAAATTGTGGGAATCTAACCGATCTATCAATAAGTAGCTTGTCCATATTGACCAAATGTAAAACATTTATTAATGCACATTTATTTTGTAATCAGTTTTAAACTCCTTAAAAGGTGGGGTAGGCAATTCACTTCAGAAATCTTTGTTTTATATTCCATGGAATGTTCTTAACATCCCGATAGCAATGAATCAATTAAATGCTTTGGCAATAAATATATACAAATATTTATATATATACGGGCCCCATTTGACAATCCAATTATCAGCCTTCCATCTCGTGCACAAATGTATCTCGTGCCCTCATTGGTCACGCACGTTCGTGTGTGTTGGAGGAGGGGCTCTGTAAGGAAGTCTGAAGGAAGGGGCAGATTTTTTTCGGTTGTGTACGTCTATGGTTGTGTACTTTCAAATTCTAGCTTACTCGAGCTGGTTTCTCCATTCTTTCCTACCCAACATTTAACTCATGGAATTACGTTTTAAAAAAGGCCCACATCCAAATAATTTACATTAAAATAAACTATAATATTTAACGTCATTTCAAGACCTGCCTTTATTTATTAAAATGGTCACCATACCCAACGAGTTAAAGGGGCTGGGTGTTACATTGAAGTTGTATGGGTAGGTAAACTACACAATAAACACATACTGTAAAGCTTACACCTACTGTCAGAAGCATGCACATAGAGTATATTTCGAAGGTTGACATAATCAGAAATGACTGCAAGTGCAATGTTAATGCCATGCACTGAAATGTTAGATTTTTCAAACTCCCTTTCAGGAAAGAGGTATTCATATGCATAAATGCAGTATATGAATACTTAAGCCCTGAAGAGGTTTGGCAGCTCTGCAGCCTGTGATTACATCTAATCGCCTTTTTCATTTTCTGCTGTAACCACAGAGGTGCCAAGGCAGAACATTTGATTCAAATGCCCTTCTCAGTCATTTACAAAATGGTGAAACGGTCTTGCACTCCTTGCAACAGCAGCCACCTTTTATTCTGTGAGGTTGTTGGAAGGAGAGACCAAGTGTGAAGTCAAGGTGGGATTGAAGGGACGCCTGAAGCTTAAGCATAGGGGTGTTTGCTTAGAGGCCCGCAGCGTTCTGAAATGGCCAAGCAGATGCCAAACTTTGCGAAGGGGAGGACAAGGGAAAGCAAAAAGCTCTGTGGACCATGGACGTAAAAACTAAGTCTGTCAATGATGCTATGCCAAGGGACGTGAACTTTTGCTTTCTCATACACAGCCACATGAGTTCTGAAGTATGTGTGATTGATTGTTTTTAGATGGTAAAAACAAGATCTGCACGACTGAAGCTCATGCAATGCTTTACTTTCCGATGATTGACAAGTATGTTAAGGGTCGGATGGTTTTTACCGCTTGCTTCCATTTGAATGTGTCTTGGTTTGGCATCCTGAAGTGGATGTGGCTGCTGTCCATGTTGCTCTGTCTGTCCCGGGACCACTGGGATTTCAGAGGCAGCGTTAGAGGAGGTGCAGTTGGAAACTTGGAGCTAAAGAGAAGATTCTCTTTAAACTCCAAGTTGTTTTGAAAATGATCTTCATGTCCTCTTGTATACACACTTTGTCCCGTTGTGCGTCTGGAGTCTCTAAGCTCCTGTTGCCCAAACAACTCATTCTTCATCTGTGGGAGTGGTAGACTTTGCTGTTGAAATGACATTGCAGCCTCGCAGTGGTGCTTGGTGGCTCCTGTGTTTTCCATGATAACATTTGCTGCAGACTGCAATTCAGAATCGTCATCTACTCTCCTTCCTGCATCACAAGATTCATCTTTTGATTTTGTCATCTGTACATCCCCAGTCCCACCAAAGACACCTCTGTCAGACCAACTCTGAGATGCAATGTTTTCCTTATTCTTCTTGGATCTCTGTGGCTTTAGAGGAACTACTTTGGTGACTTCTGAGTTTGAGTTTCTTCCTATGTTGCATTCTTGAGCTCCCACAGGGCTTGAGTCTTTTATTGTCCAGGTCTCCCAATGCCTCGCGTCACTCTCAATTCTGCCGCCGTTGCCTTTTGGGAGAGAATCCACAGCCAATACGGTTTCAACGTTGTTTGTTCCCTCTCCATGAGTGTTGCACTCATACTGACAATGCCTAATATCTCTGTTGCTCATTGCACTCCCCTGTTTGTCATGTGGAGATCCATATCCATTTTCTTGAATGGTGTTGCTTGCTAATACAGAATCTTGATGCCCGTTAGTTGCTACTGTACCATCCACAGGGCTCAAATACGTTATTCCTGTTGCTCGAAAGTCTGTTTCCTGTTTTGGAGATGTCCCAGGTCTAGTTTTTAAAGAGTCATTGGCTGTTTGACAGTTGCTCAACTTTGTGTCAGTCCAAGGTGTCAAAGCAAACATGTTTTTACTCTCAGAGCAAGTATCCAGCTCTCCTTCATAAGCATCCTGCTTGTCAATCAATTTCGCATCAGCGGTCGCCTATGTTGACATAGAGTAGATGGTTACTTTAGCTTAGCTCTTCTAGTATTTGTTATCCTATCCTTACTCTTAACGATTTGTGAAGAAAAACAGTCATTCACTTTTCAGATTTGTCTGTGTTTTGGCTCAATGAAATACATTTTTTTAAAAGAGTTGAAGAAAAGACTGCATGGAAAGAAATCTATAAATATATATGATTCTAACTGTTGTAGTACAGTGAGTATTGTAACTTGGGAACAGGAGGTCATTCTTACTGTTTTGTGCTCAGGGGTTCCTCCAGGAGGAGTAGCTGAGGAGAGGCGTTTCTCCCTCTGGGCCATCTTGCTGTTAGGCTGCTTCAAAGCCCTCTTCAGCTCATTGATGCTGGCCTGGTGCTTCTGTAGAACATCTTCTGGCTTATCCAAGAACTGCTGCTTACACACCAGGGAAATAAACAAAAAAAATGTTACTATCCTGGATCTGAATCTATTTGGTTCTGGTAACAATCATCTCTACATTTCTCTTTTCTTTTTCAAAATTCTCACTCTTACTCTGTTCTGATGAGGGTTCGGTGTATGCATGCCTGTTTTTTGTTGCAATACTGGGCTGTATAAGGAATTAAATGCTGCCACCAACACACATCATTGAACAATAAAGGTATTGATAATTACCTTAAACAGATATAGACCTTGGTACACTCAAAACCATCTGCATTTGTATTTTACCTTGGCAATGTGAGCAAACATATATTGTGTTAGAGGTCTACACAGGTTTAAACAATCTGAACATTTTTATTTAAAATATCTTACAATTTATTTGTGTTACTGTTGATGCATGTAGTATAATGCCTAGCAATTTTGGATGGAGATGGATGGAGATGGAGCACATTGATTTTGAAACTAACAAGCTGTGTTTTAATAGAAACTCCAGTGTTGTGGCTGTTTGCTGAGTTCTAGCAGTGAGTGAGAGGCACAGGTATACATAAGAAAACACAGAACACCTGGTGATAGCCACACACAGCACATGCCAAAAGAGACAAGCAGTACCTCCTGTTTGGGCCGAGGGGTGGCCAGATCCTTTTCCAACAGAGGAGGGAGCCCAAGGTGTGACAAGTGAGATGAAGTGATGGGTTTTGAGCAAAGCGCGAGGTTGAGGATTGGGGTTCGGGGTGGAGAACAGATGCGTGCAGAGACAAAGAGGTAGAGTGCTGCAAGTGAGTCAAAGAGGCAGGCAGCCAGACGGACAGACAAACAGTTAACACCATCAGGGCTTTCGACTTAAAGACCCAACAAGCCATTTAATGCTCTGCCAAGAAGACAGGGACAATCCATTTCAGTGTCAGCCAATTGATAATTCATGCAGTCATCTATTGACTGAGCATAAGTGTTTGGAGAGGGGGATTATTCCCATACTTCTTCATCCAAAGACTTGGTGAAAAGGCATCACACAACCACAAATGATCGGACTAGATACACTGGAATAACCTTTACCATAAGGAACACAACAATGCATTCTTGCACCTTCGTAACCAATAAGAATGTACTTCTAAAAAGGACAATTCATATAAAAATAACTAAATATGAATTGAATAGTGAGACTTTTACCCATCTCAGTTGAGTATCAGGAGATTTGCCAACTAAGGAAACACCGATTCACTGAATCATCAACAGTGCTTTAGGGCCATCTGTTTATACTGCTAATATGATCTAATTTCACACAGGGACACAACTAAACATGTGTTGACAATTGTGAAAGATGCTTTTTTCACTGTTCAATCTAGATAAGAGCTACATTTCAATGAAAAAAATCCAGTAAGAATTTTCCATAGGGCAGATAAGAAAAAAGGAAAGAAAGAGCCTCAATGATTCATATTAAAACAGTTTGCGAAGATCAATTCATGCCGTTTCCATGGATTATGCCCAATGGAATCTTGGAAGTTATGACATGAAAATAAATAACATTCCCTTCAGAGACAAACAATCAAAAAAAGAATAGATTGTGTTTTAAAAAAACGTATATGACCTACAGAAACCAAAAACCACAGACAGACGCTAAGGGCCAAGGCCAAAATACCTCAGGTTTTGAGTCTAGAGACGTGCCTTCCGCCTCACCCTGCAGGAGAGTATGAGGTGGACCACAGAGAGGTCAGAGAGAAGAGAGCAGAAGTAAGCAGAGTGTGTGTTAACAACACAGCAGGGGGAAGAGAAGAACTGTTAGAGGCATGAAGCTGGGTTAAAGAAATATCATCGGCAGCAAAGAGGTCAAGTTAGTCTTCGGGAGGCGATTGAAGAAATGGAGAGGAAAGAGGATTCATTATGAGATTTATAAGTCTGCAGAGGAGGAGGGAATAGAGTAAATTAGGCCAAGGAGAGAAAAAGTCAGGATGGTGATTACAGTCTTATATGAAAAGGAATGTGAGAGAGAAGCATGAGGAGTGCTAGTCAAAAGTTCATGAGGGATTTTTTTCGGGCGTAGATCTATAAGTTTCGAGCTAAGGAAACTGCCTTAAGATGTTTTGTCGCACTTTTTCTTAAATTATGAGGAAATAATTGATTTATCTGGTGTTTCATTCACTAGTTGAATGTAATTTATTCATACCGTGTGCATTAAAATGTACAAATTGTGGCCTTGTTGAACAGCTATACATTAAGGCAGGTCCATGTTTGTACCTTGAGCTCGATGGTCCTAGTGGAAGTTGATATGCGTGCACCGTAGGTATGTTTCTGATCTTGATCCTGGTCATCATGCTGCTCTAGCTCCTGATCTGTGAACTGGTCCTGATCTTGGTCCTGATAATGGTACTGATCTTGGTCCAGGTCCAGGCTGCCCTCCTGGTCCAGGTCTTCTCTGGACATGAACTGTGTGCGTTCACTAGAGCTCCGCTGGGACAGCTGTTCCATACTGTAACCGAGAGCTGAGGCTGGGGAGGTGCAATGGAAGGGATAGGTGAACCAACCACAACTCCAGTGATAAAGCTTTTACATGATATGCAGTACAGTGTTTATTAAGGCCACATATATCAAGAGGCTGTGCTCTAACATGAAATCACAGGATAAAAGCTGCTTTTATTGCAGTTTTTGCCAAGGAGTTTCGGTCTCTGTCAACAGGGGACTAAAACATGTGTTTCTTCAGTCTGAAAGCCATAACACAAAATCAATATGCACTGTTGATGGAATAGCTAAGTATGCTTTCACGCATACAATGTTATCAATCCATTTTTAAACCTGAGGGGCTGGAGTCAATTTATCGGCTCACATGTTAATCCAGAAGATAAGTGAACCTCAGAGTGGATAGAGAAATAGTCTGGGTTCTTACCTCCATCAATACTTCGGGCCAGCAAGTACCTCTTGCTAACGGACCGATCAAACTGTGGGGCCGGCCTGTCGATCAGAGCGCTCGCCTGTCTGGTCTGGGCTTGGGTTCGCCCGCTGTAGCGGAACTTTGAGCCAATCACCAGGAAGCCCTTGGGAGGGGGCTCTGGGGAAACCAACCTGCAGAAAGGTTCAGCTTGTGTAAATCTACCTCAAATACTACCTTGTTGTTGACAATGTTTACTTAATTACAAAGTTAAATCTCTTATGAGGCACATACAGCAGTGTGGAACAGTAACTGATAAAATAGCTTGAGGGGCAAGCAAGATACACATTATATATATATATATATAATTAATTACAATATAACATCTGTGTATATTTCTTGCTTTTCCCAATGAGTTGTTTTGTCTCCTTGAACCAATTATTTTGCATCTGTTTTAAACAACTGAATCGTAAAACAGCACGACCAGCTTCTATAACAAAACAAAACAAACCACAAATAAATCACTAGCTCCTTGTGGAACAAATGGTTTTACCGTAAAAAGAGAACAACACCTTTTTATATATTGAGTGTCACTTGATAGAATCCCAAAAGATATAGCAATTGTGCAGAGTGTGAACAGATCATGCAAGGAGTGAAGTGCAGAAAAAGTGTGTCTCTGTGCATCTGTGAGTATCCTACCTGAAAAAGGTGTGGTGCTCAATGCAGACCTTCCACAATCGCTTTGAGGCCCGATGGTTTGGCAGCTTGAAGCCTATGGTGCTCTCAAACTGTTCATACTGAGGAGTGAGGGGGAGGAGTGGGGGTGGAGGACAAGAAGGATGGAGGGAAGTGTGGAAGGAAATAGAGGGAGGGAGGGAGGGAGGTGTGGAAGGAAGGAAATAGAGTGAAGGAAGTGAGTGTGGGGAAATATGGTTGGATGGTGGCAGGTTGAATTGTGTTGACTTTGCAGCAATGAGCAAATCAATGCTTGTAACTCGTAATATATTTTCCCAATGCCATGTCAGGTAGACATTCTATCTCTAACCAACCGACAAATTAGCCATTCATGCCAACCCATCAGATAATCAGTTGTGTGAGAAGAAGAAGATGCTTTCAAATCAATAGTTTTATTTGCAATATACCAGGGCTTCAAACATGAAACACTAGTTCCTTCACAAGAGGAAGCCAAATCGTGTCTTATACAAATACAAATATGTGGGGAGAGTTTCAAATCAAAGGATTTTAAATTACAATGACGATCCTCCAGGCAATTAGAAGTGTCAGCCGACTTAAGAGGATAGATGTGCAGAACAAAGTGTATGCACTGAATGGCTTGATGTTTACTATGAAGATGTCAATGTAAGTTAAACAGTGGATGTACAACACCTCCAAGGCAAAATAATGACAGATAAGAATGAATAATAATTGTAGGTAGTTGAAAACCATAGTGTGGTTCCAACATTTGCATGTGAATCCTCAAGAGTGCAAACCCTCATGACTGACCTATCAGCCTTATCTTAACAAAACGTCAGTTGTCAACTTGTTTGCTGCAGATAAATCTCTGAGGTAACACCTTTATCAAACCATGAAATTATTATTTATGCTCCTCGGGACGAGTCAAGATAGACAATGATGTAATTTTGAAAACTGTGAAACCATGAAATAGACATTTTGAGTTGGCTCTTAACCAAATTATGCGTTGTTCCACCTTCCTCTGCTATGCCAAAGTGACTTTCATGAGGTATTCTTGTGGGAATGCGCAGACAATAATTGCAAAGTGAACTCTCAAGATAACCAATGTGCAAAATACAAGATAATGAGTTTTTATTTACCTCTCCTGGGCGGATCTTAATATAGAAGTTGCTTCTCTTATATGAGATCTTGAGAATCTTTGGCCAGGCGAATCGGTTAATCCTTAGGCGGTCCCGATAGATGAGCAGACCGTTGGCGCTCACTCCCAGCATTATGTCAATTCCTTCTGAATCCTGGTGATCACACAGCATTGAATATTAGTAAACCTCCGACAACGTGAATGAAACAGTCTCAGTGAAACAAAGTGTCCCTGTACCTTAGCATGATGCAGATCCACCCCGTACATTGAGAGCTTCTTGCCATTTTCTAGAAAGTTCACCTCTGCCTCTGCAGGACTCATTCCCCTACGAGTCAAAGTGCCACACATGATTAATTGTTTCTTTCATATTAATCTGACAAAGGAATAGCTTTTGTCAATATTGACTCGCATTCAATTTAATTAACCGTCATATTTTATCAGACCTGTAGTTACGATGCAGCTCCATCACTCTCTCCTCCAGCTCCCGTGTCTGGTTGGGTGCAAAGCGGAACTCGTTGACGTAGTCGGGGCCGTGTTCGTCTGCCTCGTAGTCTCCCAGTTCAGCCTGGACAGTGTAGGAGCCCAGAAGGGCGTGGGTGACGAACGAGCAGGGCAGGCGACCGGACAGGATGTCGTCCCTCAGCTGCAGGCACAGGTAGTACCTGAAGAAACACAGGAGGAGGACGAAACACTGCTGACACATGTTTAAGAGACAAGTGTGTTTATTATCAGGAAACATCAACATCCACTGCTGGACTCTGTAGTCTCAGTCCATTTGATGATGACCTAAGTTTACAGCAATGCTAATGGAGTGGTGCAGGGTTGACATATTTACCCGGAAGTAAGCTGCGCATGGGTTCCCTCGACAAAAAAGCAATGGGATTTCTCCATAGGATTTTGGAAAATAGCTCGAAATAAGGTCTGTGGAAAGCGAACCTGTTAGATAAATGCACGTTTTGTTCAGCCAGATAATATCCACATGTCTACCCTACTTTTATCATTTTCGAATCATAAATCTAATCGCCAGAAGCAAAATGCTAACGTTATGCTATAAACGAACTACAGCCGAGTACAGTAGGGTCGCACGACTTCAACGTCACGCCAACTTAAGATCGATATTAAAAAATACAGATTCAAAATTGTACAAGTTGAGTGCCGGTACTTGCTTTCAAGCAGAACAAGGGCAAACAAACTTAGCGGGAGTGTTTACGTTTTCGGCGTAATGACGTATCCTGGTATACTTCTGTAGTCCTATTCAGCCACTTGTTAACAACCATCGTTTTTCAGACACGTAAACTCTTCAAAAATCACCAGTGGGGTCACTACTGATGTATTTAATGTCGTAGAACAAAACGTGATCTGTCTCTTAAATTTGTGTCAACCACAGACCTTGTTTCGAGCTATTTTCCAAAATCCTATGGAGAAATCCCATTGACTCTGAGACAAGGGGACCGGAAGTGATAACATGCTAACTCACTTCCGGGTTTTAGGACTCGTCACTGCACCACTCTATGGTTTGGCCTTTAGAGAAAGCAATGTCTGGCAATCTGTCTTTTAGCCTAAACACTACATGTTCCAGACCCAAATATCTCAACAACAAGATCTTATTCCTAGAAAATTGTTTTGCTGAAAAACTCAACAGCAACACCTTGAACACCCAATTTCAAAGGTATTTGAGATAACCCACATACCACACTGTCTAGAGTTGATTTTATAGTCAGCATAACATCCTAAAGTCCTAATGAAGTCACCACACAATAATAGTGTCAACGGTTTACCATTATCTGTATTTACCATCAAGAATAACTCAAATACTGTTTTGGCTTTATGTAAAACAATTTGAGCACCACAAACCACAAATTGAAGAGGCATAGTTTCAGAACTGTCTCAAAAACAGTGGCATATAAAATGTAAAGCATCTGATGGTTCCATTAGAGCAGGGGTGTCAAACTCAAGACCCGGGGGCCAAAACCGGCCCGCGACTTCATTTTATGTGGCCCGCAAGTGCTCTGAAAGAATAAAATAAGTTTGTTATACAGTTACACGCCACTTTACAGAAGCATGTTGCCTATAAACTGCGTGTCCCACAATGCATCTCATGTTGTGACATGCACACTGAAGAGAATTGCAATTATTTGCCCTAGACTTCTGCTTTCAGACATAGTCAATTATGAAGCTATCCTAATAATCCAATGCAGAGGCAATAATTTAAAATAATAATACATTATTTTATATATATATTATATATATATGTATATTTATAGTCTTAAAGTTACAACCAGCCCTTTGAGTGCAACCATAATGCTGATGTGGCCCGCCATGAAATTTAGTTCGACACCCCTGCATTAGAGGTAATGAAGAAAAGGTATTTTTTTAGGATTTAATTAAACCGACCATTTAAATATTTCTTATGCCTACGTTTTGACGTTAATGCACATACTTTTGGTGTTGTGCTTTGCTCTGGTCATGATTATGATACTTAGAAAGCCTAACATCGTTACATAATCTTCCATAATATATACAGTGGGGAAAAAAAGTATTTAGTCAGCCACCAATTGTGCAAGTTCTCCCACTTAAAAAGATGAGAGAGGCCTGTAATTTTCATCCTAGGTACACTTCAACTATGAGAGACAGAATGGGGGGGAAGAATCCAGGAAATCACATTGTAGGATTTTTAATGAATTAATTGGTAAATTCCTCGGTAAAATAAGTATTTGGTCACCTACAAACAAACAAGATTTCTGGCTCTCACAGACCTGTAACTTCTTCTTTAAGAGCCTCCTCTGTCCTCCACTTATTGTTGTATTAATGGCACCTGTTTGAACTCGTTATCAGTATAAAAGACACCTGTCCACAACCTCAAACAGTCACACTCCAAACTCCACTATGGCCAAGACCAAAGAGCTGTCAAAGGACACCAGAAACAAAATTGTAGACCTGCACCAGGCTGGGAAGACTGAATCTGCAATAGGTAAGCAGCTTGGTGTGAAGAAATCAACTGTGGGAGCAATTATTAGAAAATGGAAGACATACAAGACCACTGATAATCTCCCTCGATCTGGGGCTCCACGCAAGATCTCACCCCGTGGGGTCAAAATGATCACAAGAACGGTGAGCAAAAATCCCAGAACCACAGGGGGGACCTAGTCAATGACCTGCAGAGAGCTGGGACCAAAGTAACAAAGGCTACCATCAGTAACACACTACACCGCCAGGGACTCAAATCCTGCAGTGCCAGACATGTCACCCTGCTTAAGCCAGTACATGTCCAGGCCCGTCTGAAGTTTGCTAGAGAGCATTTAGATGATCCAGAAGAGGATTGGGAGAATGTCATATGGTCAGATGAAACCAAAATAGAACTTTTTGGTAAAAACTCAACTAGACGTGTTTGGAGGAGAAAGAATGCTGAGTTGCATCCAAAGAACACCATACCTACTGTGAAACATGGGGGTGGAAACATCATGCTTTGGGGCTGTTTTTCTGCAAAGGGACCAGGACGACTGATCCGTGTAAAGGAAAGAATGAATGGGGCCATGTATCGTGAGATTTTGAGTGACAACCTCCTTCCATCAGCAAGGGCATTGAAGATGAAACGTGGCTGGGTCTTTCAGCATGACAATGATCCCAAATACACCGCCCGGGCAACGAAGGAGTGGCTTCGTAAGAAGCATTTCAAGGTCCTGGAGTGGCCTAGCCAGTCTCCAGATCTCAACCCCATAGAAAATCTTTGGAGGGAGTTGAAAGTCCGTATAGGGTATATAACAAAGTATTGAGATGAACTTTTGTTATTGACCAAATACTTATTTTCCACCATAATTTGCAAATAAATTCTTTACAAATCAGACAATGTGATTTTCTGGATTTTTTTTTTTCTCATGTTGTCTCTCATAGTTGAGGTATACCTAGGATGAAAATTACAGGCCTCTCATCTTTTTAAGTGGAAGAACTTGCACAATTGGTGGCTGACTAAATACTGTTTTGCCCCACTGTATATGTCCACTTAGAGTATTTAATACATGCACGTTGTCATAGTCTACTTTAGGGTAAATAAAATACACATTATATATACCAGCCTATGTTTGTGCAAAGATAGTGATGTCACAATATTATCAACTGTATTGTTTCAGAAATAGTTTCTATTGTGTCCAGCCTATATTGACTATAAAGCCACTAAACAACAACGACAATACAGTCACCTAACTAGAAAGCACTATCAGAAAGCAAGCAACCCAACCCTGTCTCCTAAAAATTACGTTCCCACAGAACTAAACTGCATTCTCAATTACGTTTAGCAAGAAACGTATTTTCTCCCACGTTACGTTCGTTATGAACGTATCTCAAATACGTTTATTTTCTACATATCTTCGAGAAGCATATTTTCTCCCACGTTACGTTTCTTATGAACGTATCTTAAATACGTTTATTTTCTACATATCTTTGCCATTTATTGTCTTGCTTATAATAATGATAATAGTCATTTATAAATATCATTTTAGAGCACACCTTTGAAATCAGTAGGCGAGGCTGTAATTTCGCCAGCTGTTACTCTCATGAGCGAGGCAGAAAATAATAGTTTTTAACATGCCAAAAAGCTGCTGTGTCGTTTATTGCACCTCAAACATTAAAACAAATCCAGAGTTACGTGTTTCTGTACTTCTTCTAAGAAGTAGTAACAGTAACAGAAGATCTCTGTGGCTTCAGGCTTGATCGCCGTTCAAATGACAGCGTCGGTTTCCCCAAAACTGGGCGGGGCTGTAAAGTGACGTAGATTTTACTCTCATCTATTATTCCAAACCATTCTATTTATTCTAACGTAAATTACATGCCAGTCTTTTATGTTTTTATTTTAAATCGTATAATGTCGGACTTTTTTTCCCGTCTGTGAGGAAAAGAAATGGGGCTTAGAGCCTCAAAATACTGAAATCTGTATTTTTAAAAATCCTTTTTTCCTTATTTACTCAACAATAACACACAATTATCCTTGTTTTTATTTATTCGTTTAATTCTATAATCCTGGGCTTTTTAGCATGCTTTTTAGCCGTAAATAAAGTCACCGGAAACAGACGGGACATTTTGAGGATACAGATACACACAAACCTACTGAACAGATTACCCAAGATCCTCAGCTTGAAGCTCGTTGATTGGATGTTTAGCCGCAATCTCAAACTCACCAGCTGCTGATACAGTGCAGACGCTTTTCTGCTTGCTCTTGCCTCTGCTTACTTTTTATGCTGATTTTCCTATTCTTATTCTCTGAAAACTTTGAGCAGCGGCTCCTGGACATTAACTTATCACTGGGACAGTTCATCTTCGTAAATAGACGGAGGATTTCAGCCATATTTAAACATTTTTACGACGACCTCAGTCTTACAGTAGCGTGGCCTAGCAACAGCTAAAGCCTGGTAGGCTACTGCATGCTATTTAGCTTAAGCTAGTTGGTAGAAAAATGCCTCCGTTCTCCACAGATGACATCCACAAACTTATACAGAAGAGGGCTGTGTTGGAAATGAAAATGCAATGGTTGGAAGTTAACGTGGAAGTGATTGGACTATATCGTGGGAATGACACCACTTTACCAGTGTTGCAAAATAATGAAAAAGGGTATGCTAACTCACAGCTAGTTAGCAGCTACAAGGATTCCAAGGAACAGGAGGGCTGTATACCGGGTAATAAATCCACAAGTGGTAGTCCTCCCTGGAACTCTCTGGGTGCAAAGCCTAAGAGTAAATCATTTTCATGGGATTTGGGAGGACGGATAACAGGCAGAGCCCAGCGCTCAGAAATCTGTGATGCGACCGGCTGGCCTGCATTGTTATCACCCAGGAAGAGCGCCTCTTCAACCCCTAAACAGCCATGGACAGCTGCTAAAGGGAGAATTACAAACAATCCTCCTAAACCACCAAGTGTGCCAATCCAGAACAGATACGCTCCGCTGACCGAGAGCCGGAGATCTCTTTCTGATGACCTGGATAACCCGTCCTCTTCACACAGCAGGGTAAGGACCAATAGCTACTCCAAAAGTAAAAGGCTAGAGGGAAAGCTAACGACTGGGCCTGAAACTCTGATTGTGGGTGACTCTGCTGTAAGAGATGTAAAAGGTCTGTGTAATAAGAACAACACCAAAGTACTCTGTTTTCCCAAGGATACGGTCTCTGACTTGGCTGAGAAGATCCTGCATATTGGGGCTGAACATCCGACTGTGAAGAATGTGGTTCTGCACATTGGAACAAATGATGTTGTGAAACAAGAGTCAGAAGTGCTGAAAGAAGACTTTAAATGTTTGTTGGAAACTGTTAGCTCTCTAAATGCAGAGGTGTTCATCAGTGGCCCTCTACCGCCAGTCAGAAGAGGTGTGGAGAGATTCAGCAGATTGTTTGCACTGAACACCTGGCTTTCAACTGCATGTATTGACCATTCTGTCAATTTTATTGACAATTTTAACTTTTTCTGGGACCGCAGACATCTTTTCAAGGCAAATGGAGTTTGCCTGAACAAGTCAGGAGTGAAATTGTTTATCTCTAACATATTCAACCTGCGTCATCAATCTGTTCCCTCTGCCAAGGACAAGCGGCAAGAGGAATCAAAACAGGAGAAAGACACAACACATCGCGCAGAAAATCCTGAAGAAGTATCACTGCACCCGCTTGAGGAATGTTCTGATTATGGGATACCTATGACACAAATGGAGGAGTCTCCACTGCCCGTCATCCCCCCCTGTCAACGCCTTCGAGGATACTCTTCATTCATCCCCCAGCTCTCTCTACTCTCCGCTCACCCTTTCACCCTCGCCCACCCCCCTGTAGTTCGATGACCGTATGAAGGCGACACGCAGGGTTGGCAGCATGTCCTTTACCCCCGCCCCTCAACGACGCCCATCAAAATCACCGAAGCAGAGATGCGCACCATCTCCCCCGGCTTACAGTGTAGCCCTCACCCTGCCCTCCTATGAGAGGAGCAGGGTGGTGGGTCCTCCCTCCCCTTCAAAGTCTGATAGGGATGTGTGTGTACAAAACGCTGCAAATTGATATCTGCTGGGTTCAGGCTCAAGGGCGTATGGCACTCTCAACTCTTTCCAGGACATGCCGGGGCCCTGCCTGCCTGTAGCTTTGCCGATATCTGTGTTGATAGGTAATAGATTAAGAGCGGTGAATCATTTTAGATACAGGAAGCGCTCAAACGTTTGTGTGAGTTTATCTAATTTAGCAGTGATTCCATGTCAGTCACAGCTTGTTACAAAAAACCTGACTGATAGTGTGTTTAACTGTTAGGATTTGTCTGTGTTGGTATTTTTCTTGTCCTTTTCTATCTTTGGGTTTCCTGTTTTATTTTGTAAAGTGTTCACCCCCGTTTCCTGCCTGTTTGCTTTCTGACGGTTTCCCTCTCTGATTACCCTGGTACCTATGTGTTTTCTCCTCCCTCCTCACCTGTCTCGTGTTTAGTCCTGGGTGTATTTAAGTTCTGGGTTTTCTGTCTCTCTTTGTCGGGTTGTCTTGTATGATTACTAAGTTCGTCGGTGAGTGTTCTGTTTGTCTTTGTCGATATAGGTATCATAGCCTTGAAATAAAGGAGTTTTCAGTTATATCTGCATTTGGGTCCTACTTCCAACACAAACCGTAACATTACAACCCAACCTTAAATATGGGCCCAGCAGATCCTTTTGAGCAGGAGTTATTAGATTTTACTTTTTCTTTGGCTACCTGCTCTGATCAATGGATAGGAGCGGTCAGGATTCAGCAGTGAGATGCTGCTCTGGCAGATGCAGTCCACCTGACACTGAGGAATCAAAGTTTGGTGAAATTCTTACCTGCCAGGCTTTTGGATTACCTCACAATTTGTTTTCCCGATCCTGACAGACCCAGGTCTCCCAACTCCTGTTTTGACACCACACGCATTGGTGTGGTCCGTCTGGCGTCAGCCCCTGCTTCTCACCCAGTGTTTGCTACTGTCCATGAGCCATTCGCTGGTACTCGTCTGGCCTTTGGAGGTCCACGGAGCCTCCAAACGGCTCCTAAAGGAAGGGGTCGCAAGGCCAGGTTGGCAGCACGAGCCCAAAGGGCCAGGGTTCCAGACCCAGTTCTGGCCCCAGCAGCCATGGTTCCGTGCCCCAGTACCATCCCACAAAGCCATGGTACCGTGCTCCAGTACCACCCCACACAGCCATGGATCCGTGTTCCGGTTCCCTGCCCAGCAGCCATGGTTCCGGCTCCAGTGCCGGTCCCAGCAGCCATGGTCCCTGCTCCGGAACCGGACTTTACAGCCATGTTTTCGGCTCCAGAACCGGACCTTACAGCCATGTTTCCGGCTCCAGAACCGGACTTTACAGCCATGTCTCCGGCTCCAGAACCGGACCTTACAGCCATGTTTCCGGCTCCAGAACCAGACTTTACAGCCATGTTTCCGGCTTCAGAACCGGACCTTTCAGCCAGGATTCTGGCTTCAATTCCGGCCCCAGTCCCGGTCCCAGCAGCCTTGGTTCCAGACCCAGATCTTGCCCCAGCTGCCATAGTCCCTTCTCTGGTTCCCTCTCTAGTCTCTTCTCGAGTTCCCCCTCTAGTCCCTTCCCAAGTCCCTTCTCTAGTCCCTTCCCTAGTCCCTCCTCAGGTCACTTCTCCAGTTCCCTCTCGAGTTCCCTCTCCAGTCCCCTCTCGAGTCACCTCTCAAGTCCCTTCTCGAGTCACCTCTCGAGTTCCATCTCAAGTCCCTCCTCTAGTCAATTCTCTAGGCCCATCTCTAGTCCCTCCTCTAGTCACTTCTCAAGTGCCCTCTCCAGTCCCCTCTCGAGTCTCCTCTCCAGTTCCCTCTCGAGTTCCCTCTCCAGTTCCCTCCTCTAGTCCCTCCTCTAGTCCCCTCTCGAGTCCCCTCTCGAGTCTCCTCTCGAGTCCCCTCTCGAGTTCCCCCTTGGTTCCCCTCTCGAGTCTCCTCTCGAGTCCCCTCTCGAGTCACGTCTCAAGTCCCTACCCTATGTACTGGTCCGTTGGAGGTTCCGCTGGGGGTCCTGCCAACTCCATGTCCTGTCCCGTTGGAGGCCCCGTCGACTACTCCTCTGCCAGGGGTCCTACCAATCGTATGTCTGTCCCGTTGGAGGTCCCGCCGTCTACTCTCCTGCCGGGGGGCCTGCCAGCTCCTTGTCCTGTCTCGTTGGAGGTCCCGCCGACTACTCTCCTGCCGGGGGTTCTGCCAACTCTTAGTCCTGTGCCGTTGGAGGCCCCGCCGACTACTCTCCTGCCGGGGGTCCTGCCAACCCTTTGTCCTGTCCTGTTGGAGGTCCCGCCGTCTACCCTCCTGCCGGGGGTCCTGCCAGCTCCTTGTCCTGTCTCGTTGGAGGTCCCGCCGACTACTCTCCTGCCGGGGGTCCTGCCGACCCTTTGTCCTGTGCCGTTGGAGGCCCCGCCGACTACTCTCCTGCCGAGGGTCCTGCCAACCCTTTGTCCTGTCTCGCTGGAGGTCCCGCCGTCTACTCTCCTGCCGGGGGTTCTGCCAGCCCTATGTCCTGTCCCGTTGGAGGTCCCGCAGACTACTCTTCTGCTGGGGGTCCTGCCAACTCCATGCCTTGTCCCGTTGGAGGTCCAGCAGACTACTCTTTTGCCGGGGGTCCTCCCAGCCCTGTGTCCTGTCCCGTTGGGGGTCCCGCCGACTGCGCTTCTGCCGGGGGTCCTGCCAATCCTGTGTCCTGTCCCGTTGGGGGTCCCACCGACTGCCCTCCTGCCGGAGGTCCTGCCAACTCCTGGTCCTCTTCCGTGGGGAGTCTTGCCGACACCTGTCCCACCGGCTCCTGTCCGGTCGACACCGGCTCCTGCCCGGCCTCCGGAGCTGTCCGGTCTTCGCCCTCGAGCCCGGCCCCCTGAGAGCCGAGGTCTTCGCCCTCGAGCCCGGCCCCCTGAGAGCCGCGGTCCTCGCCCTCGGGCCCGGTCCCCTGACTCTTCCTACCGTTGCCTTCGCCCTCGGGCCCGGCCCCCTGACTCTTCCAGCCGCTGCCTTCGCCCCTCCATGGTCCCCACCTTGGACTCTGTCTTGCCCCCGGGCCGTCCGCCCGAGTCCCCCTTTTTGGACTCCGCCTTACCCCCGGGCCGTCCGCCTGAGACCCCTTCCTGGTCCTCTGCCTTGCCCCCAGGCCGTCCGCCCGAATCCCCCTTTTTGGACTCTGCCTTACCCCCGGGCCGTCCGCCGGAGATCCCTTCCTGGTCCTCTGCCTTGCCCCCGGGCCGTCCGCCCGAGACCCCTTCCTGGTCCTCTGCCATGCCCCTGGGCGGTCAGTCAGTCCCGTCCTCCTGACCTCCTCCTCCCACCCCTGGTGGCTTAGTGATGCTCTTTGAAAGGTCTTTAATGGCATCCACTTAAACACAGACAGTGGCAGAACTTCAGTGTTAGTATTATTAGATCTCAGTGCTGCGTTTGACACTGTTGACCACAGCATATTACTAGACCGACTGGAAAACTGGGTGGGACTTTCGGAAACAGTTCTAAATTGGTTTGAATCCTACTTAAAGGACAGAAACAACTTTGTTTCTATAGGTAAATACACATCTGAGTTGACACATATGACATGTGGGGTACCTCAAGGCTCCATCTTGGGGCCTCTTCTCTTTAACGTCTACATGCTACCAC